>NC_141879.1:682783375-683090983 GCF_056163025.1 Triticum urartu
GACAGTACCAATAATAAAACATGCAACTCAAACCAATCACGATCATCAATTAACCCATAGGACAAAACGGATCTACTCAAACATCATAGGATAGCCATACATCATTGGGAAATAATATATAGCATTGAGCACCATGTTAAAGTGGAGATTACAGCAGGTAAAAGAGGGGTTACACCACTGCATAGAGGGGGCAAGAGTTGGTGATGACGGCGGTGAAGTTGTTGGTGTAGATCGTTATCGCGATTATGGCCCCGGCGGCGTTCAGGCGCCACCGGGAGAGAGGGGGAGAGAGCCCCCCTTCTTCTTCTTCTTACTTGACCTTCTCCCTAGATGGGAGAAGGGTTTCCCCTCTGGCACATGGCTTCCATGGCATGGTAGGGGTGAGAGCCCCTCCGAGATTGGATCTGTCTCTCTCCATTTCTGCGGCTCCCAGGTCTGGCCTTTCACCGTTTCTTATATTCCCGGAGATCCGTAACTCCGATTGGATTGAAATTTGAACACGATTTTTATCAGGATATTAGCTTTCTTGCGGCGAAAGAAGGGAATGAACCGCCTTACGGGGTGTCCATGAGGGTCAGGGGCACGCCTGCCCCCTGGGGCGCGCCCCCTGCCTCGTGGCCCCCTCGGGCATCGTCTCGCGTTGATTCCACTTCCCAAAATTCACATATATTCCAAAAAAAAATCTTCGTCAATTTTTATCCCGTTTGGACTCCGTTTGATATGGATTTTCTGCGAAACAAAAACCATGCAACAAACAGGAACTGGCACTGGCACTGGGCACTGGATCAATATGTTAGTCCCAAAAATAGTATAAAAATTTGCCAAAAGTATATGAAAGTTGTATAATATTGGCATGGAACAATCAAAAATTATAGATACGATGGAATCGTATCAAGTACCTATGGTTCGACCTCGGGACCCAGCCAGTCGGTCAAAAACACCCAACTAGCCATACAGCTTCATCATGCTAACGTGACACGGAGGATAGGTGTGGTTAGCTCCGCCTCAACCAGCCACAACATCTCTTGTTCTAGGAGATTCTTCTATTTTCCAAGTTTTTTTAGTTATAATAACACCATGGCAAGCTAGCACCGCTCTTCGTGTGTGCCCGTGTGTCGAAAGGAGAGGAGAGAGAGATTGCAGACCTGGGACCTACCAGTAAGTGGGTCAACGGTCATGCATGTGTTGACGAGCCACTCCCTCTACTCTACTCAACGTAATACTGTATAAAATAAAGTTATGGGACAAAGCCCACAACAGTTGTTGTTTCAGGCTATCGACTTATGCTTTGTAGTCCAGGTTGCCAGTTCAAATCTCGTCTTTCAGATTTGTTAGTTCTAGGTCCAAAGTTGATAAATGACAAGTGGGACACCTGTGTGTTGTTCCGATATTCTAGTGTAGGATGTTTTTTGAACAAACACTTTGCGCAGTTAGACAAGTAACAGCATGAGTTACAGGTATTTTGCATGTTTACGAACAAAAATGATAGCGGCATAGAATATCACATCCACCCGGCAGCTTAGATGCTATGGTGATACGAGTTTTTTCATTGTTGGAACTAATATCCAATGGCTTGGGAGTATGTGAAATTTCCAAACTCTCCAAGGGTTTTTTGCAAATAAAACATTCAGGCCTCGTGTGTGGCGCTGCATCTTGGATCCAACGGCTCCCCGTTTCTCATATTAGGTGCTCTCCGTAGCTTAATTAGTCGCTACGGTGATACGAGCATCTAGGTCGTATGATCTATGATCAGATGCCACATGTGTAGTACTTGTACTTTCTATGCAATTCCCAAACTCTCTCAGGCGTATATTGCAAAAACATTCAAACCTCCTACTATGAGCCATTAGATCTCCGTGAACTTGTATCATCATAGAACCTACGGTGCGGGAGCACCTCATATTCTCCTGTGCGAGAAAACATCAGGTGTTCTCACAGCTTGGATGCTACGGTGATACAAGCTTTGAGGTCGTTTGATCTCAGATCCAATGGCATCTGAGTAGACTTTGTGCTTGTAAGCAGTGGCCGAACTCTTTGGGGGCTTTTATGCAAAAAAACATTCGAACCACCCAGGAGTTGTTGGGTCACAAATCCAACGGCTCCGAAGAGCTTGTATCACCAAAGCACCTAAGGTGTGGTAGCACATGATATTCTTACATACAGGAGAATATGATATCCTCCATCATCTTAGATGCTACGGCGACCAGCTTCGAGGTCGTTGGATATGGGATCCAAGGGCATCTGAGTAGTTTTTGTACAAATTGTGTGCAATTCTCAAACTCATTAAGGTTTCCTGTAAAAATATTAAGACATCCTGTGAGCTGCTATATCTCGGATCTACAAGCTCCAAGCAACTCGTATCAGCATATAGCATCTAATTCAAGAACTTGCCATAAATCAATTACCACGTTGAGATTACTATTTGCAAGGAAAATACGGGCATTGTAATACACATAGATTCGTTTCGCAATTTAAAAGATTCCTTTCGTATTCTCGAGTAGTAGGACCCAACGGCGTACGAGCCAGGCCTTGGCTCGTGTTGATCCTAAAAAACAGGCTCGTGTCCTTCTGTTGGCGTGCATGGTACGCACATTAGCCAACCCCAACCAGTCGAGCCTCCGCGTTTTGAGTCGAAATATCTGGCGGCTAGACTTCCAGCCCTAGGAAATTCCCCTCATGTCCCTGGTCCATAATGACTACCGATGAACAATGGAGGGATCCTTTCGTAACTAGACAATGTTACCTACTGTGCCGAGCACGATTCAATTCCCTCGGTCGCCGCTACCCAAGGTCACCCGTCAACTGCATTGCCTAGTACTAATAGGAGTACTACACCAGGATGAGCACAGAATTGAGCCGTTTGTTCGTGCCTAGTACTTAGTTAATATATCAGGCAATGCTTTGGTACGGAGCGTTATGCTTTTACTCTTCATATATAACTTGTCTGAAGTCTAACTAAGAAAAATGTTTGACCAAATCCTTTCTTAAGAAATACAACAGGAAAGATGTATCGCTTGAAAATTTATTGCATGATGCAGGTTATGATATTGTTTCAAAGCCTAGATTTTAAATTTCAAAAAATCCATAAGTGACCAGAAATTCATGAAACTGAGCATGGTCACATGATATGGCACAAATATTCCTACGTGATTTTTTTCTTCAATTTGAGAAAAGCTGCTTATGAGAAGTTGCACAAATGAAGAGCCAAGGTATTTTGGAACAAAGACCTGTCATGTTAAGGTGAACGCTTTCACTATTGAAACCGTGGGTGTTTACGTGCTGCCACGAGTCCCGCTTCTCATCGACAGGTGCCCTCCGAGAAAGCGTGTGAGTCGACAAGAGGTGTGCGAGCAGACCGCTGCGCTGGCTGACAGGGAGGCGTGCGAGTAGACCGATGCGCAGGCTCACCTGGAGGCGAGCCCTTTGACCAGGCTCTGCCACTCACCTTTGTCCCAACTGCTCCCACTTTTAATGTCGTCGACGCGGCAATTTAAAATCAACCCCGCACTACCCGGTATCGCTACAATCTTCTTTCTTCCTCTCTGACTCTTCTGTTGTCTACCTCCAACCAGCCTGACCTAACTGTACGCCATGCCGCATCACGATGGTCTGCCCTTAATTTTCTAGTTTCCTAAGGAAGACACCCAGCTGGAGTCTCAAGAACATAAGGAGCTTTGGGACGAGCTTGAACCGGCCTTGCAGGAAGTGATACGTCTCCAACGTATCTATAATTTTTGATTGCTCCAAGCTATATTATCTTCTATTTTGGACATTATTGGGCTTTATTATCCACTTTTATATTACTTTTGGGACTAACCTATTGACCCAGAGCCCAGTGCTAGTTCCTGTTTTTTCTCTTGTTGCAGTGTTTCGCAGAAAAGGAAAATCAAACGTAGTCCAATTGACCTGAAACTTCACGGAACTCATTTTTGGAAGGAAAGCAGCCTGGGAGACTTGGAGTCCACGTAAGGGAAGCAACGAGGAAGCCACGAGGTAGGGGGCGCGCCCACCGCTCTAGGCACGCCCTCCAACCTCGTGGGCCCCTCGTGGCTCCACTGACATACTTCTTCCTCCCATATATACCCATATACCCTAAAACGCTCGGGGAACACAATAGATCGGGAGTTCCGCCGCCAGAAGCCTCCCTAGCCACCGAAAGCCAATCTAGACCCGTTCTAGCACCCTGCCGGAGGGGGAATCCCTCTCCGGTGGCTATCTTCATCATCCCGGTGATCTCCATGATGAGGAGGGAGTAGTTCACCCTCGGAGCTGAGGGTATGTACCAGTAGCTATGTGTTTGATCTATCTCTCTCGTGTTCTTGATTTGGCATGATCTTGATGTATCGCGAGCTTTGCTATTATAGATGGATCTTATGTTTCTTCTCCCCCTCTACTCTCTTGTAATGGATTGAGTTTCCCCTTTAAAGTTATCTTATCGGATTGAGTCTTTAAAGATTTGAGAACACTTGATGTATGTCTTGCCGTGCGTACCTGTGGTGACAATGGGATATCACGTGATTCACTTGATGTATGTTTTGGTGATCAACTTGCGGGTTCCGCCCATGAACCTATGCATAGGGGTTGGCACACATTTTTGTCGTGATTCTCTGGTAGAAACTTTGGGGCACTCTTTGAGGTTCTATGTGTTGGTCGAATTGATGAACCTGAGATTGTGTGATGCATATCGTATAATCATACCCACGGATACTTGAGGTGACATTGGAGTATGTAGGTGACATTAGGGTTTTGGTTGATTTGTGTCTTAAGGTGTTATTCTAGTATGAACTCTAGGGCTGTTTGTGACACTTATAGGAATAGCCCAACGGATTGATTGGAAAGAATAACTTTGAGGTGGTTTCGTACCCTACCATAATCTCTTCGTTTGTTCTCCGCTATTAGTGACTTTGGAGTGACTCTTTGTTGCATGTTGAGGGATAGTTATATGATCCAATTATGTTATTATTGTTGAGAGGACTTGCACTAGTGAAAGTATGAACCCTAGGCCTTGTTTCCTATCATTGCAATACCGTTTATGCTCACTTTTACTATTAGTTACCTTGCTGTTTTTATAATTTCAGATTACAAAAACCTTTATCTTCTATCCATATTGCACTTGTATCACCATCTATTTGCCGAACTAGTGCACCTATACAATTTACCATTGTATTGGGTGTGTTTGGGACACAAGAGACTCTTTGTTATTTGGTTGCAGGGTTGCTTGAGAGAGACCATCTTCATCCTACGCCTCCTACGGATTGATAAACCTTAGGTCATCCACTTGAGGGAAATTTGCTGCTGTCCTAAATCTCTGCACTTGGAGGCCCAACAACGTCTACAAGAAGAAGGTTGCGTAGTAGACATCAAGCTCTTTTCTGACACCGTTGCCGGGGAGGCTGGGTAAGTGGCACTCACACCCCGTCAACTAAGCTCTTTTCTGGCGCCGTTGCCGGGAAGGTGAGTGCTTGAAGGTATATCTTTAGATCTTGCAATCGAGTCTTTTAGTTTCTTGTTTTATCACTAGTTTAGTTTTAAAATAAAATTACAAAAAAATGGAATTAAGGTTACCTCATATGCTTCATCTTTTTAATGTCTTTCGTGAGAATAAGGATTCCGATAATTGTGCTCAAGTGCTAGAAGAAGAATGCATTAGAATGTTTGGCACTAAATATTTGAATGATGAGCATGATTGCAATGTTGTTAATATGACTTCCTTGAATATCCATGATGCTAATTATATGCAAAGACACAAGCTTGGGAAGCTATGTTTGATGAGGATGATATTTTTTGTCCCCCAAGCTTTGATGAGCAAATTTACTATGATGAAAGCATGCCTCCTATCTATGATGATTATTGTGATGACTTGTATGCTATAAAGAATAATGATATCCATGAAACTTGTCATCATGATTTTAGTTTTTAATTGGATTATGCCTCACATGATAATTATTTTGTTGAGTTTGCTCCCACTATTCCGAATGAGAAGAATTTTGCTTATGTGGAGAGTAATAAAATTTCTATGCTTGTAAATCATGAAAAGAATGCTTTAGGTGCTGGCTATATTGTTGAATTCATTCATGATGCTACTCAAAATTATTATGAGGGAGGAACATATGCTTGTAGGAATTGCAATAACATCAAGTTTCCTCTCTATGTGCTTAAAGTTTTGAAGTTATGCTTGTTCTGCCCTCCTATGCTAGTTGATTATTGTTCCCATAAGTTGTTTGCTCACAAAATCCCTATGCATAGGAAGTGGGTTAGAATTAAATGTGCTATTCATATCCTTCATGATGCTCTCTTTATGTTACAATTCTTATCTTTTATGTGAGCATCATTGAAATCATCATGCCTAGCTAGGGGCGTTAAACGATAGCGCTTGTTGGGAGGCAACCCAATTTTATTTTTGTTCCTTGCTTTTTGTTCCTATTTAGTAATAAATTAATCATCTAGCCTCTGTTTAGATGTGGTTTTATGTGTTTAATTAGTGTTTGTGCCAAGTAGAACCTTTGGGAAGACTTGGGTGAAGTCTTTATGATCATGCTGTAAACAACAGAAACTTTAGCGCTCACGAGAATTGCTGCCATTTTTCATTGGAGAATATTATTTAGTTAATTATTTTTGCAGATGATTATTAGAAAAATTACTCACGTCCAGCAATTAATTTTAGAATTTTTGGGGTTCCAGAAGTTTGCATTAGTTACATATTACTACAGACTGTTCTGTTTTTGACAGGTTCTGTTTTCATTGTGTTGTTCGCTTATTTTGATGAATCTATGAGTAGTATCGGAGGGTATGAACCATAGAGAAGTTGGAATAAAGTAGATATTACACCAACAGAAATCAAGAATGATTTCATTACAGTACCTTGAAGTGGTATTTTGTTTTCTTTCGCTAATGGAGCTCACGAGTTTTCTGTTAAGTTTTGTGTTGTGAAGTTTTCAAGTTTTGGGTAAAGATTCGATGGACTATGGAATAAGGAGTGGAAAGATCCTAATCTTGGGGATGCCCAAGGCACCCCAAGGAAATATTCAAGGACAACCAAGAGCCTAAGCTTGGGGATGCCCCGGAAGGCATCCCCTCTTTCATCTTCGTTCATCGGTAACTTTACTTGGAGCTATATTTTTATTCGCCACATGATATGTGTTTTGCTTGGAGCGTCATTTTATTTTATTTAGTTTTGCTTGTTGTTTGAATAAAATATCAAGATCTGAAATTCTTAATATGGGAGAGTCTTCACATAGTTGCATAATTATTCGACTACTCATTGATCTTCACTTATATCTTTCGGAGTAGTTTGTTGTTTGCTCTGGTACTTCACTTATATCTTTTAGAGCATAGTGGTAGTTTTATTTTGAAGAAATAGATGAACTCCCATACTTCACTTAGATTATTTTGAGAGTCTTAAATAGCATGGTAATTTTCTTAAATAATCCTAATATGCTAGGTATTCAAGATTAGTAAAAACTTTCTTATGAGTGTTTTGAATACTAAGAGAAGTTTGATGCTTGATGATTGTTTTAAGATATGGAGGTAATAATATCAAAGCCGTGCTAGTTGAGTAGTTGTGAAATTGAGAAATGCTTGTGTTGAAGTTTGCAAGTCCCGTAGCATGCACGTATGGTAAACGTTATGTAACAAATTTGAAACATGAGGTGTTATTTGATTGTCCTCCTTATGAGTGGCGGTCAGGGACGAGCGACGGTCTTTTCCTACCAATCTATCCCCCCTAGGAGCATGCATGTAGTGCCGAGGTTTTTGATGACGTGTAGATTTTTGCAATAAGTATGTGAGTTCTTTATGACTAATGTTGAGTCCATTGGTTATACGCACTCTCACCCTTCCATCATTGCTAGCCTCTTCGGTACCGTGCATTGCCCTTTCTCACATTGAGAGTTGGCGCAAACTCCGCTGGTGCATCCAAACCCCGTGATATGGTACGCTCTTTCACACATAAACCTCCTTATATCTTCCTCAAAACAGCCACCATACCTACCTATTATGGCATTTCCATAGCCATTCCGAGATATATTGCCATGCAACTTTCCACCGTTCCGTTTATCATGACACACTCCATCATTGTCATATTGCTATGAATGATCATGTAGTTGACATCGTATTGTGGCAAAGCCACCGTTCATAATTATTTCATACATGTCACTCATGAATCATTGCACATCCTGGTACACCGCCGGAGGCATTCATATGGAGTCATATTTTGTTCTAAGTATCGAGTTGTAATCCTTGAGTTGTAAGTAAATAAAAGTGTGATGATCATCATTATTAGAGCATTGTCCCATGTGAGGAAAGGATGATGGAGACTATGATTCCCCCACAAGTCGGGATGAGACTCCGGACGAGAAATAAAAAAAGGCCCCAAAAAAGGCCATAAAAAGGGAAAAGCCCAAATAAAAAAATAAAAAAGAGAGAGAAAAAGAAAGAAGGGACAATGCTACTATCCTTTGCCACACTTGTGCTTCAAAGTAGCACCATAATCTTCATGATACAGAGTCTCTTGTTTTGTCACTTTCATATACTAGTGGGAATTTTTCATTATATAACTTGGCTTGTATATTCCAACAATGGGCCTCCTCAAGTGCCCTAGGTCTTCGTGGGCAAGCAAGTTGGATGCACACCCACTTAGTTTCTTTTGTTGAGCTTTCATACATTTATAGCTCTAGTGCATCCGTTGCATGGCAATCCCTACTCCTTGCATTAACATCAATCGATGGGCATCTCCATAGCCCATTGATTAGCCTCGTTGATGTGAGACTTTCTCCTTTTTGTCTTCTCCACATAACCCCCATCATCATATTCTATTCCACCCATAGTGCTATGTCCATGGCTCGCGCTCATATATTGCGTGAAAGTTTATAGGTTTGAGATTACTAAAGTATGAAACAATTTCTTGGCTTGTCATCGGGGTTGTGCATGATGAGAGCATCCTTGTGTGATGAAAATGGAGCATGACTAAACAATATGATTTTGTACGGATGAACTTTCTTTGGCCATGTTATTTTGAGAGGACATAATTGCTTAGTTAGTATGCTTGAAGTATTATCACTTTTATGTCAATATGAACTTTTATCTTGAATCTTTCGGATCTGAATATTCATGCCACAATTAAGAAGAATTACATTGAAATTATGCCAAGTAGCACTCCGCATCAAAAATTCTGTTTTTATCATTTACCTACTCGAGGACGAGCAGGAATTAAGCTTGCGGATGCTGATACGTCTCCAACGTATCTATAATTTTTGATTGCTCCATGCTATATTATCTTCTATTTTGGACATTATTGGGCTTTATTATCCACTTTTATATTACTTTTGGGACTAACCTATTGACCCAGAGCCCAGTGCCAGTTCCTGTTTTTCCCTTGTTTCAGTGTTTCACAGAAAAGGAAAATCAAACAGAGTCCAATTGACCTGAAACTTCACGGAACTCATTTTTGGAAGGAAAGCAACCTGGGAGACTTGGAGTCCACGTAAGGGAAGCAACAAGGAAGCCACGAGGTAGGGGGCGCACCCACCCCCTTTGGGCACGCCCTCCACCCTCGTGGGCCCCTCGTGGCTCCATCGATGTACTTCTTCCTCCCATATATACCCATATACCCTAAAACGATCGGGGAACACAATAGATCGGGAGTTCCGCCGTCTGAAGCCTCCGTAGCCACCGAAAGCCAATCTAGACCCGTTCCGGCACCCTGCCGGAGGGGGAATCCCTCTCCGGTGGCTATCTTCATCATCCCGGTGATCTCCATGACGAGGAGGGAGTAGTTCACCCTCGGGGCTGAGGGTATGTACCAGTAGCTATGTGTTTGATCTCTCTCTCTCTCTCGTGTTCTTGATTTGGCACGATCTTGATGTATCGCGAGCTTTGCTATTATAGTTGGATCGTATGTTTCTTCTCCCCCTCTACTCTCTTGTAATGGATTGAGTTTCCCCTTTGGAGTGATCTTATCGGATTGAGTCTTTAAAGATTTGAGAACACTTCATGTATGTCTTGCCGTGCGTATCTGTGGTGACAATGGGATATCACGTGATTCACTTGATGTATGTTTTGGTGATCAACTTGCGGGTTCCGCCTATGAACCTATACATAGGGGTTGGCACACGTTTTCGTCGTGATTCTCCGGTAGAAACTTTGGGGCACTCTTTGAGGTTCTATGTGTTGGTTGAATAGATGAACCTGAGATTGTGTGATGCATATCGTATAATCATACCCACAGATACTTGAGGTGACATTGGAGTATCTAGGTGACATTAGGGTTCTGGTTGATTTTTGTCTTAAGGTGTTATTCTAGTACGAACTCTAGGGCTGTTTGTGACACTTATAGGAATAGCCCAACGGATTGATTGGAAAGAATAACTTTGAGGTGGTTTCGTACCCTACCATAATCTCTTCGTTTGTTCTCCGCTATTAGTGACTTTGGAGTGACTCTTTGTTGCATGTTGAGGGATAGTTATACGATCCAATTATGTTACTATTGTTGAGAGGACTTGCACTAGTGAAAGTATGAACCCTAGGCCTTGTTTCCTATCATTGCAATACCGTTTATGCTCACTTTTACAATTAGTTCCCTTGCTCTTTTATAATTTCAGATTACAAAAACCTTTATCTTCTATCCAAATTGCACTTGTATCACCATCTCTTCGCCGAACTAGTGCACCTATACAATTTACCATTGTATTGGCTGTGTTGGGGACACAAGAGACTCTTTGTTATTTGGTTGCAGGGTTGCTTGAGAGAGACCATCTTCATCCTACGCCTCCTACGGATTGATAAACCTTAGGTCATCCACTTGAGGGAAATTTGCTACTGTCCTACAAACCTCTGCACTTGGAGGCCCAACAACGTCTACAAGAAGAAGGTTGTGTAGTAGACATCAGGAAGACATCGCGCCTGTCCCCGCTCCTGTTCTGGCTCCCGTCTCCCCGACTGCGCCAGCGCCCATCCCCGTGGTATTGATAGGCTGGGAGCCTCACATTGTCACCGAGCTTGATGCCACGGGGTTCCATGAGGTCCCCGCCGACTTTCACGCGCTCGCGCACCTGCCAGCGCATGCGCCTGCACGTGCACTAATGTGCGCGCCCGTGCCAGTGCCCATGCACACGAATGTCTCCGTCGCGCCGTTGTCAGCGCATGTCCCCGTGCGGGTGCCAGTGCCCCCCTCAGTGGCATGGATGGCCGCTGTCGACCGCTTCCTTGCACCAATGCCAGTCGCCTCCTCCCGCCAGTTGACTCACTCCTGGAGACCGAAGTCCAGAATATTGTGGCCTTCCTTGAAGCTAGGGCCAACGACCAGGAGTACGTCAACAACAGCGCACGCCGTCGCCATCAATCAGTGGCCCGACGACACACAGAGCACGACAGAGGAGCCGCTTCCCACCACAAGACGCCCCTGCCACCGCCGCGTAATCTAAATTTGCCATGAAAAATGTTCGGATTACCATGCTTAAAATCCGAATGTTTATCATTTCCGTTTATTTTAGATCGATCGTCGTATGTGTAAAGTCGGAGTCAGACTGAATGAAATCTATGGTTTGATCGATTGAATGTTCTGCTAGAGTCGTATCACATTAAATATAAAACATCATCAAGCCACATGTATTTCTTCTCATCCAACAACCTAGACTGCTTCAATGTCGAGCGGTCAACACGTTTAGCATGCAGTTAATTTCATGCCAAAAATAGTGATAATCACATAATAACAAGCAAATAATATCCTACTTAATATCCGCATGCACTTAATATACTTCCAAATTAACGTGCATTGCACGTACACATTGACTAGTACTACTAGTACGTGAAACTGGTGCCGTAACTTGTGAACGTGTCCATATATGGTCAACGGCAACATCGCCCACGAGTTCTTCGTGTTTGCCTGTGCGTTGAAATGCAGAAGGAGAGGAGAGAGAGAGCACATGGAACCCACCAGTAAGTGAGGGCGAAAAGTACGTGCTAACGAGTCGGTCCCACTAATGTACTAAAAATAATAGTATATGTTATCCATTAAATAGGTTGTGGTAATATAAAAACATTATATGAACAAAGGGGGTACAACAAACATTGTTGTTCTACGTATGTTGCCTATTGACGTGCAGCTTGAAGGCCCTAGTCGCATGTTCGATCCTCGTCCTTTATTTTTTAATTTTTATATGGGTCCAAATTTGGTTCATGACAGGTGGGCCCCTCGGTGTGTAGTTTAATTTGTTGGTCGAAATTTGTTCCATTACAGGTGGACTATCGGTGTGTAGTTTTGTAGCTTATTTGTAATAATTAAAGAGAATAACAGAGTTTTTTGCAATAATACCATCATGCGACATTGAAGGCGAGAAAGGACGTGCGAGAGAGCGATGACCGAGCCAGAGGGAAATCAATTGGGGGAGGTGCGGGGGTTGCAACGGTGTTCGGAGTAGTTGTGGGCCGAATGCTATGAAAATATAATCTAAACCCACGGGAATAAATGCCTACACAAACTAATCCAAGGTTGGAGTCCCCCTCGCAATGTAAATAGCCGCGGCTTTGCGAGGGAAGGAGAGGTAGCTTCAATGTGTGGAAGATACGGCGTGAGAAAGCAAGGTCAACCGAGAGACATGTAGATAGAGAGACAAAGTGAGTGTGGTCTGACATTCATTGAAAAGATATATATGCTATGGAGAAATATTGTCGGGTTGAGCTTTTGGGAAGGGTGCGGGCTGTAAGATAGAGCTTGAGAGATGACCCAGTCACAGACATGTAGATATATTTTGTGCGTGGGAGGAAGCAAGGTCAATCGATTACATATATAAAGGGAGAGAGATTGAGCAAGTGTGGGTCGCCGTGCGATCGAAAGAGTGATATGGGTTGGAGAGAGTAACCTAGATAGACAATGTGCGTGAGAGAGTATACAATATGAATATGTCGAATTGGGCTCAAACATGGAGATATACCGTTTGTGTCCGAGAAAGAGCGAGGTCAATCGAGACATACAAAGAGAGACAGAGAGATAGAGAGAGGGGGAGGGAGAGAGAGCGAGAGAGAGAGATTGAGCGAGCGTAGCCCGCCATGAGGTCGAAAGAGTGGGGGGGCTTGGATGGATTGACCTAGATAGACAATCTACGTGAGAGAGTATAGAGTGTGTCGATCGAGGCCCGAACAGGGAGATATATCATTTGTTTGTGAAAGAAAACTAGGTTAATCGAGACTTAGATAAAGAGAGCGAGATTGAGCGAGTGTGGCCCGCTGTGCTAAAGAAAGAGTGAGACAGTCTCGAGGGAGTGACCTAGATAGACAGCGTGTGTGCGTGCGCACAAGAGGTTGGGGTCTAGATAGGCAATGCATGTATCTAGCGAGAGAGGGTAGGAGGGAGAGAGAGAGAGGGAGAGCTCGGCATGGGGTGCAATGGCGGGTCTGTGAGGTAAATACATTTGGTAACAGAGTGGGAAAAGGGGGTTGTGTAGTTGAGAGAGTTAGAGATCGAAACATGGAGAGAAAGAATGAACCTGTGTCGGAAACCGATAGCTTCCTAAGGTGATTAGGAGAGGAAGATTGACCGATACAGGAAGTATGTAGCGTGTGTGCCGAGGGGGGGCTAAAAACAACATTTGAATGTAGATAGTACGAGACGTAATATCGATGTTTCAATTCCGTGTACATTATAAGATTTGAACTGAGGACCATGCATATGGGTAATTATTTCGAATTTGTGCCATATTAGGTTTGGAAAAGTTGACATTGACTCGATTGTTGTGCTATTTTGTAGGTCCTATGTTTGAATCCATCCAAAGTTTTCTCACTACCATGGTGTTCATCATATACATATGAATTTGTATTAAAAAAGTAGCATGGATACCGTGAAATGCGAAATCCACGTTAGAATTGGAGATTGCTATGTGTCACACACTCAAATTCAAATAACTAATTATGTGACACACATTCTAATCCACGTTAGCGTGGATACCGTAGATATTGTTTCTATTTTTTTCAAGTAACTCCTCATTAATTAATATAGTATCTCGTTTGAAATGACTAATTATTTTCAAGGAAAACACGTGCATGGTGATACATATAGATTTGTTTGCAAATGAATGAAGATTCGTTTGCATTCTCAAATGTAGGCGCACCAGGCATACCAGGGTCGTGTCGTGGTGGCCGCGTGTGTCGTACGGGCGCTTAGCACCCAGCCACCCACCCCCTCCCTCCCTCCCCCCTCCCCCCCAAAAAAGAACGACGACAAAATAAGTTCGCACTTCTACGTTTCGGATTGAAATATCTGGCGGCCCCAATTCTAGACCTACAAAATCTCCCTTCTCCACCGTCCCCTTCCATGCCCAAATTGCTCAAATCCCTAATTCGCCGCCAACCCAAGCAAAGTTTGAATTGCCCCTTATCTCGTCTCTTTCCCCACCTCTATGCCGGACGACGACGACGAAGACGACGGTCGTGCTTCACCACCGCACCGGAGCTACCTTATCTACGCCCTCATCCATTGCACCGGGTGGTCCACCGACAACGTCGGCAGCCGCAACCGACGTGCCTCACAGACACCGACTTCCACCGCATCAGGTGCGCTTCACTGACGCCGTCTCCCACCTCACCGAGGCTACTTCACCGAGCACATCGTCGCACCGCCGCCCCCCGAGGCCGTTGGGGATTCACCAACGGTCTCGTCCACCGCATCGTAGCGCTCCGCTACCACTCAAGATCTGCATCCGTGCGCGGCCAGCCAGCGCATCACCCTCAACGGCTTTGAACTGACTCGCACTCTAGCTAGGCGAGCATGCCCAACGAAGTCGGTGTCTGAAGTGACTCGCACTCTAGCTAGAGGGGGGAGGTGCGGGGGTTGCAACGGTGTTCGGAGTAGTTGTGGGCTGAATGCTATGAAAATATAATCTAAACCCACGGGAATAAATGCCTACACAAACTAATCCAAGGTTGGAGTCCCCCTCGCAATGTAAATAGCCGCGGCTTTGCGAGGGAAGGAGAGGTAGCTTCAATGTGTGGAAGATACGGCGTGAGAAAGCAAGGTCAACCGAGAGACATGTAGATAGAGAGACAAATTGAGTGTGGTCTGACATTCATTGAAAAGATATATATGCTATGGAGAAATATTGTCGGGTTGAGCTTTTGGGAAGGGTGCGGGCTGTAAGATAGAGCTTGAGAGATGACCCAGTCACAGACATGTAGATATATTTTGTGCGTGGGAGGAAGCAAGGTCAATCGATTACATATATAAAGGGAGAGAGATTGAGCAAGTGTGGGTCGCCGTGCGATCGAAAGAGTGAGATGGGTTGGAGAGAGTAACCTAGATAGACAATGTGCGTGAGAGAGTATACAATATGAATATGTCGAATTGGGCTCAAACATGGAGATATACCGTTTGTGTCCGAGAAAGAGCGAGGTCAATCGAGACATACAAAGAGAGACAGAGAGATAGAGAGAGGGGGGAGGGAGAGAGAGCGAGAGAGAGAGAGAGATTGAGCGAGCGTAGCCCGCCATGAGGTCGAAAGAGTGGGGGGCTTGGATGGATTGACCTAGATAGACAATCTACGTGAGAGAGTATAGAGTGTGTCGATCGAGGCCCGAACAGGGAGATATATCATTTGTTTGTGAAAGAAAACTAGGTTAATCGAGACTTAGATAAAGAGAGCGAGATTGAGCGAGTGTGGCCCGCTGTGCTAAAGAAAGAGTGAGACAGTCTCGAGGGAGTGACCTAGATAGACAGCGTGTGTGCGTGCGCACAAGAGGTTGGGGTCTAGATAGGCAATGCATGTATCTAGCGAGAGAGGGTAGGAGGGAGAGAGAGAGAGGGAGAGCTCGGCATGGGGTGCAATGGCGGGTGTGTGAGGTAAATACATTTGGTAACAGAGTGGGAAAAGGGGGTTGTGTAGTTGAGAGAGTTAGAGATCGAAACATGGAGAGAAAGAATGAACCTGTGTCGGAAACCGATAGCTTCCTAAGGTGATTAGGAGAGGAAGATTGACCGATACAGGAAGTATGTAGCGTGTGTGCCGAGGGGGGGCTAAAAACAACATTTGAATGTAGATAGTACGAGACTTAATATCGATGTTTCAATTCCGTGTACATTATAAGATTTGAACTGAGGACCATGCATATGGGTAATTATTTCGAATTTGTGCCATATTAGGTTTGGAAAAGTTGACATTGACTCGATTGTTGTGCTATTTTGTAGGTCCTATGTTTGAATCCATCCAAAGTTTTCTCACTACCATGGTGTTCATCATATACATATGAATTTGTATTAAAAAAAGTAGCATGGATACCGTGAAATGCGAAATCCACGTTAGAATTGGAGATTGCTATGTGTCACACACTCAAATTCAAATAACTAATTATGTGACACACATTCTAATCCACGTTAGCGTGGATACCGTAGATATTGTTTCTATTTTTTTCAAGTAACTCCTCATTAATTAATATAGTATCTCGTTTGAAATGACTAATTATTTGCAAGGAAAACACGTGCATGGTAATACATACAGATTTGTTTGCAAATGAATGAAGATTCGTTTGCATTCTCAAATGTAGGTGCACCAGGCATACCAGGGTCGTGTCGTGGTGGCCGCGTGTGTCGTACGGGCGCTTAGCACCCAGCCACCCACCCCCTCCCTCCCTCCCCCCTCCCCCCCAAAAAAGAACGACGACAAAATAAGTTCGCACTTCTACGTTTGGGATTGAAATATCTGGCGGCCCCAATTCTAGACCTACAAAATCTCCCTTCTCCACCGTCCCCTTCCATGCCCAAATTGCTCAAATCCCTAATTCGCCGCCAACCCAAGCAAAGTTTGAATTGCCCCTTATCTCGTCTCTTTCCCCACCTCTATGCCGGACGACGACGACGAAGACGACGGTCGTGCTTCACCACCGCACCGGAGCTACCTTATCTACGCCCTCATCCATTGCACCGGGTGGTCCACCGACAACGTCGGCATCCGCAACCGACGTGCCTCACAGACACCGACTTCCACCGCATCAGGTGCGCTTCACTGACGCCGTCTCCCACCTCACCGAGGCTACTTCCCCGAGCGCATCGTCGCACCGCCGCCCCCCGAGGCCGTTGGGGATTCACCAACGGTCTCGTCCACCGCATCGTAGCGCTCCGCTACCACTCAAGATCTGCATCCGTGCGCGGCCAGCCAGCGCATCACCCTCAACGGCTCTGAACTGACTCGCACTCTAGCTAGGCGAGCATGCCCAACGAAGTCGGTGTCTGAAGTGACTCGCACTCTAGCTAGAGGGGGGAGGTGCGGGGGTTCCAACGGTGTTCGGAGTAGTTGTGGGCCGAATGCTATGAAAATATAATCTAAACCCACGGGAATAAATGCCTACACAAACTAATCCAAGGTTGGAGTCCCCCTCGCAATGTAAATAGCCGCGGCTTTGCGAGGGAAGGAGAGGTAGCTTCAATGTGTGGAAGATACGGCGTGAGAAAGCAAGGTCAACCGAGAGACATGTAGATAGAGAGACAAAGTGAGTGTGGTCTGACATTCATTGAAAAGATATATATGCTATGGAGAAATATTGTCGGGTTGAGCTTTTGGGAAGGGTGCGGGCTGTAAGATAGAGCTTGAGAGATGACCCAGTCACAGACATGTAGATATATTTTGTGCGTGGGAGGAAGCAAGGTCAATCGATTACATATATAAAGGGAGAGAGATTGAGCAAGTGTGGGTCACCGTGCGATCGAAAGAGTGAGATGGGTTGGAGAGAGTAACCTAGATAGACAATGTGCGTGAGAGAGTATACAATATGAATATGTCGAATTGGGCTCAAACATGGAGATATACCGTTTGTGTCCGAGAAAGAGCGAGGTCAATCGAGACATACAAAGAGAGACAGAGAGATAGAGAGAGGGGGGAGGGAGAGAGAGCGAGAGAGAGAGAGATTGAGCGAGCGTAGCCCGCCATGAGGTCGAAAGAGTGGGGGGGCTTGGATGGATTGACCTAGATAGACAATCTACGTGAGAGAGTATAGAGTGTTTCGATCGAGGCCCGAACAGGGAGATATATCATTTGTTTGTGAAAGAAAACTAGGTTAATCGAGACTTAGGTAAAGAGAGCGAGATTGAGCGAGTGTGGCCCGCTGTGCTAAAGAAAGAGTGAGACAGTCTCGAGGGAGTGACCTAGATAGACAGCGTGTGTGCGTGCGCACAAGAGGTTGGGGTCTAGATAGGCAATGCATGTATCTAGCGAGAGAGGGTAGGACGGAGAGAGAGAGAGGGAGAGCTCGGCATGGGGTGCAATGGCGGGTGTGTGAGGTAAATACATTTGGTAACAGAGTAGGAAAAGGGGGTTGTGTAGTTGAGAGAGTTAGAGATCGAAACATGGAGAGAAAGAATGAACCTGTGTCGGAAACCGATAGCTTCCTAAGGTGATTAGGAGAGGAAGATTGACCGATACAGGAAGTATGTAGCGTGTGTGCCGAGGGGGGGCTAAAAACAACATTTGAATGTAGATAGTACGAGACTTAATATCGATGTTTCAATTCCGTGTACATTATAAGATTTGAACTGAGGACCATGCATATGGGTAATTATTTCGAATTTGTGCCATATTAGGTTTGGAAAAGTTGGCATTGACTCGATTGTTGTGCTATTTTGTAGGTCCTATGTTTGAATCCATCCAAAGTTTTCTCACTACCATGGTGTTCATCATATACATATGAATTTGTATTAAAAAAAGTAGCATGGATACCGTGAAATGCGAAATCCACGTTAGAATTGGAGATTGCTATGTGTCACACACTCAAATTCAAATAACTAATTATGTGACACACATTCTAATCCACGTTAGCGTGGATACCGTAGATATTGTTTCTATTTTTTTCAAGTAACTCCTCATTAATTAATATAGTATCTCGTTTGAAATGACTAATTATTTGCAAGGAAAACACGTGCATGGTAATACATACAGATTTGTTTGCAAATGAATGAAGATTCGTTTGCATTCTCAAATGTAGGTGCACCAGGCATACCAGGGTCGTGTCGTGGTGGCCGCGTGTGTCGTACGGGCGCTTAGCACCCAGCCACCCACCCCCTCCCTCCCTCCCCCCTCCCCCCCAAAAAAGAACGACGACAAAATAAGTTCGCACTTCTACGTTTTGGATTGAAATATCTGGCGGCCCCAATTCTAGACCTACAAAATCTCCCTTCTCCACCGTCCCCTTCCATGCCCAAATTGCTCAAATCCCTAATTCGCCGCCAACCCAAGCAAAGTTTGAATTGCCCCTTATCTCGTCTCTTTCCCCACCTCTATGCCGGACGACGACGACGAAGACGACGGTCGTGCTTCACCACCGCACCGGAGCTACCTTATCTACGCCCTCATCCATTGCACCGGGTGGTCCACCGACAACGTCGGCATCCGCAACCGACGTGCCTCACAGACACCGACTTCCACCGCATCAGGTGCGCTTCACTGACGCCGTCTCCCACCTCACCGAGGCTACTTCCCCGAGCGCATCGTCGCACCGCCGCCCCCCGAGGCCGTTGGGGATTCACCAACGGTCTCGTCCACCGCATCGTAGCGCTCCGCTACCACTCAAGATCTGCATCCGTGCGCGGCCAGCCAGCGCATCACCCTCAACGGCTCTGAACTGACTCGCACTCTAGCTAGGCGAGCATGCCCAACGAAGTCGGTGTCTGAAGTGACTCGCACTCTAGCTAGAGGGGGGAGGTGCGGGGGTTGCAACGGTGTTCGGAGTAGTTGTGGGCCGAATGCTATGAAAATATAATCTAAACCCACGGGAATAAATGCCTACACAAACTAATCCAAGGTTGGAGTCCCCCTCGCAATGTAAATAGCCGCGGCTTTGCGAGGGAAGGAGAGGTAGCTTCAATGTGTGGAAGATACGGCGTGAGAAAGCAAGGTCAACCGAGAGACATGTAGATAGAGAGACAAAGTGAGTGTGGTCTGACATTCATTGAAAAGATATATATGCTATGGAGAAATATTGTCGGGTTGAGCTTTTGGGAAGGGTGCGGGCTGTAAGATAGAGCTTGAGAGATGACCCAGTCACAGACATGTAGATATATTTTGTGCGTGGGAGGAAGCAAGGTCAATCGATTACATATATAAAGGGAGAGAGATTGAGCAAGTGTGGGTCACCGTGCGATCGAAAGAGTGAGATGGGTTGGAGAGAGTAACCTAGATAGACAATGTGCGTGAGAGAGTATACAATATGAATATGTCGAATTGGGCTCAAACATGGAGATATACCGTTTGTGTCCGAGAAAGAGCGAGGTCAATCGAGACATACAAAGAGAGACAGAGAGATAGAGAGAGGGGGGAGGGAGAGAGAGCGAGAGAGAGAGAGATTGAGCGAGCGTAGCCCGCCATGAGGTCGAAAGAGTGGGGGGGCTTGGATGGATTGACCTAGATAGACAATCTACGTGAGAGAGTATAGAGTGTTTCGATCGAGGCCCGAACAGGGAGATATATCATTTGTTTGTGAAAGAAAACTAGGTTAATCGAGACTTAGATAAAGAGAGCGAGATTGAGCGAGTGTGGCCCGCTGTGCTAAAGAAAGAGTGAGACAGTCTCGAGGGAGTGACCTAGATAGACAGCGTGTGTGCGTGCGCACAAGAGGTTGGGGTCTAGATAGGCAATGCATGTATCTAGCGAGAGAGGGTAGGAGGGAGAGAGAGAGAGGGAGAGCTCGGCATGGGGTGCAATGGCGGGTGTGTGAGGTAAATACATTTGGTAACAGAGTGGGAAAAGGGGGTTGTGTAGTTGAGAGAGTTAGAGATCGAAACATGGAGAGAAAGAATGAACCTGTGTCGGAAACCGATAGCTTCCTAAGGTGATTAGGAGAGGAAGATTGACCGATACAGAAAGTATGTAGCGTGTGTGCCGAGGGGGGGCTAAAAACAACATTTGAATGTAGATAGTACGAGACTTAATATCGATGTTTCAATTCCGTGTACATTATAAGATTTGAACTGAGGACCATGCATATGGGTAATTATTTCGAATTTGTGCCATATTAGGTTTGGAAAAGTTGACATTGACTCGATTGTTGTGCTATTTTGTAGGTCCTATGTTTGAATCCATCCAAAGTTTTCTCACTACCATGGTGTTCAGCATATACATATGAATTTGTATTAAAAAAGTAGCATGGATACCGTGAAATGCGAAATCCACGTTAGAATTGGAGATTGCTATGTGTCACACACTCAAATTCAAATAACTAATTATGTGACACACATTCTAATCCACGTTAGCGTGGATACCGTAGATATTGTTTCTATTTTTTTCAAGTAACTCCTCATTAATTAATATAGTATCTCGTTTGAAATGACTAATTATTTTCAAGGAAAACACGTGCATGGTAATACATACAGATTTGTTTGCAAATGAATGAAGATTCGTTTGCATTCTCAAATGTAGGTGCACCAGGCATACCAGGGTCGTGTCGTGGTGGCCGCGTGTGTCGTACGGGCGCTTAGCACCCAGCCACCCACCCCCTCCCTCCCTCCCCCCTCCCCCCCAAAAAAGAACGACGACAAAATAAGTTCGCACTTCTACGTTTCGGATTGAAATATCTGGCGGCCCCAATTCTAGACCTACAAAATCTCCCTTCTCCACCGTCCCCTTCCATGCCCAAATTGCTCAAATCCCTAATTCGCCGCCAACCAAGAAAAGTTTGAATTGCCCCTTATCTCGTCTCTTTCCCCACCTCTATGCCGGACGACGACGACGAAGACGACGGTCGTGCTTCACCACCGCACCGGAGCTACCTTATCTACGCCCTCATCCATTGCACCGGGTGGTCCACCGACAACGTCGGCAGCCGCAACCGACGTGCCTCACAGACACCGACTTCCACCGCATCAGGTGCGCTTCACTGACGCCGTCTCCCACCTCACCGAGGCTACTTCACCGAGCACATCGTCGCACCGCCGCCCCCCGAGGCCGTTGGGGATTCACCAACGGTCTCGTCCACCGCATCGTAGCGCTCCACTACCACTCAAGATCTGCATCCGTGCGCGGCCAGCCAGCGCATCACCCTCAACGGCTCTGAACTGACTCGCACTCTAGCTAGGCGAGCATGCCCAACGAAGTCGGTGTCTGAAGTGACTCGCACTCTAGCTAGAGGGGGGAGGTGCGGGGGTTGCAACGGTGTTCGGAGTAGTTGTGGGCCGAATGCTATGAAAATATAATCTAAACCCACGGGAATAAATGCCTACACAAACTAATCCAAGGTTGGAGTCCCCCTCGCAATGTAAATAGCCGTGGCTTTGCGAGGGACGGAGAGGTAGCTTCAATGTGTGGAAGATACGGCGTGAGAAAGCAAGGTCAACCGAGAGACATGTAGATAGAGAGACAAAGTGAGTGTGGTCTCACATTCATTGAAAAGATATATATGCTATGGAGAAATATTGTCGGGTTGAGCTTTTGGGAAGGGTGCGGGCTGTAAGATAGAGCTTGAGAGATGACCCAGTCACAGACATGTAGATATATTTTGTGCGTGGGAGGAAGCAAGGTCAATCGATTACATATATAAAGGGAGAGAGATTGAGCAAGTGTGGGTCGTCGTGCGATCGAAAGAGTGAGATGGGTTGGAGAGAGTAACCTAGATAGACAATGTGCGTGAGAGTGTATACAATATGAATATGTCGAATTGGGCTCAAACATGGAGATATACCGTTTGTGTCCGAGAAAGAGCGAGGTCAATCGAGACATACAAAGAAAGACAGAGAGATAGAGAGAGGGGGGAGGGAGAGAGAGCGAGAGAGAGAGAGATTGAGCGAGCGTAGCCCGCCATGAGGTCGAAAGAGTGGGGGGGCTTGGATGGATTGACCTAGATAGACAATCCACGTGAGAGAGTATAGAGTGTGTCGATCGAGGCCCGAACAGGGAGATATATCATTTGTTTGTGAAAGAAAACTAGGTTAATCGAGACTTAGATAAAGAGAGCGAGATTGAGCGAGTGTGGCCCGCTGTGCTAAAGAAAGAGTGAGACAGTCTCAAGGGAGTGACCTAGATAGACAGCGTGTGTGCGTGCGCACAAGAGGTTGGGGTCTAGATAGGCAATTCATGTATCTAGCGAGAGAGGGTAGGAGGGAGAGAGAGAGAGGGAGAGCTCGGCATGGGGTGCAATGGCGGGTCTGTGAGGTAAATACATTTGGTAACAGAGTGGGAAAAGGGGGTTGTGTAGTTGAGAGAGTTAGAGATCGAAACATGGAGAGAAAGAATGAACCTGTGTCGGAAACCGATAGCTTCCTAAGGTGATTAGGAGAGGAAGATTGACCGATACAGGAAGTATGTAGCGTGTGTGCCGAGGGGGGGCTAAAAACAACATTTGAATGTAGATAGTACGAGACTTAATATCGATGTTTCAATTCCGTGTACATTATAAGATTTGAACTGAGGACCATGCATATGGGTAATTATTTCGAATTTGTGCCATATTAGGTTTGGAAAAGTTGACATTGACTCGATTGTTGTGCTATTTTGTAGGTCCTATGTTTGAATCCATCCAAAGTTTTCTCACTACCATGGTGTTCATCATATACATATGAATTTGTATTAAAAAAGTAGCATGGATACCGTGAAATGCGAAATCCACGTTAGAATTGGAGATTGCTATGTGTCACACACTCAAATTCAAATAACTAATTATGTGACACACATTCTAATCCACGTTAGCGTGGATACCGTAGATATTGTTTCTATTTTTTTCAAGTAACTCCTCATTAATTAATATAGTATCTCGTTTGAAATGACTAATTATTTTCAAGGAAAACACGTGCATGGTGATACATATAGATTTGTTTGCAAATGAATGAAGATTCGTTTGCATTCTCAAATGTAGGCGCACCAGGCATACCAGGGTCGTGTCGTGGTGGCCGCGTGTGTCGTACGGGCGCTTAGCACCCAGCCACCCACCCCCTCCCTCCCTCCCCCCTCCCCCCCAAAAAATAACGACGACAAAATGAGTTCGCACTTCTACGTTTCGGATTGAAATATCTGGCGGCCCCAATTCTAGACCTACAAAATCTCCCTTCTCCACCGTCCCCTTCCATGCCCAAATTGCTCAAATCCCTAATTCGCCGCCAACCAAGAAAAGTTTGAATTGCCCCTTATCTCGTCTCTTTCCCCACCTCTATGCCGGACAACGACGACGAAGACGACGGTCGTGCTTCACCACCGCACCGGAGCTACCTTATCTACACCCTCAACCATTGCACCGGGTGGTCCACCGACAACGTCGGCAGCCGCAACCGACGTGCCTCACAGGCACCGACTTCCACCGCATCAGGTGCGCTTCACTGACGCCGTCTCCCACCTCACCGAGGCTACTTCACCGAGCACATCGTCACACCGCCGTCCCCCGAGGCCGTTGGGGATTCACCAACGGTCTCGTCCACCGCATCGTAGCGCTCCACTACCACTCAAGATCTGCATCCGTGCGCGGCCAGCCAGCGCATCACCCTCAACGGTTCTGAACTGACTCGCACTCTAGCTAGGCGAGCATGCCCAACGAAGTCGGTGTCTGAAGTGACTCGCACTCTAGCTAGAGGGGGGAGGTGCGGGGGTAGCAACGGTGTTCGGAGTAGTTGTGGGCCGAATGCTATGAAAATATAATCTAAACCCACGGGAATAAATGCCTACACAAACTAATCCAAGGTTGGAGTCCCCCTCGCAATGTAAATAGCCGCGGCTTTGCGAGGGAAGGAGAGGTAGCTTCAATGTGTGGAAGATACGGCGTGAGAAAGCAAGGTCAACCGAGAGACATGTAGATAGAGAGACAAAGTGAGTGTGGTCTGACATTCATTGAAAAGATATATATGCTATGGAGAAATATTGTCGGGTTGAGCTTTTGGGAAGGGTGCGGGCTGTAAGATAGAGCTTGAGAGATGACCCAGTCACAGACATGTAGATATATTTTGTGCGTGGGAGGAAGCAAGGTCAATCGATTACATATATAAAGGGAGAGAGATTGAGCAAGTGTGGGTCGTCGTGCGATCGAAAGAGTGAGATGGGTTGGAGAGAGTAACCTAGATAGACAATGTGCGTGAGAGAGTATACAATATGAATATGTCGAATTGGGCTCAAACATGGAGATATACCGTTTGTGTCCGAGAAAGAGCGAGGTCAATCGAGACATACAAAGAGAGACAGAGAGATAGAGAGAGGGGGGAGGGAGAGAGAGCGAGAGAGAGAGAGATTGAGCGAGCGTAGCCCGCCATGAGGTCGAAAGAGTGGGGGGGCTTGGATGGATTGACCTAGATAGACAATCCACGTGAGAGAGTATAGAGTGTGTCGATCGAGGCCCGAACAGGGAGATATATCATTTGTTTGTGAAAGAAAACTAGGTTAATCGAGACTTAGATAAAGAGAGCGAGATTGAGCGAGTGTGGCCCGCTGTGCTAAAGAAAGAGTGAGACAGTCTCGAGGGAGTGACCTAGATAGACAGCGTGTGTGCGTGCGCACAAGAGGTTGGGGTCTAGATAGGCAATGCATGTATCTAGCGAGAGAGGGTAGGAGGGAGAGAGAGAGAGAGAGGGAGAGCTCGGCATGGGGTGCAATGGCGGGTGTGTGAGGTAAATACATTTGGTAACAGAGTGGGAAAAGGGGGTTGTGTAGTTGAGAGAGTTAGAGATCGAAACATGGAGAGAAAGAATGAACCTGTGTCGGAAACCGATAGCTTCCTAAGGTGATTAGGAGAGGAAGATTGACCGATACAGGAAGTATGTAGCGTGTGTGCCGAGGGGGGGCTAAAAACAACATTTGAATGTAGATAGTACGAGACTTAATATCGATGTTTCAATTCCGTGTACATTATAAGATTTGAACTAAGGACCATGCATATGGGTAATTATTTCGAATTTGTGCCATATTAGGTTTGGAAAAGTTGACATTGACTCGATTGTTGTGCTATTTTGTAGGTGCTATGTTTGAATCCATCCAAAGTTTTCTCACAACCATGGTGTTCATCATATACATATGAATTTGTATTAGAAAAGTAGCATGGATACCGTGAAATGCGAAATCCACGTTAGAATTGGAGATTGCTATGTGTCACACACTCAAATTCAAATAACTAATTATGTGACACACATTCTAATCCACGTTAGCGTGGATACCGTAGATATTGTTTCTATTTTTTTCAAGTAACTCCTCATTAATTAATATAGTATCTCGTTTGAAATGACTAATTATTTGCAAGGAAAACACGTGCATGGTAATACATACAGATTTGTTTGCAAATGAATGAAGATTCGTTTGCATTCTCAAATGTAGGCGCACCAGGCATACCAGGGTCGTGTCGTGGTGGCCGCGTGTGTCGTACGGGCGCTTAGCACCCAGCCACCCACCCCCTCCCTCCCCCCTCCCCCCCAAAAAAGAACGACGACAAAATAAGTTCGCACTTCTACGTTTCGGATTGAAATATCTGGCGGCCCCAATTCTAGACCTACAAAATCTCCCTTCTCCACCGTCCCCTTCCATGCCCAAATTGCTCAAATCCCTAATTCGCCGCCAACCCAAGCAAATTTTGAATTGCCCCTTATCTCGTCTCTTTCCCCACCTCTATGCCGGACGACGACGACGAAGACGACGGTCGTGCTTCACCACCGCACCGGAGCTACCTTATCTACGCCCTCGTCCATTGCACCGGGTGATCCACCGACAACGTCGGCAGCCGCAACCGACGTGCCTCACAGACACCGACTTCCACCGCATCAGGTGCGCTTCACTGACGTCGTCTCCCACCTCACCGAGGCTACTTCACCGAGCACATCGTCGCACCGCCGCCCCCCGAGGCCGTTGGGGATTCACCAACGGTCTCGTCCACCGCATCGTAGCGCTCCGCTACCACTCAAGATCTGCATCCGTGCGCGGCCAGCCAGCGCATCACCCTCAACGGCTCTGAACTGACTCGCACTCTAGCTAGGCGAGCATGCCCAACGAAGTCGGTGTCTGAAGTGACTCGCACTCTAGCTAGAGGTGGGAGGTGCGGGGGTTGCAACGGTGTTCGGAGTAGTTGTGGGCCGAATGCTATGAAAATATAATCTAAACCCACGGGAATAAATGCCTACACAAACTAATCCAAGGTTGGAGTCCCCCTCGCAATGTAAATAGCCGCGGCTTTGCGAGGGAAGGAGAGGTAGCTTCAATGTGTGGAAGATACGGCGTGAGAAAGCAAGGTCAACCGAGAGACATGTAGATAGAGAGACAAAGTGAGTGTGGTCTGACATTCATTAAAAAGATATATATGCTATGGAGAAATATTGTCGGGTTGAGCTTTTGGGAAGGGTGCGGGCTGTAAGATAGAGCTTGAGAGATGACCCAGTCACAGACATGTAGATATATTTTGTGCGTGGGAGGAAGCAAGGTCAATCGATTACATATATAAAGGGAGAGAGATTGAGCAAGTGTGGGTCGTCGTGCGATCGAAAGAGTGAGATGGGTTGGAGAGAGTAACCTAGATAGACAATGTGCGTGAGAGAGTATACAATATGAATATGTCGAATTGGGCTCAAACATGGAGATATACCGTTTGTGTCCGAGAAAGAGCGAGGTCAATCGAGACATACAAAGAGAGACAGAGAGATAGAGAGAGGGGGAGGGAGAGAGAGCGAGAGAGAGAGAGAGAGATTGAGCGAGCGTAGCCCGCCATGAGGTCGAAAGAGTGGGGGGGCTTGGATGGATTGACCTAGATATACAATCTATGTGAGAGAGTATAGAGTGTGTCGATCGAGGCCCGAACAGGGAGATATATCATTTGTTTGTGAAAGAAAACTAGGTTAATCGAGACTTAGATAAAGAGAGCGAGATTGAGCGAGTGTGGCCCGCTGTGCTAAAGAAAGAGTGAGACAGTCTCGAGGGAGTGACCTAGATAGACAGCGTGTGTGCGTGCGCACAAGAGGTTGGGGTCTAGATAGGCAATGCATGTATCTAGCGAGAGAGGGTAGGAGGGAGAGAGAGAGAGAGAGGGAGAGCTCGGCATGGGGTGCAATGGCGGGTGTGTGAGGTAAATACATTTGGTAACAGAGTGGGAAAAGGGGGTTGTGTAGTTGAGAGAGTTAGAGATCGAAACATGGAGAGAAAGAATGAACCTGTGTCGGAAACCGATAGCTTCCTAAGGTGATTAGGAGAGGAAGATTGACCGATACAGGAAGTATGTAGCGTGTGTGCCGAGGGGGGGCTAAAAACAACATTTGAATGTAGATAGTACGAGACTTAATATCGATGTTTCAATTCCGTGTACATTATAAGATTTGAACTAAGGACCATGCATATGGGTAATTATTTCGAATTTGTGCCATATTAGGTTTGGAAAAGTTGACATTGACTCGATTGTTGTGCTATTTTGTAGGTGCTATGTTTGAATCCATCCAAAGTTTTCTCACAACCATGGTGTTCATCATATACATATGAATTTGTATTAGAAAAGTAGCATGGATACCGTGAAATGCGAAATCCACGTTAGAATTGGAGATTGCTATGTGTCACACACTCAAATTCAAATAACTAATTATGTGACACACATTCTAATCCACGTTAGCGTGGATACCGTAGATATTGTTTCTATTTTTTTCAAGTAACTCCTCATTAATTAATATAGTATCTCGTTTGAAATGACTAATTATTTGCAAGGAAAACACGTGCATGGTAATACATACAGATTTGTTTGCAAATGAATGCAGATTCGTTTGCATTCTCATATGTAGGCATACCAGGGTCGTGTCGTGGTGGCCGCGTGTGTCGTACGGGCGCTTAGCACCCAGCCACCCACCCGCTCCCTCCCTCCCCCCTCCCCCCCAAAAAAGAACGACGACAAAATAAGTTCGCACTTCTACGTTTCGGATTGAAATATCTGGCGGCCCCAATTCTAGACCTACAAAATATCCCTTCTCCACCGTCCCCTTCCATGCCCAAATTGCTCAAATCCCTAATTCGCCGCCAACCCAAGCAAAGTTTGAATTGCCCCTTATCTCGTCTCTTTCCCCACCTCTATGCCGGACGACGACGACGAAGACGACGGTCGTGCTTCACCACCGCACCGGAGCTACCTTATCTACGCCCTCATCCATTGCACCGGGTGGTCCACCGACAACGTCGGCAGCCGCAACCGACGTGCCTCACAGACACCGACTTCCACCGCATCAGGTGCGCTTCACTGACGCCATCTCCCACCTCACCGAGGCTACTTCACCGAGCACATCGTCGCACCGCCGCCCCCCGAGGCCGTTAGGGCTTCACCAACGGTCTCGTCCACCGCATCGTAGCGCTCCGCTACCACTCAAGATCTGCATCCGTGCGCGGCCAGCCAGCGCATCACCCTCAATGGCTCTGAAGTGACTCGCACTCTAGCTAGGCGAGCATGCCGAAACGCCGGCCCGAACTAGGTATCCACACATCACTCCCTTGTGCATTGTTCCAACGATGTTTGGATATCCTTTCACTGCTCTCTTAGCTTACAGCCTATGCAACTCTGACCTTAACTCTTGTTTCTTCTGGAGATATCATCTGAAACAAGCAAAACCATTTTTTAGCGAAGCATGACGGCGCTACAGGATCTGGTACACATCCTGCACACCCGTACAACATTGTAAGTATCTGTCCTCCAGTACAACAGCAAGTTCGATTCCTCTTTTTTGATCAACCATTAGCCATGTCAAAAATGCAGAGGGCGATGCAAGGAGCACAAGGCCTGCACATCCAAGCAAGTGGTAACAGGGACTTGTACATGGAACATCCCAAGCGCAAGAAGAGCTGCAGTGAGCATGTACAACGAGCTAGCGTAAGTCCCTGCATTTCATTTAATTCATACTAGCATGCTTGTATGATTTGTGTGCAGTGGCGGATCCACGAATTCTAGTTACCAGGGGCGAACATTTGACTTAAAAAATTCGAAGGCACTTGCACTACGGAAATCAACATAACTTGAGAAATGTGAAGCTACATGCACTTTGAAAACCAACTAATGATCCAAAGTAGTTCACATTATAAAACACTAAATGATGCAAGCACCAAAAAACACAAAATGCAACATGGTGTACAAGGACTACTAACATGGTCTGTACCTGCTTGAATTATTCATTCTCTGGCTAAAAATATCAAAGTGTAATTGCACTTATAACTAGTGCGCAAACTGCATATCAATATATCTATCATGCACAAGTATGCCAATAGTTTCAAACAACAGATTAGAAAAGTATTTATGCTACATTCTCATGATATGGGGACTTCTGGCAGATGGCCTCGACGTTTCCTCGAGCCATGAAAATGTACTATAATTTGCTTGTCATCAATGCCTGCAAATCTCTATGTCTCTCTCAACTTCGCAGATCATCATTAGAAACTAAATCCTTTAATGGGAGCTTGCAAAATGCTTGCATTAGATCCCTCATTAGACACTATATGTTCGTCACCAGGAGCATGTAAAATGTTTGCATCAAATCCTTCATTAGAAGTCTGTTCATTAGACACTTTAGGCTCAAGAACAACATGAGCTTGTATGTTTGCACCGGAAACTTGATTAGATACATCAGATTCAGTCAGTTCAGTATTGATTGGGGGAGTTATAAAATAAGCATAAATTCGCTTCATTTTCTCATAAATTCCCTACATACAAGTAGTTTTACAACACCGTCGGGTCTATCTATTGGACAGAAATTGAACAGTTGAATTAGATATAATCAGGGACGTGATGTACCTGCTCGTTGCCCATGCCGCTCTTGCAAGCTGCGACTGTGCGTTTGCACAAGCTCGATGCCACGCCCTTCCTGTCGTCGCTACCTCCCACGCAGGATACACCCAGGGTTGGATCTTCATCTTCTTGTCCTTCCATTCTCTTGAAGCCTGGAGACCACCCCCCCAATGAAGGCGTGAGGAAGTGTTGTGTCAGTCTATCCAGCAGCAGCTAGGTTAGTAGCGAACCAGACTAGAGGCTGGAGCGAAGGAATTGGGATTTTTTCCTGTTGTCGATCAATATGGGATGCGCTTGTTTGGGCCGCGAGCCTGCTATAGGGCCTGCCTTGCACTTACGTTATTGGCCCATCCAAATTGAAAAAAAATTCTTCATTTTTTACATTGCCTGCTCGTGCGTTGGGACGAACAAAACTAGCCTGGGCCAACCTGGACGACTCAAACTAGGTGCACACTTTCCAGCCACCCGAGGCGGCCGCCCATACCAACCCCTATGGTGGCGTCGCCCCTTTTTGCGTGTATGATTGGGGTAGTGAAAAATATTCCAGTGGCGCTTTTGATTTACCCACAGAATGGTTGAATTGCTTATTTCTATGGACTGAGTTCGCCAATAATGTGAAGGATGCCAGTCTTTTCATCCTATTATAGATTGCTTAAATCTCGATATGCCAAATGTAATCGCATGAAATATATAGTAAAAGCCAGTGTGATGTGTGTGGCTACAACTAGTCTGAATACACATCCTCATATAACATATCAAGGGCGCACCATCTTACCATATTAACCATTCAACTTACCAATGCAGTTTGGATAGAAAGAAGTATTGGAACTGCGTATCCAAGCAATTGATGCCATGGACTCCTTCATACAACCTTGTAAGTGAAAAAGAAGTTGCAGTGTGCATGTACAAAGAGCTAGCGTAAGTTCACTTACCTGCTTCTCGGGAATTTAGTTAGCCACTTTTTGCAAAATTGTTCAATTACGTTGCTTGGCTTAATTTAGTTTGCTACTGATTACATAATGCCATAGCCTGTTGATCCTATTATAGACTGCACCTATCTATGTGTTTGATACTTACTGTTAAGAATTACATGTTTTCCTGAACTTAATTAGGTACTTAAGCACATAAATAGATGCTCATATGTACTTCTAGGGTGCAGCAGAATTCACGTGTAATTTACGTTCTAATACCCTGTTTGTTTAAATGGTTTGTTGTTATCACTTGTAGCACTAGTAATGTTTGCATGTTCATAGATAGACAATTATTAGGTTTATATGAGGGACACCATCTTTTTAACTTATATATGTGTTGGGATCATTTTGCTTACACCAAAGAAATTTACAGATGTCTGTGTTGCTGGTAAACAATGCCGACTTATTACTTTAATACGTTGCCAATAACTTGTTTTAGTTTTACTAGTTGATGTGTAATTAAATACGTTGCCAAAACTGGTTAGTTTTACTAGTTTGATGTTAGTTTCTTATGGCTCTTACAAAACTTTATTTATTGATTGCTAACATTCAAGTTTGCAGGATCCAACTGAAACTCCATTGGCACAACAGGTATGTTTTCAGAAACTTCCTTATTTACCTGGTTTGCTGCTGTAACTTGTTGATGTAATCATCTTACCAACTTCAAGTTTTTAGGATCCAATTGGAATTCCAATTGCATAGCAGGTACATTTTCAAAAATATATTTGTGTAACAGTTTTGTTGCTGTAACTTGTTGCTCTAATCAAGTTACTGACTACTCAACTTTTCAGGATCCAAGAGAAACTCCAGTGCCAGAACAGGTTCCTTTTGCAAAACTTATTTGTTTAACTGCTTTGCTGCTGCAACCGGTTGCTCTAATCATGCTACTGGCTACTCAAATTTTCAGGATCCAAGAGAAACTCCAATGCCACAATAGGTACCTTTTGCAAAACTTGTTTGTTTAACTACTTTGCTGCTGCAACAACCGGTTACAATGATGTTAATAACTACTTTTCAGCATCCAATTGAAACTCTTTAATTCCTTGTTTGTTTAACTGGTTTGTTGTTATAACTCCCAGTTGAGATGTTTTGCTAACTTCAACTTTTCAGAATCCAATTAGAACTTTATTGGCAAAACGGGTTAGCCAAAGATCAAAGAGGGAGGTCCCCATGGGCATTGTATCATCCCACAGTAGTGGCACTGGCCCAATCGTGCATCATGAATTGCCAACTGCTGATGCTTTATAAGCTAAACTAGTGGTAGAAAGAGATTCTGCTTCTGCACTTAGTGATGAAGTTGACATGTTGAGGAAGCAAACAGCACAATCACAAGTAGTACTCAAGACATCCATTAAATATTTGGTGGATTTCCAAATGAAGCAAGCTGAGACTGACCGCATTGTTAAGGTCCCGAAGGAAAAAAGGAAATTAAATTCCCACTTGGTAAATCATCGGTGAAATGTTCTTTCCATCGTTGAATAACCTTTGTGTTGTTTGTTCATGTAATCGATCAAACCATTTGTTTTAGAGATCATGTAATAATTGTTTTTTGTTTTTTGGTTTGTAATTTTATTTGAGCACAAGTCTGTATTAATTGATAACACTCAGAGACATTTCATTTTGATTGTTGTGCCATACCTACAAATATGCCAATCAGGCTGAATGTGCATTCAGCAATAATAGTAGTATAGATGGACCATAAGTGGTACGCATCGGAAAGGGCCAAGATGTTGTACTAGCTTTGCTAAAAGAAGGATGCCCTTATAGCAAAAAAAAAGTACATCGGCCTGGATTATATATGTTAGTTGATATTATTGATCATATACTCTATAAGTGTTTATATGTCTGTTAGTTTTGTATATTATTGGTTGATTGACTCGGTATTTGAATCTAGATACATCGCTTGTGTACATATCTAAATCGGAGTACACATTATGCTGCGTGTGACATTTGAGTTGAACATAAAGTGTTCCAAATATTCAAATTCACCTTAAACTGGATTCTAGCTTCTGAATTCGAGTATCGGCATTTGTAAATCATATTCATATATGACAGTGGAATACATCTTTGTCGTGCTTTTGAAGATCTATAAAAACACATAGAATGATTTATAAAGATTCATATAGGAACACAAAATGGATTCGAATTTAGTTGCCAGGGTAAACGTGGATGCTTATGGTCCCAAAATTTGAAAGAAGCCGCAAAATGTCCACTCCCATGTCGGCTGCCCGAAGCCAAGTGTTTGGGAGATGGAAATTACTGTCTACCCCTTACACGGACAATCCATCGGCCCGATTTCCACTTACCTCAATAGGGGTAGGTTAGTAACTTCAATTAGACATGACACGACCGCCTCTGAGCCCATTCCAACACGGTGGGCGCTAAACATGGGCGGCAAAACACATTTGATTCAAGCTCGTCCGAAAGACCTCTGTTTCTCTGTGATAGCCTGGCTTATTAGGGATGATAGACGACTCATATCAATAAGGAATTCCTTCTTTTCCGAGAGCCAATTCGGACAGAACTCCAAAGTTAAGCGTGCTCAGCTTGGAGTAGTTTCAGGATGGGTGACCGACCGGGAAATTGCTCCCGGGTGCGCACAAGTGAGGACAAAGTGCGCAGAAAAGACTAGTATTGATCTGTGGGGCCAGTATAGATCCCGCCAGGAGTAATGACCACTGGGGGTGTGTCCGGGGCATTACAAGTTGGTATCAGAGCCGACCCTTGCGGTTACATGGATGTTTGCGGACAGGTGCGTGGTCATGTTGTTCATGATGTTTGTGACCCGTCGTAGCACACGGCATGGCACATGTGCCGGATTGGGAGCGCAGGCATATGTGCCAAGAGGAACGTTCCTGTGGCCCGACGAGGACGTCGGTTCCTTTGAGTGGGGGTGTATGTGACAGCCTGGCTTATTAGCGATGATAGCCTACTCATATAAATAAGGAATTCCTTCTTTTCCGGGAGCCCATTCGGACAGAACTCCAAAGTTAAGTGTGCTCGGCTTGGAGTAGTTTTAGGATGGGTAGGTTGCTCCCGGGTGCGCACGAGTGAGGACAAAGTGCGTAGAAAATACTAGTATTGATCTGTGGGGTCAGTCTAGATCCCGCCAGGAGTAATGACCACCGGCGGGTGTGTCTGGGGAGTTAAATTCTCCCTCCATTTCCCCATTCATACACGGTGGGCGGCAAAACAAACTCGACTCGGCCGAAATTGATGTGGGCAAATATTTTCAATAGGGGCAGGTTTGTAACTTCACTCAAATGTGACACAACCGCCCTACCTGTTGCTACCTCTTGAGCACTGCGTTGGATTTCCTTGAAGAGGAAAGGATGATGCAGCAAAGTAGCGTAAGTATTTCCCTCAGTTTTTGAGAACCAAGGTATCAATCCAGTAGGAGGCTACGCGTGAGTCCCTCGTACCTGCACAAAACAAATAACTCCTCGCAACCAACGTGATAGGGGTTGTCAATCCCTTCACAGTCACTTACGAGAGTGAGATATGATAGATGTGATAAGATAGTATTTTTGGTAATTTTGTGATAAAGATGCAAAGTAAAATAAAAAGCAAAGTAAAAAAGCAAAGTAAATAAGTAAGTATTGGAAGATTAATATGATGAAGATAGACCCGGGGGCCATAGGTTTCACTAGTGGCTTCTCTCAAGATCATAAGTATTTTACAGTGGGTGAACGAATTACTGTTGAGCAATTGACAGAATTGAGCATAGTTATGAGAGTATCTAGGTATGATCATGTATATAGGCATCACGTCCGAACAAGTAGCATCTACTACTATTACTCCACTCATCGACCGCTATCCAGCATGCATCTAGAGTATTAAGTTCATGAAAACAGAGTAACGCCTTAAGCAAGATGACATGATGTAGAGGGATAAATTCATGCAATATGATAAAAAAAACCATCTTGTTATCCTTGAAGGCAACAATACAATACGTGCCTTGCTGCCCCTACTGTCACTGGGAAAGGACACCGCAAGGTTGAACCCAAAGCTAAGCACTTCTCCCATTGCAAGAAAGATCTATCTAGTAGGACAAACCAAACTGATAATTCGAGGAGACTTGCAAAGATAACTAATCATACATAAAAGAATTCAGAGAAGATTCAAATATTGTTCATAGATAATCTTGATCATAAACCCACAATTCATTGGTCTCAACAAACACACCGCAAAAAGAATATTACATCGAATAGATCTCCACAAGAGAGGGGGAGAACTTTGTATTGAGATCCAAAAAGAGAGAAGAAGCCATCTAGCTAATAACTATGGACCCGAAGGTCTGAAGTAAACTACTCACACTTCATCGGAGAGGCTATGGTGTTGATGTAGAAGCCCTCCGTGATGGATGCCCCCTCCGGCGGAGCTCCAGAACAGGCCCTAAGATGGGATCTCGTGGATACAGAAAGTTGCGGTGGTGGAATTAGGTTTTTGGCTCCGTCTCTGATCGTTTGGGGGTACGTAGGTATGTATAGGAGGAAGGAGTACGTCAGTGGAGCAACAGGGGTCCCACGAGGGTGGAGGGCGGGCCTGGGGTAACTTCATGTGTGCATCCCTAGCTTCTGGCATTGCACTAGGGTAACTTCATGTGTGCATCATGTTTAAACTTTGAAAGAAACTTGAAATGGGGATTGCCTAAACCCTAGCATTAAAGGAATTCACTAGGTTCAACCAAAATATTTCCAGTAAATCCAAATGGCTTTAAAAAATGTTCATCATTCTTGGATTAAATCATATTTGGGCTCTGGATTAAATCATACTCTATTTGCATTTGGGCATTTAAATGCTATTAAATATTTTAAATGCTCAAATGATCATAAACTAAAATGTTTACTGTAGGATATATTCCCAACAGTGATCATGAGTAGTTTCATGATTTTTGGAAGTGTCTAAGTATTTTTAATAAAGCCCTAAAGACTACAGAATAGTAGAAAACAAAATTAAAACAGAAAGTAGAGAGAGAGAAAGCAAACCGGGCGGCCCAGCTGTGGCCCAGCACTATTGGCCTAGCCCACCTCCTTCCTTGTCTTCTTCCAGCTGCTGCCAGGAGGACGCCGGGCGTGTGCTCGCCGCACGCGCGCCACCTCCACCCTGCCTTGCTGCCCCCTCATCGCTCTGGCCCTCCCTCGCGACGCCACGCAGCCCCCAACCTCTCTCCCACTCTCCCCGTGCCTCTTCCCTCTCCTCTTCTCTCCCCCTCGCGGCCACCCGAATGCAGCCATCGCCGCCGCTCACCACCACCGCGGCCACCGCCTCTCCCTCGCTTCTCTGACCGGCCCAGAGGCTCCGCCTTGATCCCCTCTTTATTCCACCCCGAGCCACGCCACCGCGGGAGCCCCACATCGCCGCCATGAGTCGTCTTCCCCGAGCACGGCCGCCGGACTCCACCGTCAATTTGCCGCCCTCCGAGCTTCCTCGAGCCCACTTCTACGGCCCCTGCAACCGTTGTGAGGCCACGATCCTTTTCCCCCTAACCCCATGCTCGATTGCCTCCCCTAACCGCCCTAACCACCTTGCCAAGCGCTCCTCGCTGCTGGCCATGGCGCCGCCACGGCCACAGCAGTTGTAGCTCACGTCCGAGCCCATCAGCGTGCTCAGCACACTCCCAGGAGCACGTAGCACTCTTCGTCTTCTCCTCTTGTGCACCGTAGCATCAACACCGTCCGCGCCCGAACTCCGGCCACCGCCGCGAGCTTGCCTCCGGCGAGCTCGGGCCACCTCAGCCCCTGCCGTTTGCACAAATGGATGCGGGCGAGTCCCAGCTCCACGTAGATGCCCTCCGCCGGCCATTTGGTCGCCGGAGGAGGAATCCCGAGCCCCTCCGCCGTCTCTGGCCTTGCCGACGACGAGCCGCGGGTCAACTCCGGCGAGTTGACCCATGTTTGACCCGTGTTTCACCCGTGTTTGACCCCCCCCCCCCCAGGGTCACTGACGCGTGGGCCCGCCCTATTAATTTTTAGTTAGGTTTAGTTTAGTGCTAATTAACTTAGATTAGTGCTTAATCTAACACTAACTAACTATGTTAAGTTAGTGATGACACTGACACGCGGGACCCACAGGTCAGGTTTGACCTGGACCGCCCCGTTGACCTGGTGACATCACAGTGATGCTATGCTGACGCAATAAGTATTTTCTGGATTTATTTTTATATAGGAAATTCCAGAAAATGTTGCAAACTTCAAAAATTCATAGAAATTAATCTGTAACTCCAAATGCAAAGATTTATATATGAAAAATGATCAGAAAAATCCAATCTATCCATCTGTACTTGTTTCATGCATGTTTAAATAAGTTAACTTGCTGTTTAGTGCAAAAACATGATAAGCACTATTTAAGATCACAAATGAGTTTGAACTTTGAATTTTTGGTTCAAAATAGCTCAAACCCATCTGGTTGTAGTTGCATTAGCCCAACACACTCATTTTACCATATCATGATCATGCATCATATTGTGCATTGCATTGATTGTGTTTCTTTCTCTGTTGCCGGTATTTGTCCCCTCTCGATAGACGTGGTTTCGACGATGAGTTCGATGACACCGATGAAGAGCTGTAATATCTTCAGAAGTGCCAGGCAAGCAAAACCCCCTTGTTCATTCTGATACAATCCCACTCTCTCGCTCCTGCTCTCTTTTACTGCATTCGGACAACAACGATTCAACTGTTACTTGCTGCGGTAGTTGAACCCCTTATCCTCTGCATGACCTGACATTGCCACAGTAAATAGATGAAACCCACTAGCATGAGTAGGAGTTGTTTGAGACCTGATGAGCCTACTCATCCATGCTTGTTTGTCATGCCTCCTATTGCATAGAGTTGTGTCAGGTCTGATTCATCGGGGATGAATCGGAGGTGTGTGAACATGTCCTACTGCGTGTGAGCTAAGTGTGTGAACACGATTTGGTAAAGGTAGCGGTGAGAGGCCATGTAGGAGTACATGGTGGGTTGTCTCATTGAAACCGTCCTCAGGAACTGAGTTCTGTGTCTGTGATCCATGAACAGCTACTACCACTCATTGGGATCCTTAATTGACCCTCTCGGCTTCTTAATCCCTCTTACTCTGTCCAGGAGTTGCAAGTAGTTTCTGGTGTTTGTAGGTTATGTGTTGGCGGCCGTGCGTAGCGCTGACCCTAGGGGTGGGCTATGATTAGGTTTTTGGCTCCGTCTCTGATCGTTTGGGGGTACGTAGGTATATATAGGTGGAAGGAGTACGTCAGTGGAGCAACAGGGGCCCATGAGGGTGGAGGGCGCGCCTAGGGGGTAGGCGCACCCCCTACCTCGTGGCCTCCTCCTTTGTTTCTTGACGTAGGGTCCAAGTCTCCTGGATCTTGTTCGTTCCGAAAATCATGTTCCCGAAGGTTTCATTCTGTTTGGACTCCGTTTGATATTACTTTTCTTCGAAACCCTAAAATAGGCAAAAACAGCAATTCTAGGCTGGGCCTCCGGTTAATAGGTTAGTCCCAAAAGTAATATAAAAGTGGATAATAAAGCCCAATAATGTCCAAAACAGTAGATAATATAGCATGGAGCAATCAAAAATTATAGATACGTTGGAGACGTATCACCTGTCAGCCCCGTTCATACACGGTGGGTGCCAACCATGGGCACCAAAACACCCTCTCCTCGCCGGAAATCGCTCTGGGCAAATATTTGTGAGATGCGAGATTACGGTCCTATCCCCAACAGATGAGACGTCCAAATTTTAAATGGGGGCTAAGTTTGTAACTTTCCCATATTTCAGACAGGCGCGTCCCAAAAACATGGTTCCTCGTTGTGATGTCCTGGCTTATTAGGGATGATAGACTACTCATATCAATAAGGAATTCCTTCTTTTCCGGGAGCCCATTCGGACAGAACTCCAAAGTTAAGCGTGCTCAGCTTGGAGTAGTGTCAGGACGGGTGACCGACCGGGAAGTTGCTCCCGGGTGCGCATGAGTGAGGACAAAGTGCGCAGAGAAGACTAGTATTGATCTGTGGGGCCAGTCTAGATCCCGCCAGGAGTAACGACCACCGGCGGGTGTGTCTGGGGCGTTACAAGTTGGTATCAGAGCCGACCCTCGCGGTTACATGGATGGTTGCGGACATGTGCGTGGTCATGTTGTTCATGACATTTGTGACCTGTCGTGGCACACGGCATGGTACATGTACCGGACTGGATGCACAGACGTATGTACCAAAAGGGAATGTTCCTGTGGCCCGACGAGGACGTCGGTTCCTCTGAGTGGGGTGTATGTGATGTCCTGGCTTATTAGGGATGATAGACTACTTATATCAATAAGGAATTCCTTTTTTCCGGGAGCCCATTCGGACAAAACTCCAAAGTTAAGCGTGCTCAGCTTGGAGTAGTGTCAGGATGGGTGACCGCCCGGGAAGTTGCTCCCGGGTGCGCATGAGTGAGGACAAAGTGCGCAGAGAAGACTAGTATTGATCTGTGGGGCCAGTCTAGATCCCGCCAGGAGTAACGACCACCGGCGGGTGTGTCTGGGGCGTTACACTCCTACCTCTCCCTCCATTTTCCCATTCATACACCGTCCGCGCTAGAACACCTTCCCCACACCAGCCTTCTCCGTCTGCCACCCCATCCATCGACGTCGTCCTCCACCCCATCCATCGTCGTCGTCCTCCACCCCATCCATCGCCACCGTCCTCCACCATGTCGGAGCGCCTACCAAGACCGCATCGTCCACTGCTAGAGATGGGCATTTCTCATCCACAACGACAGACGAAGAGCCTTGCATCGCGTCCTCTCGCTTCATCGGCGCCGTCGTCCTCTTTGTCGGGGCCGCTCACATGACCTTCTCTTCCACCGCAACGGGACTTATCCCCCGATGCACCCGTCTACCGTCGCAGATCTGCTTCAACACCACCGACAGCCATTGCACCCCCGATGCCTACAAGGCGCCGCAAGAGAGGTGGTACTTCATATCTCCTCAACTTTTTGATCTCAACCAGAAAATAGATCGTAACTTGGTTACTGTACTTTCTTTTCCGCTCTTAGAATTTAGTTCTTAGTTTGAAGCAAACAATGGGTGCTAAATAGCATTTCCCTGGTTTGCAGCTTTAAATCTGCCATGGCATAGTCATAATAGGGTTTAATTGATCACTCTTAGGGTTTAATTGATCATGTTGGTTCTGTGGTGGTTTCTTTAATAGAAATAGGAGGGGAAACCCTCTTTGCTCAAAAAATACCTAGGGTTTCCCCCTTTTATGATCACTATATGATCAGCATACGTGCTTCGTGTCATAATAGCACTGCTCCACCCATCAAGCTAAACAAGATTAGTTGTTCAAATACGAATCTGATATTATTAAAACAGAGTCGTTTAATTGCTCAGCTAAATGTTCCTAATTTAGTTTCGAAAATGCATGTTCACCGCTCGGATGTGTATCTCTACAGGGTGCCCACGCTGGGCCGCGGCCCACCCTGGGATTTTGGGTCGGCCCAGGCCCCGATTCCCCTTTGTTTTGTTGCGCGCTTCCGATGTATACTCGCCCCCAGCCGCCTGCATCGCCGGCGACTTGCCGTCCCCGAACGACATGACTCTAGGAGGAGACTCTGGACTAATAGGAGGTAAGGAGCCACTTGCCCAACAGCGTCACCGCTGCCCGGGCGCGCCACCGTGCCTACCTTCCCAGTTCGTTCAGGGCTCAAGCGTGCAGCACCCACTAAGCCAACCCGATTTATCCTGACATAGGTCCTCAACACTCAGCAGCCACTCCTCATCACCCATTTTCTAATTGATTCATTACTCATTAGGCAGGACTGTCATTAGGGTATGATGTGTGCCGAGTGCTACCTACACTTAATGGTTCAGATGTATTTTAGTAATCTTTAGTACCTGTAAAGTTCACAGGGTTTCAATATTCCGGTCCTAGGAACAGACACTAGTCATTTTGGATTGTTGGTCATAGTGACATTGACCCGGATTACTACTGCAGGCCAGGTTTGCTGACAATTTTACTTGTCTTTCTTACTCATTCGATATGATATCCAATTATTCACGTCGATTATTTGCAAACAATAAGTGCTAGACAAACTTCTCGATTCAGATTTTGGACGGTCTCTTACTACAGTTACAATTCCGCATACTTGTCCTAGTAAGCTCACAAGTAAATGATTGATTCACTACAACTATGCTTGCCTTGTCATATTTGTTGTCAATATTCTTTTAGGGTGGACCACCCTGTTTCAAAATACTGGAATCGTAGACACGAGTGAATAGTATTTCTCTGTGTGATCTCTTCCATCATGTGTGGGAAACAAACACTGCATTATATAGAAAGAAAGTGTCATTTCCAGCTTTTACATAGACTGCGATCTTTTACATGGAATACAATCTACCTACTTGCTTTGTGTCGCACTACCAGCACTCCACCCTTAAAGCTAAACATTATGCCACTGATAATTCTTTAGTTTATTTGTTCAAATACGAATTTGATATGATTCTAATGTTCCTACTTCAATTTTGAAATGTGTGTCTGCCTGTTATAGAGACATGAGAGGTTTGTATTTCCGTGTGTGTTTGGGTCAGCATGGTTGGGGGTGAACTTTGCATATGCAGGGGTTTATAGGGAGACACTCTTTGAGTTGAATACACAATGCATTCCATAGATAATCTGACTACTTTTTATGTTTTCATGAATCTCAGATTCTAAACAGCATCATAATGATTATGAGCTTGCGTGCATGAAAAGAATAAAGCAGAACAATGCCATGGCTGTCAAACTTGGCATTAATGGACTGAAATCAAGTCTGGATGCAATGCAATGCAAATGCTCTCCACCTATAGATTCATGCTCAAAATATGATCCTAACAGTGATTCTGAGCTAGAAGGAGACCTAAGTCAATGTAGCTCCCTAATGGAGGAGTCAGAGGTAGATTCCCTATCTTATTCACCCATCAAGGTGCTTGCTCTAACTTTCCAAGGTTATATTGGTCGCACATATCTTGCAATTGATGCTTTGCATTGCTTCTACTTTGTTGCACTGCCATTAGCTTAGTTTACACATCGTGTATGTGAATACGCCCTGCCTATCCATTTTCAGTACATATTCCATCTGTCATCATACCATATTTATCCATTCAAATGTTGTTCTTGTGTATCAGACGTTCAAAAGGAAGAGGGTGATTGCTGATCACGGAGGAGCACGAGCAAAGTATATGGAAAAGGTAGTGACATCTGATAAATCAAATAGCCCATTAGGTGTAGTTGCAATATCACCTGACTCACAAAACACCCCAACTCTAGCAGACTCTAGCCCTACTACACTGGTCATTTCTGATGCCCCAACTCAGCAGACCCCAACTACAGCAAACAATATGATGATGCCAGTTCACATAGCACCAGCTCTACGACGCAAAACCCCCATTCTAGCAAAGAGTACACCAAATCCAGTTGCCAAATCGCTTTTCGAACCAAAGAGAGCCCCAATTGCAGCAAATATGATGCGGAGCATCCTTCCATCACCCCCATGGACTCTACACCAATACCTCAAGCCCCACGTGGACCTATGACAAGAGCTAGAGCACGTGCATTGGAAACCGGTGTGAACTCCTTCCTACTTGACTTGCATACGGATACGGACAGAACATTGTTGCTGCCTCACCAAAATATGCTATGTCTCATTAGGTACGAAGAGGAACACCACCAAGAAGCTCAGGAACATCCCCAAGGAGAAGAAGGACCACCCCAAGGCCACGTGAACCAAGACGGAGTGCAACAGCAGCAACACTGGAAGTCCCAGGCGACCCCGTGCGCATGGGCCCCCCGAAGCCCCGTGCCCATGGACTATCCAGAGAGTTGGCGTCGGGGCACCCCGTGTGCACGGGCCCAACTTACCCCGTGCGCACGGGCCTCCCAGGATAGCCGGCTGAGATCCCCTATTTGAGCCCCTCTTCCTCACCTTCGACCCCAAGCCTATATAAATCGTACCTGGGGTTATGTTTAGGGATAGCAAAGAATTTAGAACACAAAGAGGGCTTTGCTCATCTTCCTCCTCTAGGAGATCTAGACGTCCTCTTGGAGATCAAGCCCTCCTCTTGGAGAAGATCCTTTTGGATGCAAGACCTCCCCTAGTGGGAAGAACCTTTATCCTAGTGCTATTTTCCTTGAATTTTTCATGTAATCTTGTGGATCTCATGTATGCTACTCTAGTGGATGTGATAATGGGTTTGTTTGAGTGATTTGTGCCTTGTGTTCTTGAGTGTTCTTCCTCTTTTCCCCCTCCAAGTGTGAAAAGATCCATTATAGGGTTTCACCCTACAACATCTTGGTATCATGAGAAAGGTTGATTCATATCTTGGAGTCCCATCCCCCATTTCCTAGCTTGATTTTGTTGTTTTTCGTCCAAATTCGAAAATCCCCACAAAAATAGCCCCAAAAATTTTTCTTGCAATTTGTTGGATCTTGTGAGATTTTCTTGTTTTGGTCCACGAACTTGGTGTTTGGCAAGTGGATCTACCCAGCTTCCAGCTTCCCCACCTTCCTTTACCTCGAATTTGGCCCCAAAATTGGTGATAACCACGGATTAGGAGCACCTCGTCCGCTCCCAGCACACCCTGTGCACACGGGCCTTCGAGAACCCGTGCACACAGGACCCCATGCCCACGGGCCTCACTTACTCCGTGTGCATGGACCATCCAGAGACTTTTAGCCATTTTCTGTTTGGCGTCTTTTTGTCCTCCAACCACCACTCGTGTTCTTCCGAGATATTTCTCGTGGTTGTTTGAGTTTCGGGCTGCGGCTTCTCTAGTGTCCTAAGGTGTTTCGGCTACTTAGGCGCATTTGGACATCATCATCGCCGCCACTCGATCATCGACTCAGACACCACACCGGCTTCAACAACTTCATTCTTATCATAGGATCGGACGGTAACCTCGACGACTCTCACCTTTGCTTTTGCTTTGATAACCCGAGCCACTTTGCGTCGCTTACCCATCGAGACTAGCGAGTTGAGAATTGTCGGGCCACATTATTGTGCACCGTAGTGATCTTGTCAATATCTTAGTGCCATAAGTATCTCCCATGAATATCTTACATACTTGTCTCATATCATACTTCGCTTAAGCATCAAGCATCAAAAAAAACTTTTAAGCAAAAGAGGAGAAACAAAAAGCTTGTAAGCAATATCATTGGGCCATTTTGCATAGTCATATCATCTTGGTCACCGCATACAAAGCATAGTTGGGACTGAAGACGGGACGTTTCTCTCATAGGTTGGTGCACAAGCGTATCTTGCCCATTTGAGCAATCGAGCTAGCGTCTCTCTAGCATTCGCACAACAAGAGCATTTTCCGTGGTTGCACATTTTGAGCTCACGCCTTGGTTGTGCGGATCCCATCTATCTTCCGTGTTGTGTTCCTAGTGATATCCTTGGGTTTGATCTATTCTCTTTACTTGCATTTTTGTGAACCTTCTCAACCTTATCGATATCTTGACTAACATTTGCTTGACTTGCCACCATCCTAACCGAGCTACTCCATAAGCCTTTTACTTGTAGGTGTGAGATACAAACCCGATTCCAATTCTACTATTGTGGCATTACATTGAGTGATACTTGTTACATCCTCAATCCTCGAAAAAGGTAACTTCGGTATTGTTCTCTCATTTTCCTACTCACCCCACTTGGTTATGATGGATAGGCCAAGCTCGTCGGCAAACCCGCTTTTCAAGGAGCAAGGTGTTGATTCCGACTACGTCACCAAGGGCCACTTCTTCATCGTGCAACGAGCTCTCCGTCAAGAGAGTGAAGCCTTGGGTGAACGCCTTGACCAACTTGCCACCGACCTTCACCAATTGGAAGCAAGGAACCGCGGCTACATCGACGACAAGTTCACTACACAAATGGAAGAAATCCGCAACATGGTCGTGTGGCGCCCTTCTTCCTCTTCCTCATCAACAAGATGGCGCCACTCCATCCGCCGCTCAAGTCGGCAATCTTCGGACTACTCCTCTTACGAAGCAAGTCCGCCATGAGCTCGAGTCCCTCAAGAAAATCCTTTCTATGGCACTGGCTTAAAAGACCGAGTTTGCGCACGTGAAAGGGTGCGCCATCAAGTGCAAGAAGAAATGGAGCAAGAGCAAATACCTCCTCAAGTGCAACATCAACCATCTCAAGACGGTGATGCATTTCCACAAGCACAAGAGCGCCGTCAAGCACAAGCCCTCGAACATGAAGCTCAAGCACTCGAAGCTCAACGAACGCTCAACGAGGCCACTAGAGCCGTCGAAGAGCGCAATCGCCAAGTCCGTGAACAAGAAGATGCACTTCGCCAAGCGTGACAAGAAGAAGCCGCTCGACTTGAAGAACAACAAGAAAGGCGCAACCACGCGCATCTTCCTCGTCCTCTTCCACGACAAGAGCGACAACGTGAGGAATGAGCATTTGAGGACCTCCCTCCACGGCAAGAGTGACATCAATACCTCCACTATGATGAAGAACTCCGCTACAGCAAGCTCAAGTTCACCATGCCCAAGTTCTCCGGAAGTAATGATCCCGAAGAATACCTCTCTTGGGCCTTGAAGGTGGATAAAATATTCCGTCTTCACAACTACGACAAGGAGAAGAATATCGCCATGGCCTCCCTCGAGTTCCAAGACTACGTTCTCATTTGGTGGGAACAAGTGATCGAGCGACGACATACAAGAGGCGAACCACCAATCACAACATGGTCGGAAATGAAGGATGTCATGAGAGCCCGCTTCGTGCCTACACACTACACCCATGATCTCTTCAAGAAGTTGCAACTCCTCAAACAAGGCACGAAGACAGTGGAAGAATACTACCAATAAATGGAGATTGCCATCATACGAGCCAATGTCAAGGAAGACGATGAGCAAACAATGGCACGCTTCTTGAACGGCCTCAACCACCCAATCAAGCGGATTGCCGACTTCCAACCATACTCAAACCTTCTCGAGCTAGTTCATCAAGAGACCAAGGCCGAGCGACAAGTCCAAGATGACTTCAAATATGCCAAGTACTCGTCCAAGACCTACGGCTCCTACTCTCAAGCTCCCATGACTTCAGCAACTCCTACATCAACTAGATCATCACCAAGTACCGGCGACAAGTCAAGTTCCAAGCAAGATACGCCTTCCTCGACTCATTCCCGGCAAGCAACTACAAATCCAAGACTCCCTCATCTTCGGCGCCACCGAACGACCCCGTCAAGACAAGTTCTCTCAAGTGCTTCACATGTGGTGGCCGAGGACACAAGTCCTTCGAGTGCACAAACAAGCGAACCATGATCTTCAATGATGATGGCACATATGACTCGATGAGTGAAGAAGAAATGGAATCCCTTGAGCACGTGGCCATGCACCGGCGCATCAACAAAGATGAAGGTGATCAAGTGTTTTGTGACAACGATTCAAGTCCCTCTCTCGTGGTCTCCAAGGTCTTGATGCTCCAAGACCATCAAAATGAAGACCAACGGTGCCACATCTTCCACACCAAGGCCGGCATCAACGGACATTTTGTGAAGGTCATCATCGACAGAGGAAGTTGTCACAATTTGGCAAGCGACGAGCTATGTTCAAGCTCCAATTGGTCAAGAAGAAGCACCCTCGTCCCTACAAGGTGCAATGGCTAAGCGACTCTGACACTATTCAAGTGGACCATACGGTGCAAGTTTCTTTCAAGATCGGCGCCTACGAGGACACCTTAGAGTGTGATGTAGTTCCTATGTTAGTGTGCCACCTTATCTTGGGACGACCTTGGCAATTTGACCACGGAGTCATCCACAACAGACGAACCAAATACTATAGCTTCAAGATGAATGGCAAGGAATATGTGTTTAGACCAATGTCACCAAGCCAAGTGATCGCCGATAAGCAAGCATCCACCCATAGTGGAGATCCTAGTGAGAGAGTGAACCACCAAAAAGAAAGTGAGAGCCACAAGCCAAAATTGAGCGCCTCTTCACCAATAGAGAAAAACTTAGTCCTCCTAGCCACAAAAAGAGAGATGAGAGAAGTGTGTGAGAACTCATCGAGTGTCATCCACTTTGTCCTCCTATGCAAAGATGAGGTGGCAAAAACTAACACTCCTAATCCTCTTCCTCTAGTGTTCTCTAATTTTTTGCAGGAATTCGAGGTTGTCTATGGCTTCAACCCATTGTCACCATTGGACATTCTTCCTCTACCGCTTCAAGAACGAGCAAACATGGACGGTAGTGCAAGAACCACCTACCTCAAGAAGATGCATGAAGAAACACATTCCATGATCGAGCACCAAGTACAAGGACTCACCTCCAAGCTCAACACCCACAAGTCTCCAATGGTGTTCCAACCGGGTGATCTAGTTTGGATACATCTCCGCAAGGACCGCTTCCCCAAGGAGCGCAAGTCCAAGCTCCTTCCGAGAGCCGATGGACCATTCAAGGTGCTCGCACGCTACAACGACAATGCTTACAAGGTCGACATTCCACGAGACAAGTACCATGTGAGCGACACCTTCAATGTCAAAGACTTGGCCAAGTACCATGGTGATGAAGATGACGATCCGTGGACGGATCTCTCCCAAGGGGGGGGGAGATGATGCGGAGCATCCTTCCATCACCCCCATGGACTCTACACTGATACATCAAGCCCCACGTGGACCTATGACAAGAGCTAGAGCACGTGCACTGGAAACCGAGGTGAACTCCTTCCTACTTGACTTGCATACGGATACGACGAAACATTGTTGCTACCTCACCAAAATATGTTATGTCTCATTAGGTACGAAGAGGAACACCACCAAGAAGCTCAGGAGCATCCCCAAGGAGAAGAAGGACCACCCCAAGGCTACGCGAACCAAGACGGAGTGCAACATCAGCAACACTGGAACTCCCAGGTGACCCCGTGCGCACGGGCCCCTCGAAGCCCCGTGCCCACGTACTATCCAGAGAGTTGGCGTCGGGGCACCCCATGCACACGAGCATGTACCGTGCCCACGGGACCCCTGTGCGCACGGGCCCAACTTACCCCATGCGCACGGGCCTCCCAGGATGGCCGGCTGAGATCCCCTGTTTGAGCTCCTCTTCCTCACCTTCGACCCCAAGCCTATATAAACCGTACGTAGGGTTATGTTTAGGGATAGCAAAGTATTTAGAACACAAAGAGGGTTTTTCTCATCTTCCTCCTCTAGGAGATCTAGACCTCCTCTTGGAGAAGCTCCTCTTGGAGATCAAGCCCTCCTCTTGGAGAAGATCCTCTTGGATGCAAGACCTCACCTAGTGGGAAGAACCTTTATCCTAGTGCTATTTTCCTTGAATTGTTCATGTAATCTTGTGGATCTCATGTATGCTACTCTAGTGGATGTGATATTTGGGTTTATTTGAGTGATTTGTGCCTTGTGTTCTTGAGTGTTCTTCCTCTTTTCCCCCTCCAACTGTGAAAAGATCCCCTATAGGGTTTCACCCTACAACAAAATAGGACCCCTGTTCCATTTCTTCCTAGTTTAGAAGATGAAGCTTATATTGTTGTCAGGAACTTTGTGTGCATCTTTCCTTCATGGAAAGATTATACCGCAGACACAGAACAATTTCCAGTCTTCCTCCGCAACTTACGCGCAAGTAATGTACTAATGTTATTCATGGTAATTACTGCATATGTTTCTGCTGAAAGAAGACACAAGATTTCATTATTTTAAATAGGCGAGGACAAAAATGGATTGTCAAGACGAGCAAGGGTTGGTTGCGCTTTTCAAGCACTTGTTGATGAAGTATCGTTTGTACCTGAGACAAGCGCACTTCGATGGCAAGCCTCTAAACGAAATTTCTGTAAAGTCTCCGATGCTACATTTATCAGACAGTGACTGGAATAATCTTGTTACACATTGGTCTCGTCTGCAGCGTAAGGTATTGTCTATGATATCACATCACAATTTGAACTACATTTCTGCATTTGCCTTAACGTCTCACTTTTACGAAAACTGTTAGCAGAAGAACATCCATTCTCAAGGGACCACAGAATCTCGCAACTATAATGCACATTGCATTGCTCTTGTGAGTACCTCTTGCCTTGTATGACCATACTTACTTTCATAGTTGTTTCATTATGTAGCATCACTGCACATGTTAGCCTCGTTATCGTCCATTTGGTGGACATTATAAGATCCTATCACTAGTAGAAAACGGACCATTAGTACCAGTTTGTAAGGGCCTTTAGTGCCGGTTATGGAACCGGCACTAAAGTTTCGGCACTAAAGGCCCCCCCCCTTTAGTACCGGTTCGGCAAGAACCGGCGCTAAAGTGCCACCACGTGGCGTGAGCTCGTGCCCTGGTACGGGGGACCTTTAGTACCGGTTGGTGTTACCAACCGGTACTAAGGGTTTTTTTTGAAATTTTTTTTTGAAAATTTTGGAAAAAAATTGTGATTTTTTTATTTTTATTTTTTCTGAATTATTTGATGATTTAGTCTCTAATCACCTCTCTTAACTGCTCAAGTGTGGATCACTCATTCCAAATCATCTAACTTCCCGACGGGTCACCCATCCCTCTCACTACTCCAGCCCGAGCACGCTTAACTTTCAGGTTCTATTCTCCTTCGTTTCCGAGTCTGCACTTGTTGTTTTCCTGACAATAGTAAGATGTCAATCCTATTAACCCTCAGGAGTTTAGCTTGAGCATGAAGTCACACATTTCACCGTTTGAGTTTGAAACTATTATTCTAAAAAAACAGTAATTATTTAGTAACGCTAATATTTCTTGAATAAGTTTGACCATAGTTTGACCACAGTTTGACCAGATTTGACCAAAATTCAAAAAATTGAAATAATTATTTAGTAACACTAATATTCTTGAATAATTATGTAGTAACACTAATATTTCTTGAATAACTAGTTTGACCATAGTTTGACCACAGTTTGACCTTACTTTGACCAGATTTGAACAAAATTCAAAAAAACTGAGATACTTATTTAGTAACACTAATATTATTGTGTAATTATTTAGTAACACTCTATATTTCTTGAATCAGTTGTTTGACCGGTTTGACAAGATTTAACCAAAATTCAAAAAACATAAATTAGAGCATATCTTTTTTTCCTTTTACAATTTGTCATTTCAAAAATTGTCCTAAACCCTAAACCCGGGACTTAAAACGTCGGAAACTCTATGCTAAACAGTAAAAACTAAGGGTTTAGACCATAAAACCTAACCCTAAACGTTGAAATCTAAACCCTAGCACTAAACGCTAAAAACGTCCAAAAAACGTCTAAAACGCCCAAAAACTCTATTTTCCCTTTGGAATTTTGTGATTTTAAAAAATTGTCGAAACGGAAAACTGGTTGTTTCAGCGGATCAATCCTTTTGTTCTGCAAATTTTGATATATTATATGTATTTTTCTGAATTAGGATGATTTAGTTATGATTTTTTCAAGTTTGAAAATTGCCCTATAGTGCCGGTTTGTGTCTCCAACCGGTACTATAGGTCAGACCGCTTTAGTACCGGTTCATGGCACGAACCGGTACTAAAGGTGATCGTGGGGCCCCGGCCTGACGCCAGCCTGCCACCACCCCTTTAGTACCGGTTCGTGCCATGAACCGGTACTAAAGGTTCAACACGAACCGGCATTAATGCAAATCCGTTCGAACCAGCACTAATGCTACCATTAGTACCGGCTCAAATACAAACCGGCACTAATGTGCTTCACGTTTGACCCTTTTTCTACTAGTGTATGGACTCTTAGATAAATTTAGAATCAACCCAATGCTTTTGAAGAGGTTTAGCTCTACGGTCCTCTTGTAAGGATTGAATGTTGTATATCACTGTACTTACCCCTGTTGAGGGATTGGTGCAGAAGTGTAGCCCATTGCTCTTGTCAGTACATTTGGTCCTGTAACGCTTGTACTTCCAGGGATTGGTAGTTGATTATGTAGCATCAATCTGCATCTTATCTTCATTATCCTCTATCCCTTACAGTATTATCATATCTATAATTACTGTCTACAAAATGTAGAGTACAGGCAATGCTTATGAAGAAGATTCTATGATGAAATTCTTGAATTATCCTTCCCTTGACATGGAGAAGGGCATTATAAAGCCGGTGTTAACTGTTAATGTAAGTCAGTCCTTCTAAAGTCTTTATCCTCAACTGTTGTTTAATTTGCTCATAGTCCCTATCATTTACTGTTGTTTAGTTTGCTGTTTCTATCAAAATGCATGTTCGCAACAACCGTAAGTTCCAAGTTTTACTTGTAAAACCAAATTCCTTATTCATACCATGCACATTACTCAATACTCCCTATATGTATGCTTGTTTTGTGGATCTATAATCCAGTGTGTGGTGAAGCAGCCCACGTTTGCACCTTGTCATCTCCTGTTTTATCTTACTAATGTGGCTGATGATATGAACAACATGCCATGCACATTAACCAAAATAGATACATTGATTTTCTTTGTCCTTCATCTATGCTTGTTGTGTTGGCATGGTAATCCGGTAGTGTGGTGAAGCTCCCCACATTATGAACAATGCCAAATTATGCTATTGATATTTTGAACTTTTTATTTTCTAATTTGAAATTGGATGGAATTGACAGCACAGTTATCATCTTTGTTTATACACGTGCAAAACCTGTCATCTCTCTGCTTGTTTCAGGGTGATATACCTGATGGCATGCATAAGTCTGCTGAAGGTTGTGAGACAAAACCGACATATATTGCAGCAAAGAAGGCAAAACATCTTGAAGATAGAGAGACAACCCCAAAGTCTTGTCTTGATGCAGTGTTCAAGTTACTTGAGACTAGCAGTCAGACAAGCTCACAGAATTCACTGTCTAAATCAGTTCAACTTCTTCAGTCCCAAGTTCTAGCAGAAAGGCATTCTGCAACTCAACTTGGACTTGAAGTCCTATCTCTAAGAAAGATTGCGGAGAACAACAATGAGAACCTCATTGCTAAACAGCTACACCTGGAAGCTATGACTGACATGCTAGGCCGGTCTCACAGCCTTGCTCGGCAACTTGCGTAGCACTTCCCGCGCAAGGCTAACCTTCCTTGAACTGTCTTGGAAGTGGTCTCGGTTCAATGTTATTTTGTTACGCTACAATGGTGCCCAGTTTTTGTAATCTGCTTCTTCATTGCACTTTATGATCACTGGTGGCGAACTTCGATGCCTAGTGGATGTAATATACCATAAATCCTTTATTGTATAGTGTAGGTTTATTCTAAGTTACTATGCGGTAATTTCTTTATTGTATAGACTAGGTTTGTTCTTAATTCCTACTATTTACTGCCATCATTCGCTATCAGGAAAAAATCTGATGTAGTCGACCAGGCCGAAACATTCGCCTGTAACGGGCCTGGTTTTTAGTGGGCCACAATTTGGCCGGCTTGCATCTTTCTTGGGCCCGAATGGACATTGGGGCCTTCACACTTTGCGCCAGGCCCACAACTTACTCCGGCCTATATTCGGCCCAAATTTTAGTTGGGCCTTTTGTGGACCCAGCGCTTAGTTTGGCCCATGTAGCGCTAGGCCATTAACAGGATGAATATTCTGCTGGCCTGTTACGGCCCAGAAGAAACCATGGGCCTTTAGCAGGCTCAAATTCATGTTAGGCCTCAATTTTCACTAGTCGTCGACGGGCCTTCAACAGGCTGAAATGTAGACCGGGCCTTTTTTGGCACAATTATACGACGTCCTGTTACCAGGCCGAAACATATCTCGGGCCTTAGTTGGCCCACTGATATCATGGGCCTTTAAGAGGCCGAAATCTTAGTACAGGCATCAATTGGCTGAATTATACGACAGGCCTTTAACAGGCCCAAAGTCACGTTGGGCTGAACTGTTGCCACCTTTATCATGAGCCGTTAGTGGGCTGGATGTCGCGTCGGACCATATATGGCCCATGGGCAGCACAGGCCATTCCCAGGCCGAAAGACACACCGGGCTGAAATGGTCCCATGTCTACATCGGGCCTCTAACAGGCCGAAAGTCACTGGGCCGTAATTGGGCCCAAATATTCGGCGAACAATTAACGGGCCAGTTCTGGCTTCGGGCCGTAAATGGGCCTTTATTAAATAGGTCATTACTGGGTTGGGCCACTAGTACCTGAGTAAGTACTATGGGCCTTTGACTGGGCCGGCCTTTTTAACCTATATGGGCCTCTGTTTGGCCCTGCCACGTGTCGATGTATCATAGGCATGTCTCCTCCAATGAACGGACAACATCTGGCCCACCGAGGAGCAAACACGTGTTTCCTCCAGCCAATGAGAATTTTACACGTGGAAAATCCCCATTGGTCCGGGATGTTAATGGGTTATCGGATCCAAAACCGGACATGATAGCTTAACGGCGACCCGTTACGATCGATGCCACGTGTTGGTCACCCTTGACGAAATCACTTCTATGACGCGTGATTTATCGTCATGGAAGTGGACACTTTCGTGGTGATAATTTTGGTAATGTCATGGAACACTTCTACGACAGCACATGTATGACTATCTTGATTCTGTCATAAAATCATCATGGATGTACATGCATGACAGAAAACGTGACCTACTGTGACAAAGACGTATCATCACGGAAGTGTATTTTTTTTTGTAGTGCTCACCCATGGCACCCCAAGGTAATATTCATGGAGAACCAAGCAACTGAGTTTGGGGATGCCCCGGAAGGCATCCCCTCTTTCTTCTAACAACCATCTGTAATTTTACTTGGAGCTATATTTTTATTCGTCACATATCATGAGTTCTGCTTGCACTACTAGGGAAAAGCCTATACACAGAATTTTACCAGTAGCGCTGTACAAAATCAAGCGCTGCTGCTACTTAGTAGCAGCGCTCGTAAATAAACCGCGCTACTGCTATGACTTTAGCAGTAGCGCGTACTAGCGAAAAGCGCTGCTGCTACGTTTGAACTGGGCGCACATGGCTAGCCCAACCTAGCAGTAGCGCGTATAATGGCCCAGCGCTACTGCTAATCTCCTTAGCTGCAGCGCGCTTACGTGTAAGCGCTGCTACTGACGGAAATAAAATAAAGTGAAAAACAAGTAGAAAAGTAAATGAAAATGAAAGAAATAGAAAAAGGAGAAAGGGAAAAAATAAAATGTAAAGAAAAATAAAAGAAAAAAGGGAAAAAAGGAGAAAGGAATAGCAGTAGCGGGTTTCAGTAAACGCGCTATAGCTAACTTAGCTATAGCGCATTTCCGGAAACGTGCTGCCGTTACGTTTCACTTATTCCCCCCACCCCGCCCCCCGGCCACCAATTCTTCCCCAAATCGTCCCTCGCCCTCGCAGCCGTCTCCTCACCGCCGCCGCCCGAGGCTGCCCTCAGCCTCATCGCCGCCGCCCCTCGGCCGCCGCGCGCTCTCCCCACGCCGCCCCCAACCCCAGATTCAATGCCGGCCCCGCCCCCGACCTCAACGCCGCCCCCGACCCCGACCTCAACGCCGCCCCGGACGCCGCCCCCGCCCCTCCCCCTCCCCCCGACCTCAACGCCGCCCCGGAGCCCCGACCACGACCTCGACGCCGCCTGCCCCTCCCTCGTCGCAGGCACCCGAGCTGAGCACGCCTGCTCCTCCCTCTCCCCTACCTCTGCCTAGGGTTTCTACCTCCATTAAATTAGTTAGGGTAATTAGGGCAGTAGTTCTTAGGTACTAATTAGTTAGTAAGAACTAGGTACTAATTAGGTACTAGAATATTTTTATTTATAGTAAGTTTATTTTTAGTAAGAACTAGTTGAATTAATAGAACTAGTTAGTAAGAACTTGTTGCTATTTTTTTAGTTAAAGCAATTTTCCCGCATCGACGTGGACGATGCCTATCCCGCATCCTCATCGTCGAGTCGGCAGAGGACGACACCTGCTTGACCAGATGGGCCATGTCCGGGACTGGGCTCCACCGGGGTGGTACTGGGAGGCGCTACCTACCGGGGGGCGCAGGTTGGTGAGGAGCCAGCCTGTCGTTGACCCGAACCTTCTTTGATGGCGGTCGCGTGGGCCAGTGACGGTCCAGAGGCTCGAGAACTCCGCGGAGGTGGTGCGTCACCGTGTCAGTGAGGAGGACGCGCACGTCCGTCGCTACTTGTTTGCGTTGGAGCACAGGTTCTCCAATACCTGGCAGGTTCTCCAGGGATCTCACTGGAGCTATGATCCCGTGATGGCTCCTTCTCTGTGGGTGTCCACCGCCCGCGCCGATACCCGTCGTGTGCTAGGGTTTTAGTTGTACTAGTGATGTTATATGTATGACACTATTCAGGATGTATTAGTGATAATATTCGACGATGTACGGATGCATGAGATGATTTAGTTTTGCTTATTGAATGCATGCTAATTTGAGTCTTATAAGATATTTTGAAATGTATATCTTGTGTTGCTCAATATCCAAGTGGTCGGTCATGTTTGCAGGTTACACCTCCGAGTGGCCTATGTTTTGCCGGAGTGTTGATTCATTTCCGTTCCGGCAAATTTCAGGCGCTCGATATATCCTATTTTAGCAAAGGTCATGCCGGATTTTTCCGTGAATTTTGGCATGACTTTTGCCAGAATATGTAGGAAATATCGAGTGCCCCGGATTTGTGTGTTGAGTATCCTGGTAGTTGTGTTCTATCGATTTTCAATTAATGTTTTAACTATGAACATAGGAAATGTCTGACGACAAAAAGGATTTCGGTATTTGCAAATACTGCGAAGACGAGCGTGGCCTGTGTGACGGAATCTTCCTAGATGATGATAGGCGCTTCAGCATCAAGCTGGACAAGAACTTCGAAGTGGATACAGTAAGTCACAACGACAAGTCTTTTTTCGTAATTAAGCATGACATCTGCTTCATTTGCTTGAACTTATATTTTTTTTACTATTCTACTAGCGTATCCCCTGCCATGCAAGAGTTTTTGTATTGGATAAGATAGGTTTCAGTCATACTATGGAGGTAAAGAAAGTTTATTTGAAGACCGAGCATGGTTATATTTTCCACGCAAAATTATACAATTCAGACGACTACACCTATTTTGGATGCAAAACATGGCGAGCACTATGCAAGACTTATGCATTTCAGCCTGATATGGTTATCACCTTTGATATTCGTCCAGAAGATGATATTGAAGGTAATACCGACATCTGGGTCGATGTGCAGACGCCTCCAGTTACACCAAAATGTAAGTTTCTCAACCATATTTATGTCTTTGATATTGTTTATTCAAAAATAGTTGACAACTAATTTGTATTGTCAGCTTATTTCGGTGCAAGCAAACATGTCCAGCCTTGGTAGACAGGACATACTACTATCCCGGGGCTGAACTAAACTGCGAGGAGCTAAGTCATTATGTTTCATGGCTTGAGGATCTTGATACCGTCAAGACAAATTTTCTTCCTAGACTTAGAAATCTTAGTACTGAAAACGTGCGACCAATAGTGTTCGTCATGAACTACGGTCACATCTATTTAGGAAGGATGGTAAGATTTTTACTATTTGTCCTCAGTGCATATTTTCCATACATTATTTGTGAAGCTAAACTTCATTGCTAAGTATGTGACCATACGATGTTCTTCAACAGCGACTCCCGATGAATGTTGTGCCTTATGGGATCGAGACTAAAGGTACCATGAGTATTATTAGCTTACGGCCAAGATATCCTACATGTTACTTTAGTGCATTCAAGATCAGCGATGAATGCTTAATAGTGCAAGACTGGACCAGATATGTGATGGGGGAGCGCAGACAAGTACTAGGGGGCAGCAAACAGATGTGCTACCCAAAATTAGGAGACAGGTTCATCTGCATGCTCCAACTTGATCAAGGAGGAGAGCTACACATGTTTTATGTTGTTTTACCTAAGAGAGAGCAGCAGGAGTGATTAGCTAGAAATGAGTTTGAGGATGATGATGTGCTACACTATTACTATGATGATAAAATAGCTAGTGTTGGTGGTAATGACTGATGATTATTATTAGCTAGTGTTAGTGGTGATTAAATAAATATTGTTGGTGCTAATGATTATGATGATGATTAAATAGCTTGTGCTGGCGGATTAGATTCAAGTGGAGGCAACATGTGGTGCACATCGAAATTACTACTAGTCCAAACTAGATCAAGTTTGGATTAGTAGTATACTTTTGACATGCACCACATATTGCCTCCACTTGAACCTAATCCACCTTCATTTGACACACTGTTATGGACATAATGATGTAAACCTCATAACTGGTATTGTACCAATATTTGTACGATGGCGCATAAATACACTAAAATTAAAAAAATAAAAAAAACAATACTAGTAGCGATGGAAAGAAAACACACTGCCAGTAGTTACATTAGCAGCAGCGTGGGAGTGAACAAGCGCTGCAGCTATTTGTCCTAGTAGTAGTGCGTGCGGCACGCGTTACTGCTAAGCAATAGCTGTAGCGCCTTATTAGTAGCACGCCTACCCGCACTACTAGTGAGCACAAAACCAGCGCTACTGCTAGGGTTTTCCCTAGTAGTGTTGGAGCGTCTTGTATTATATGAGTCTTTGCCTATTTCTCTTTTTAGTTTGTCACAATCAACCTTGCTGGACACACCTTTTTGAAAGAGCCATAATGATGCTATGATTTGTTAAAATTGCTTTGTGTGCTTCACTTAAACTTTTTGAGCTATGGAATTGCTCTAGTGCTTCACTTATATTTTTTTAGCACGGCGGTGCTTTAATTTTGAAGAAATCTACTCTCATGCTTCACTTAGATTATTTTGGGAGTCAGTAAATTTTGAATAAATATCGTCTCATGCTTCACTTATATTATTTTGAGAGATGAAAATTTTGAAGAAATATTTGTGCTCTTGTTGTTCACTTAAATTTGTTTGAGAGCTTGATATAAGCGATGGTAATATATGAAATTAGTCCCAAAGTGTTGGATATTCAAGAGGGATAATAAAAACTATGATGAAGATCACTCGATATTAAAACTTGATTCCTTTCAATAGTTTTGCGATATGGAGATAGTAACATGTGAGTCATGTTGGTGAGTAATTATGCTTTAGTAAGAATATTGGTATTAAGGTTTGTGATTCCCTATGCAAGCACGGAAATTAATAGTTATGCATTGAAGTTACATCCTACCCGTGGTGCATTATTCAGTGTTATTATGCTTAATACTCGTTTATGATAGTTTTCGCTTCTTGGATGGTTGCTTCTCAATCTATTTGCTAGCCTTTCCTTTTACTAAGCGGGAATACTGCTTGTGCATCCAACTCCTTAAACACGAAGTTGTGCAAAATGAGTCCATCATATCTACCTATATGCGGTATTTCTATGCCGTTCCAAGTAAATTTGTATGTGCCAACTCTAATTTTCAAAATGAATTTCCTTTCTGTGTGCCAATACCACTCATGAAGCGGCAAGGGGTGGCCAATATTTTCCATGCTAGGTATTTTATTCTCACGATGAGTGTTTATTCACTTGTCATTGCACGAGAGTGTAGCCGGTAATAGGGACGATGCCCTGTCCTGAAATAAAAAGAAATTTACTTTACGTTGTAAAATAATAAATTCCTTGGAAAGTGTTGGTATGGAAGGCACCCGTGGTTACGGCTAGCCATGGATTGTGAAAGAATGGTGGGAAAATGAATAAACTTTATTTTATGCTTGGAATTGCCTATGGTTTACCTAGCATGGAAAGTATTGGTAATTCACAGTCGGTTTCATTGACGGGAAAAGCATGCCTCTCGAAACAATTTTATCTCTCAATTTAAGCTTTGAGCTCTGCCACCTCTACAAATCTCCGCTTCCCTCTACAAGGGCCTATCTATTTACTTTTATGCAATTTTTATTTTTATTGAGCCTCCATCTTCTCTTATAAATCACCAACTATGGAACACTATTATCATACTTGTGCATTGGATGTAGGTAATATTTGAGTGTGTTTCATGAATTGATCGATGATTGAGCATAATGGGCTAGGGATAGCTTTGTTTAGTGTTGATATTTTGAAAGATATGGTTTCTTGTTGATATGGTTGAGTATTGAGGGCATCATGTCAAATTATAGACTATTGTTTTGAATCATCTAAAGTCCAAATGTCCATGCTACAGAGAAACAATTTGTGATGAATATGATGGGTACTATTCCACATCAAAAATTCTGTTTTTATCATTTACCTACTCGAGGACGAGCAGGAATTAAGCTTGGGGATGCTGATACGTCTCCAACATATCTATAACATTTGATTGTTCCATGCTATTAAAGTATCATTCTTGGATGTTTTATACTCATTTATGAGCAACTTTATACCATTTTTTGGGACTAACCTATTGACATAGTGCCCAGTGCCAGTTGCTCTTTTCTGCTTGTTTTTTTACTTTGCAAAATAACAATACCAAACGAATTCCAAATGCCATGAAAAGTTTTGGAGATCTTTTCTGGACAGAAGACACCCAAGGAGCCAAAGAAGTGCACGGGAGGAGGCCCGTGGGGCCTACTAGGCACCAGGGCGTGCCAGAAGGCCCATGCACGCCCTGGTGGGTAGTGGGCACCACAGGAAGCTTCTCCACCGACCTTGGCTCTATAAATACTATAAAATCCCAAAAAACCTAGGGGAGTCAACGAAACACAATTCTAGCCACCGCAAATTCCAGAACCACGAGATCAAGTTTAGAGGCCTTTTTCGGCACTCTACCGGAGGGAGCAACGATCAAAGAGGGGTTCTTCATCATCACCCTTGCCCCTCCGATGATGCGTGAGTAGTTCACTATAGACCTACGGGTCCATAAGTAGTAGCTAGATGGCTTCTCTCTTTTTGATCTTCAATACAATGTACTCCTCGATGTTCTTGGAGATCTATTTGATGTAATGACTTTTTGCGGTGTGTTTGTTTGGATCCGATGAATTGTGAGTTTATGATCAGATCTATCCATGAATATTATTTGAGTCTTTGCTGAACTCTTTTATGCATGATCTTTATTGCTATGATTTCTTCTCCGAATTTTTGGTTTGGTTTGGCCAACTAGATTGATTTTTCTTGTAATGGGAAGATGTGCTTGGTGATGGGTTTGATCTTGCGGTGCTCAATCTCAGTGAAAGAAAGAGACATGACACACATGTATCATTTCTATTAAGGATAATAAGATGGGGTCTATTCCTACATGAATACATCTTGTCTACATCATGTCATCGTTCTTATTGCATTACTCCATTACTCCATGAACTTATACACTAACACTACTAGGGAAAAGGCTAGCAGCAGCGCGGGTTTTAGGCCTATCAGCAGCGCGGGTACCCGTGCTACCAATAAGGCGCTACAGCTAACTCTTAGTAGTAGCGCTACCACTATTGACTATAGCAGCAGCGCTTTTCAGGAACGCGCTGCTATTACTTAGCTGTAGCGATTTCCCGGTCCAGCGCTACTGTTATATCTTTCACCATTTCCCCATTTCGGCTTCGATAAACTGCAATTTCCAGATACTAGGTACTACTAGATATCAATTTCATAAAGCATTATAGGTACTAGGTAGTACTCCCTCGGTTCGAAATTACTCGTCGTGGTTTTAGTTCAAATTTGAACTCAAACCACGACGAGTAATTTGGAACCGAGGGAGTACTAGATAACAATTTCATTTATACTCAACATGCATCCTCAAGCAGTACAAGGTGACATCGACGACAATCATCATATTTAGTTCTAGATGATATCGACGATGATCATCATATGTAGTTCTACATGATATCGACGACGATCATCATATGTAGTTCTAGATGATATAGCCACATACACATATGTAGTTCTAGATGATATCAACGACGATCATCATCCTCAAGCCTGGGCGGTGGGTGTTCCTGATAGTAATTAGGATGGCCTGTCTAGCACGAAGATTCTTGCCAACGAGGAATCTCTTCCACCCAACCAAGTTCAAGTGTGTGCGACCATCTATGCCCATGCGGTAAGTACATGTGGTGACGGAGCCCCTTGCGGTAAGGCGTAGTCCAACTGAGCCTTCTTCATCAGGCTCGATACCACAACTCACAGATAGGTTCTTTGGCAATCTCTGAATAAGAAAAACATATCAATTAATAAATAGCCTAAGCATGTGATCAGACTCTACACTAAAGTTTATCATCGACTAGATTCCACAAAGCATATCATTGGACTCTACACTAAGCATATCATCGGATTCACTAAGCATATAATCGGATAATTTGCATTTGTAAGTATAACAATAAAGCATATATATATATCATCAAATTACTACATGCAGTACGTATAACATACCATTTCATGCCGATCGACCATGGTACTTGTCAGGCAGGTCACGAATGGCACCCCGACAAAGTCATCACGTGGCAGAATTATGTCCCATAGGTTGCACACCTCCTCCTCACTCAGCCTCATTCTTTGAGCTATGATGGCTTCATGAAGTGGGTTCTCATCATCTTCATTCAGTGGGTCCTCATTATCTTCATCATCTTCGTCATCTTCATCATCTTCCACCAGGTTGATACAAATGACAACCAGCTTGGGTCTTTCTGCTCTGAAGGAGAATCTGATCAACTCACCACCAGTAAGACGCATGCGAGCGAGGAAACGGGCCCATCCATCTCCTCCAATCTGCGACATATTGCGTCCTTTCTCGACCTCCATACTGTACGGCCCCCCAGGAGCCCCAAATGTCACAGTGTCTCCTGTCAGCTTGTTGAATTTCAACCTCACATTGCATGGGACGATCTGTGTAAGAAAAGCAAAATGACACAATGCAGTAATGCCAACACTAAAAATAAAATAGTTGTTACATTTCATCTAATTTCTTACCGCCGCATGACGAAAACTCGGATGGAAGTAGATGCCGAATAGCTTGCCAGTTGCAAGGCTGCTGGCGCACCTTGACTTGCACAGTCGACATAGTGGTGCTGGTGGTGGCGCCATTTTACTAAATCAACTAAATCAAAATGTTCTAAATCAACTAGCCTACTAAATCAACTAAATCAACTAGCCTACTAAATAAACTAAATCAAAATGTTCTAAATCAACTAAATCAACTAGCCTACTAAATCAACTAAATCGACTAAATCAACTAGCATACTAAATCAACTAGCATACTAAATCCACTAGCATACTAAATCAACTAAATCAAAATGTTACATATGAAAGCCTACTAAATCAAAATGTATCAGGGAGCAGGGACAAGGAGGGGCGACTCGAGGAGGGAGAAGATAGTAGGACGGAGGAGGAAGGCGGAGCGAGGAGGGGCCGGCCGGCGGCGAGTGGAGGGAGGACGGATCGAGGAGGAAGGCGGAGCGAGGAGGGGCAGCTAGCGGCGAGTGGAGGGAGGACGGAGGAGGAGGCCGGTACCGAGTCCAGCGAGGAGGATGAGGCAACAGCGGCGTAGATCGGGGGAGGGGCGACGGGGGAGGACCGACGGCGCGGGGGGTGAGGAGGAGACCGTGATCGAGTGTGTGTGTGAGTGTGATCTGTGGATGAGGCTAGTGAGATCTGTAGTTAATTTAGCAGTAGCTATTATTGCATGAATGTGCTGCTGCTACATTATGTAGCAGTAGCGCTGTCTATTTTAATGCGCTGCTGCTATAACTGGCCTCGCGGCGGCGGCGTGGGAATTTTAGCAGTAGCGCCGCTTGGAGTGCGCGCGCTACTGATAAAGTTGTTTCAGCAGCGAGTTTCCACAGCCCGCGCTACTGCTACTTAGCAGCAGCGCCTGATTTTATAGCGCGCTGCTGGTAAGATTCTGTGTATAGGCTTTTCCCTAGTAGTGTAAATGCATGCTGGATAGCAGTCGATGTGTGGAGTAATAGTAGTATATGTAGAATCATTTCATTCTACTAATCTTGGACGTGATGCCTATATACATGATCATTACTTTGAATATCTTCATAATTATTTGCTTTTCTGTCAATTGCCCAACAATAATTTGTTTAACCATCGTATATGCTATTTTCTCGAGAGAAGCATCTAGTGAAATCTATGGCCCCTAGGTCTACTTCCTATCATATTATTTTCAGATCTATTTATCCAAAAACCAAAAATACCTTGTTGCACTTTTTCTTTATTTATTTTATTTTGTATTTTAGTTAGATCTAGTTATCAAATCTCATACAATTTAATCTATCTCAATACCGAGGAGGGATTGACAACCCCTCTTACGCGTTGGGTTGCAAGTTTTTGTTGTTTGTGTGCAGGTACTGTTTACATAGTGTTGCTTGGTTCTCCTACTGGATTGATAACCTTGGTTTCATAACTAAGGGAAATACTTACCTTTGATGTGCTGCATCATCCTCTCCTCTTCGGGGAATTCCCAACGCAGATACAAGCAGTCACACCACATAGTTACTGTCATTGATCGAGCTTGCTATTATGATATTTTCCAATTGACTTACTTCTCACTCCCAGACAAGTTATGGTAGGACAGATACTCTTGTGTGTTATTCAATTATGTCTACATACTCTACTTTGCTATTTGAGTAAGCGTGGGACAGATTCGCAAAAAAAGTAAAGAAAAGAGTAAGCATGGGGCTTGTAGTTCTACAGTTTTGTGTTGAAGAAGGTATTAGACATTCCATGTTTGTGGGTATTTGAACTTTTAGCTAGAAGGGGAAAATTGAACATCACCTAGGTAGTTAAATGTTACCGCTGCAACTCTTTTCAACCTTGTCACAGCTCACTATGCCTATAAGTCAAGTGATATGCCACTCGCTACACCGACATCTTTTTAACTAATCCATACATCTAGTTTGTGGGTTGCAAGTGTGCCTATATACATAAACAATAACATAATCTAATATATTTTGTGTAGGCTTGGAAGACCTCACCTAAATGGCACATCATATCTAAGTCTCACCATGCCACTGTCAGCCCTGCAGATTGTTATGTATGAACAACAATAGGTACATCATTCTCAGCTAAAGTAAAATAATAATCATGACATAATGTCTAACCCCATCCTTAATGTATAATGGTATGATGTATGCATTGCACTGGAAGCTAAAGGTGAACATGTAATTCATATAATGGCCCCGCGTGAGAGAACAAGAACAAGATGTTAACCAAGAATAACTTGCCAGAAAATATCAGCATGGATTCAAAGCAGTAATGCATACCCTCCCATGAAGCATACATGGACATACCCGGCAAGTCATCCTTGGCTATATTCTACCCTTTATCAACAGATTACTAAACCTACTACTATATGTAAAACACATTGAAAAAACTAGATAAAGCATCTTGCCATAGATTAAGAGACAAGATTCTCTTAGCTAACAAATATATACTCTAGATTTTTATTGTGTATGAGTGATTATAAACTAGAAGCCTCTATAAGGTATTCTTATATCACACAACTTAGATATCTCTACCAAGATAGTTAGGATACACACAAATATAGACAATGCATTGATGCAAATGATATAATAAATAAATAATATAACTACATTTTTTAGTAGACATGGTTTTATTCCTATTTTATCACATTTAAGATTTTTTGTTCAACTATCTTTCTTGAGTTGCATGTATTAAATAAATAATATAACTTTTGATTTTGAATACAATTTCAACTCAACTCAATATATTATCTGATAGAGGCTAAGGTGTCCCGATGTTTCGATGAGATGGTGGCTATCGTTTTCTGTGGGAGTCGACCTTGACGATCCGACTACGAACGTGCGAGACGTCGCGCCTTAGCAATCGCTAAACCAACTTCCGAGGGTTATTGACCATGCCAGAGCACGATCAACCTGACCACGAGGGTCGGTTTCCTGCGAACAAACGAAGAACAAGCAAGAAACTGAGATTGCAATCGGGATATTGCGAATATAAGATGAAAGCTTTATTGATCAAGGTGGGGTTCTGTGACGTCTTGGTCTGGTCATTGGACACAAACGAAGTACGCGAAGTTGCAGCTATGGCGAACTTTTAATCTAAACAAAAGCCAAAGTCTAAACGATGCCCTAAGGGCTGTATATATGGAGGAAGAGGGGGGAATTTCATGGCCCTTGAGGGTGGGGTCCGAAACCAACCCTAACTCTTGTTTCCCCATACATACGGACTCTAAAAATAGCCTATACTTAAGTATTTCGAAATTACATGGGCCTGGCCCATTAATAAGGTGACGCAGCACCTAGAATAGCCTATGGACGAATATTATGAAGTGGCATCTTGTATATTTCGTCCAAGGCTTCATGCACTCCTTATGGCGGCTTCAAAGTCCTGAAATCATCACTTGTAACTCCGTTCTTGATCCCCTTGCGCATGCCATCAACTCCATGCGTGTTCTTGCTCCAATGTTCATCCTTCTCCAAGCTAGGCCCTTCATTTGTAAGCAAAACAAATGTATCCAATTTAGGCAGCATCATAATCTCATGAACATTAGAATCATTACCAAGAAACGAAAGTGCCTGGTAATTTAATTGGCGTGCGCGAGCTCTAGTAATTGGTCCAGTATATGTAACAGTAGGGGCTGTGGGTGTAACAATGGTATTGATGTCCTCATCATCCTCCCCTTCTTGAAATGAAGTCGTCCTCGACGGAAGCGCATCTTCATCACCCAAATAAGGCTTCAAATCTGCAATGTTAAAAGTGGGACTAACCCCAAAATCTAAAGGTAGCTCAAGTTTATATGCATTATCATTTATTTTCTCTAACACCTTAAAAGGACCATCAGCACGTGGCATTAGCTTTGATTTGCACAGATTAGGAAATCTATCTTTACGCAAATGTAACCAAACAAGATCTCCAGGCGCAAACACAACATGTTTTCTACCCTTATCTCCAGCAAGTTTATATTTAGCATTCATACGCTCAATGTTTTCCTTAGTTAACTCATGCATTTTTAAAATCAATTCAGAACGTTCTTTAGCATCAAAATTAACCTTCTCTGAAGATGGAAGAGGCAACAAATCAATAGGTGCACGAGGTAGGAAACCATACACAATTTCAAAAGGGCACATCTTAGTAGTAGAATGCAATGAACGATTATAAGCAAATTCAATATGAGGCAAGCATTCTTCCCACATTTTCTAGTTATTCTTCAAAACAGCCCTAAGCATAGTAGACAATGTTCTATTGACTACTTCAGTTTGTCCATCAGTTTGGGGGTGACAAGTAGTACTAAAAAGCAGCTTAGTCCCCAACTTGGCCCATAAACATCTCCAAAAGTGGCTAAGAAATTTAGTATCACGATCTGAAACAATAGTATTTGGCACACCATGTAAGCGAATAATTTCACGAAAGAACAAATCAGCAACATTAACAGCATCATCGCTTTTATGACATGGTATAAAGTGTGCCATTTTCGAGAACCTATCCATGACAACAAATATGCTATCCCTCCCCTTCTTTGTTCGAGGTAAACCTAAAACAAAGTCCATAGATATATCCTCCCAAGGAACACTAGGTACAGGCAAAGGCATATATAAACCATGAGGATTGAGTCGTGACTTAGCTCTTTGACATGTAGTGCAGCGAGCAACAAAACGCTCAACATCCCGTCTCATCTTTGGCCAAAAGAAATGTGTAGCAAGTATATCCTCCGTCTTCTTGACGCCAAAGTGTCCCATTAATCCTCCTCCATGCGCCTCCTGCAACAACAAAAGACGAACGGAGCTAGCTAGAATGCATAGCTTGTTAGCACGAAACACAAATCCATCGTTAAGAACGAACTTGTTCCAAGTTCTCCCTTCCTTACAATTCTGCAATACATCTTTAAATTCAGCATCATGAACATATTGATCTTTGATGGTCTCCAAACCAAATATTTTAAAGTCAAGTTGTGAAAGCATAGTATAACGACGAGACAAGGCATCAGCAATAACATTTTCTTTACCCTTCTTGTGTTTAATGACATAAGGGAAAGTCTCAATGAATTCAACCCATTTAGCATGTCTACGGTTCAGTTTTGCTTGACTTTTAATGTGTTTCAAAGATTCATGATCAGAATGTATAACAAATTCTTTGGGCCATAAATAATGTTGCCATGTTTCTAAGGTCTGAACAAGAGCATATAATTCTTTATCATAAGTAGAATAGTTCAGACTAGGCCCACTCAATTTTTCAGAAAAGTATGCAACAGGTTTTCCATCTTGTAATAACACACCTCCTAATTCAATTCCACTAGCATCACATTCAAGCTCAAAAGTCTTATTGAAATTAGGAATTTGGAGTAAAGGAGCATGTGTCAACTTATTTTTCAATACCGTGAAGGCTTCTTCTTGTGCGGTACCCCAAACAAAAGGCACATCCTTCTTTGTAAGCTCGTTGAGAGGTGCAGCAATGGTGCTGAAATCTCTCACAAAACGCCTATAGAAACCAGCGAGGCCAAGGAAACTCCTCACTTGTGTGACCATTTTGGCCTGCGGCCAACTCTCAATAGCTTCAATCGGCTTTATCAACTTCAATTCCCTGTGGAGTAACAACATAGCCAAGAAAAGATACTCGGTCGGTGCAAAAGGTGCACTTTCCAAGGTTTCCAAACAAACGTGCATCACGTAGAGCAATAAAAACAGCACGTAAATGTTCCAAATGTTCCTCCAAAGATTTGCTATAAATCAATATGTCATCAAAGTAAACTACCACAAATCGTCCAATGAAAGCACGTAAAACTTCGTTCATTAACCTCATGAAAGTACTAGGTGCATTAGTTAACCCAAAAGGCATGACTAACCACTCATATAATCCAAACTTAGTTTAAAATGTTGTTTTCCATTCATCTCCCAATTTCATACGAATTTGATGGTATCCACTACGCAAATCAACTTTGGAGAATATTGTAGAGCCACTCAATTCATCAAGCATATCATCTAACCTAGGAATAGGATGACGATAACGAATAGTAATATTATTAATGCCTCTACAATCAACGCACATACGCGACGTACCATCCTTTTTCGGCACTAAAATGATAGGAACAGCACAAGGACTAAGGGATTCGCGTATATAACCTTTGTCGAGCAGTTCTTGTACTTGACGCATAATCTCCTTCGTCTCCTCTGGATTGGTACGGTATGGTGCACGGTTGGGTAGCGAAGCACCGGGAATTAAGTCAATTTGATGCTCAATCCCTCGAATAGGTGGTAATCCCGGTGGCACGTCTTGTGGAAAGACGTCAGCGAACTCCTGCAAAATGTTAGTGACAGCAGGGGGCAAAGAGGAAGGCACGTCCTCGAATGAAAATAATGCCTCTTTGCACACAAAAGCATAGCAAACAGATTTGCTAAAATCTAGCTCATCAATATCAGATTTGGTGGCAAGTAAACATGCACTTTTCAATTTAATTTCAGAAACAACAGTAGATGGTTTATTATTAGGCTTCATTTGGTGCTCAAATTCTTTTGCCACAATCTGATTTTCACTCTTATTTGTCTCCTGTTTTGCTTTATTAGCTCTATTAATATCATCTTTCAAAATGGAATCAGGAGTCATAGGAAGCAAAGTAATATTTTTATCGTTATGAACAAGAGTATACTGATTGTTTCTACCATGGTGTACAGAATTTTTATCAAATTGCCATGGTCTACCAAGTAGTAAGGAACATGCTTGCATAGGTACCACATCACAATCAACATAATCAGCATATGTAGAGATACTAAAATGCACACGAACAGTACGTGTTACCTTAATCTTGCCGCTATTGTTGAACCATTGGATGTAGTAAGGATGTGGATGTGGTCTTGTGGTGAGAGATAGCTTCTCCACCATCTCCATGCTAGCCAAGTTATTGCAGCTCCCTCCATCTATGATCACGCGAACAGAACGTTCCTTCACAACTCCCTTTGTATGGAACAAATTATGCCTCTGATTTTGCTCAGCTTGTGTAACCTGTACACTCAAAACACGTTGAGCAACTAAACATTCATACCTGTCAGCATCTTCAGGAGCCATGTATTGCGTCTCATGATCAGAATCCTCTCCACCGTGTTCGTCACGTGTAATAAGAGCCAAAGTCTCCTCATCATAGTCACTAGCGGACTCATACCCACCATCCTCAGTAACAATCATCACACGCTTAGATGGGCATTATCTCGCATAATGACCTCCACCCTTTCAATGTCGACAAATAATATCATGTGTTTGCCCTGTTGATGCCATGGATGAAGAAGAGCTCTTTGCAGGCCCAGAAGGTGTGCTCTTGGCAGATAGTGGTGATTGTGCCTGCTTTATTGTATCGCGGTTGGAGGTGGCAGCCGACGGAGGCGCCGGTGTAGTAGAACATGTGGAAGTAGATGATGCACGTGGTGTCCATGATGAAGGTCGGCCTGCAGAAAAGTTACTCCGCGCCAATGCCTGTCGATCCTGCACTTCACGTTCAACTTTACAAGCAAGATGGAATAAACGAGTGATATTAGTATACTCCTTATACTCTAGAATCGTCTGAATCTCTCTATTTAATCCACCCATAAAACGTGCAAGCATAGCTTCATTCTCCTCAACAATACCACATCTAATCATGCCAGTTTGTAATTCCTGATAATATTCTTCTACAGAATTTTTTCCCTGTCTTAAGCGCTGCAGTTTTTGAAGTAATTCACGTTGATAATATGGTGGAACCCAACGAGTACGCATAGCAGTTTTCAAAGCAGCCCAAGTAGCCGGAATAGGATATAATCTACAATGCTCAGACCACCAAACACATGCAAAACTAGTGAAAGCACAAACAGCAGCAGGAACACGTCTCTCCTCGGGATATTGTAAACATGTAAATCGTTGTTCAGTTCCTAACTCCCAAGTAAGATATATATCAGGAACATATCTACCCTCAAATGGTGGAATATTCAATTTTAGTTTAGGGAGATGGTCATGATCTCGTACCTGAGGGTGAGCCCTACCATTGCCATTATTTGCATGTGGACGACCTGGTGGTTGCTGTGCTGGTGGTGGCACGTAGTTCCGATTTTGATCAACCTCATCCTCATAATATCCCACATAATCATCCTCCTCCACATCAGCAGTAGGAGCCACAGAAGTATCAACAGCAGCACCAGCAGTTTGGCCCGACTGAAGAGGGACACGGCTCGCTCGGCGGAGGGCTGTTTCCGGACGTGGAGGTAGTCGGTGTTGTTGCTGTTGTTGCAGAGGTGCGGCAGGAGCAGCCGGTGGTGGTGGTGGAAAACGCGAAAGCAATTCAGCAAACTTGTTATCGAGCTTTGTTTCAAACGTCTTCTCCATGCCATCTATCTTCTCCATGGCCTCTTCAAATCTGTTTATCACATCGTGCACCTGTCCACTCATCATTTGCTGACACGTATCATGAAGCTCCTTGTTTGTCAAGTTCTCCCAGTCAGTCTCGTCAGCTTGTGATCCTGGCATGGTTAGCAGCAATAGAAACACACAAGAATATGATCCTACAGACTACTAACAAGTGGTGGTGGTGGCGGGTGTCACAAATCCGTCAAGCAAATCTCAAATTCTTACCAGTTCTTACCCAGCAGCAGGCGGCGATCGGCAACCGTTGTAGTCAAAACTCTCAAAAGCTTGGATAGAGCGATTGCCGGGGAGAGTCAAACGCACGACGTAGATGTATGTGGAGCTGGGAAGGCTTATAGTATGGTAGCAAAAAGGGTCAGCAATAATCAATTCAGAGATGCAAAGTTGAATAAACGCTCAACGATGGTACTGTGCTGGTCCTAGGCTAGACCGTGCTAGAGACGCGAGCCTAGAACACTAACAAAATCACGGCCATGCACGTAAATAAGGGAAAAGCACACTCTGGAACTCTTTTTTTTTGCTCTTTTTTTGCGCTTCTCTTTTTTTTGCGCTCCTCTTTTTCTTGCGAAAAATCACTATAATGGCGAGTGTCTCAAAACTCTTCCCTCGTCAAACTGATAGGATGGGCACGAAATTTTTTTTTTCACTTTTTTTTCGGAAATCAGGGCAGCGATGACGAAAAAGTGCGACAAAAAATCACTATGATGGCACGTGGCTCAAAAGATTCAGAAAAGCCTAAAAATAGGATAGGGAAAAAAATTGCCCGTGAAAATTTTGGCCTAAAAACTGCCCGGGGGTCTCCAGACTTTTTTTTCTGAGACCTACGCAGGCAAGGAAACACGAATCGGAATTTAGATTGATCTCAAGAACAAACCTAATATGAGAAGAACTCAGATTGGTGGTGGATATATGGTTGTGGTATATGGCAGCGGTGGTGGTATATGGTAGCGGTGGTGGTATATGGATACAGATTGGTGGTGGTATATGGATACGGATTGGTGGTGGTATATGGATATGGATTCAGAGCGGTGGCGGATAAGCAAAAGTGGTAGATGGGCGATGATGATGGTGCAGCGGCGGCGTGACAACTTATGACCAGAACTCGAAACTCTAAAAGACTAGACTCTAAGACCAGCAACTTGACACGACGATGCAACCGCAAATTCAACAAAGCAAAAACCCTAAAAAGATTATGCAAAGGCTCAGATTGGTTCGGATATGATGAACTAACCCTAATTTTTTTTGTGTGGCTTTTTCGTGGACTGTAGGTATGAAGAACAGACTCGATCTAATCTACGAAAAACTGTAAAATCTCACCGAGCAACCTGGAAATCTGATACCACTTGATAGAGGCTAAGGTGTCCTGATATTTCGATGAGATGATGGCTATCGTTTTCTGTGGGAGTCGACCATGACGATCCGACTACGAACGTGCGAGACGTCGCGCCTTAGCAATCGCTAAACCAACTTCCGAGGGTTATTGACCACGCCGGAGCACGATCAACCTGACCACGAGGGTCTGTTTCCTGCGAACAAACGAAGAACAAGCAAGAAACTGAGATTGCAATCGGGATATTGCGAATATAAGATGAAAGCTTTATTGATCAAGGTGGGGTTCTGTGACGTCTTGGTCTGGTCGTTGGACACAAACGAAGTACGCGAAGTTGCAGCTATGGCGAACTTTTAATCTAAACAAAACCCAAAGTCTAAACGATGCCCTAAGGACTGTATATATGGAGGAAGAGGGGGGAATTTCGTGGCCCTTGAGGGTGGGGTCCGAAACCAACCCTAACTCTTGTTTCCCCGTACATACGGACTCTAAAAATAGCCTATACTTAAGTATTTCGAAATTACATGGGCCTGGCCCATTAATAAGGTGACGCAGCACCTAGAATAGCCTATGGACGAATATTATGAAGTGGCATCTTGTATATTTCTTCCAAGGCTTCATGCACTCCTTATGGCGGCTTCAAAGTCCTGAAATCATCACTTGTAACTCCGTTCTTGATCCCCTTGCGCATGCCATCAACTCCATGCGTGTTCTTGCTCCAATGTTCATCCTTCTCCAAGCTAGGCCCTTCATTTGTAAGCAAAACAAATGTATCCAATTTAGGCGGCATCATAATCTCATGAACATTAGAATCATTACCAAGAAACGAAAGTACCTGGTAATTTAATTGGCGTGCGCGAGCTCTAGTAATTGGTCCAGTATATGTAACAGTAGGGGCTGTGGGTGTAACAATGGTATTGATGTCCTCATCATTATCTATGATTGTGCATTTAGCATAAATAATTTATAACGAATATAAAAATTTAGTATGCATACATATGATGGTAAGAAAGATCAAGGCAGAATAGAGCTCTCATGAAAAACAAAACAATTAAATTAGGCCAATTATCCATCAAAACAGAATATACTCCACATGAAAGAGAGCGAACATTGTCGCTTTGATAATGATATCTGTTTATTAAGTTTTAAAATATGTAAAATGGGTGTGACATAATCATAATGTAATTATAGTTAAAAAGGGCGAATAAATTTTAATTTTAAATAAAAAAATAAGAAAAATAACTTGGATTCAAATGTATCATAAATAATTTTTTCTAAGCTCTATGTATATGCCACCTGAGTTCATCATGTTGGAACTGAAGTGTTTCTCTGGAAGAAACCTAAAGGGTTTAGGGGAGATATGGAATGTGAGGGTATTACTGTAACAGGGCCGGGATTTAGTGATAAGGGCCATAGTTGTGTCCTCATATTTGTTGTTGTGTTGCACATGGTGTACTGAATGAAAGCCCACCACTATACCATTTTCTCTATCAACCAAAAGTGAAACCTTATTTTATATGTTCCTACTTGACAATTTTTGTCTTGCATATCTCACGAGGACAATTTGAAGTTCCGCGATTGGGTTTATGTCGGACCTGGTATCCCACAGAATTTTTTTTCAGCAAATGAAATATTGTGAACCCTTGCTGGTTTGTGATGTGTGCTACACATGGAGAAGTATTTACAGCTGGCTTCCACAGCCTGTCTTGCTTAGGCCTGCAGTCATTCCAGCTTGTTGCACCCTCAAAGTATCATGTTAGGATCGAGAACTTGCCTAAACAAGACCGACAGGTGCAAGCTCAGCTAATGAGGACACAAGGATGGGATTGGAGGAGGACCAGGGTGTTCAATATTTCTCTCAAGAGTGATTCAAGTATGATGCTGGTTGGGGGAGCGATGAAAATCTCGCTTTCTTCAATGGAACAAATATCTTCATCTACCATGTCGCAACTGAAACTCTCTTGAGAACTATCTGAGTGCCTGGAATTGAGAGTTATATCGTGTTGATATGGCACTGTCGGTTGGGTCTCAAGATACCTTTTCAGGTAGAGATTGGTACCATCAAAAGAGGTTGTCGTGGGATTTCATTGATACCTGTCAAAGCGTGGAGGAAGCGGAGCTTAGGGCTTGCATTGCCGGTCTCTACATAGGTATTTCTCTTCATAATCCTATAATTATAGAGACTGATTGCGCTTTTGTGGTAGCGTCTCTTGCATCCGGGGACTATGACAGGTCTGCTATGCGTGACCTGAAGATGAAAGCGTTGAGCATCTCGAAGTTGATCAACAATTTTCAATTGTCAAAGATTAGCCGTTCGGCCAATATGGTGGCACATTTAATCGCTAAATATAGCTTTGACAATAGATTAGATGGTATTCTTATAAATGATGTACCGCCCTGTGTGGTGAATATTGTATCGAATGAGTGTACTCGTGTGGCTGGTTAATTAATATAATATGGTGTTCAAAAAAAGAGGTTTCTGTGATGGATATGATTCTAATCAGTGGTTCTAATGCAATTGTTGTCATACACATGGGTGATCCATGGTACTTCAAGAAATCTTTGCAAGAGATGGGAGTATATGCCAAGGTAACAGATGTGGTGTTTGTACAAGATGGTACTGCATACTTGAGGGACGCAACGGGTAAGGTGTTCCATACCACAATAAACTCAACAAGGATGAGTGTCAGTCAGCTTGTGATCAGTGACAGATTTCCATGGAAGTTGCTCTAGGGGATAGAGCATAATTATGTGCACCAAAGGCTATTCATTCATCCGGATGGAAGACTTGCATGTTCTTGCTATATTGAGAAGGTAGACTCTAGCTACTGCTTCAGGGTCTACGAGCTGAGGACCGGACAGGGCCGCTGGCATATGTCAAGAAGGCTGGGCAACCATGGAATTTTCTTCAGTTGGGGATCCCGTTCACCTAGCTTTTCCATCAAAAACCCTGGCGGATGGGGCTTAAGTGCGGCCATCTATGATCGGGAAATGAGAAGGTTTGAGATCTTGCAGAACTATGGTAAGGCCAGAACAGTCCCTGAGCAAGAATGACCCTGTCCGACCTAGACATGCAAGTATATCTGAATCATTTTCTTAAGCTTTCTTTTGCTATTGGTTTGAAGTGAGGTTCCATCATGTTAAACATAGCAAACTATAGTGTTACTTCATATGAAACTCATCACTTGCCATCACTGAAAAATAAAGTAAAGTAGATTTCATCATTCCAACAATTATTCCACCTAAGCCTAGATCGATTTTCGACATAAGCAACATTTTTTGTTTTGAATGCAACATATGCTTTTCCTACGAATGAAAAAGGTGTTTTATTTAAATTGCATTAGATGTAGATGTTGAATTCAATTTTACCCATTCAGTTTTGTTTCAACCTGATGGACCAGGCCCTCTGTGATTTTGTCTTACAAGAAATGTTGGCCTAGTGATTGTGCATATTCTGCAAACATTTCGGTTGTACTAGTAGAACACACACATTCATTCATAAATATCAGTATCGTGATTGTGTAAAACCTTTAATATGTGGTATAGGATAAGATTAGTTTCCTTCCTATTCGACCTGTTTGCACTAGTTGGTCATGGAAATCTTTGAATGCAGTCTATCTCATGTTCAGTAAAGAACCAAACTTGGATCTCTTTAGAATAAGGGCCTTTGGATATTCAGGAACAAACTGTCCAAGTTTAGAAAGGAAATCGTGCTTTCATATAGTGGTTTTGATTCTTATGTTTCTGTTATGCCATATTCCTAGAAGTAAGGAAACAGTGAATGTTGTTTTCAGATCAAGTTGAATTTCTACACGAAGTTGTTTCTCGCCATAGTGTAAAATCATTATTTCTGTCTTTCTAAAACTGAAATATTGACCATATAATTCAGTATATTTGTGGAACCTACATGAACTTTTTTTCCACCCTTTGTTTTGCAATCATACTTTTTATTTGCGATATACTAAATTGTTTAATATAAGAAACTGTTAGTTATGTAACAGCTTCTGTATTTCATCGTCGTGTTGGTAATGAATCACAATATATCAGGAGATCTCTTTGCATCTTTCAGAATTAATCCCTCATTTGGTAATTTTGGATCTGAAGAATGCATACCATGATGATGTTTGTTTTTACCCCTCGCAACAAATTACATGTTTAGATTTAAGAAATGTGCAGTATGTTACAACTATGAAGTACCAGTTGCATCTGTCCCATTACTTACCCTGGTATTATTAGTACTAAGCGAACCGCTAAGCTCTTTTCTCTTGTCTCAGCATTTTGTCTCCCATGGGATGAGGATCAGATGCTGGGGGATTGATTGTCAAGTGTTAGCCGAACTGATTCTCGAGGGCTTAAGGAAGTGATTGTTCTCCAGCCGGTTAACTGCAGATGCTACGCGATTCACCCAACAGCTTGTCAATTGTCCGACAGACATGTATGATAACATGATGATCCAAAACCACACGACTCACTCACGGATATATACATAACTACCGCACAAGCTGAGACAAGCATGGGTCCGTTTCCTTCCACGTATGCCATGTGAGGTCAAGTGTTTGACCTCTTGCTGGAACCTTTGTTGTCTTTTAACAGAAGGTTTACTTGAAAATAGGATAAATCAGCATTACACCAAGGCTCATCTGGATGCCTTGACAACGTTTAAATGTGTGCACTGGTTGGTAATATCTGGTGCTATGTGTGGCATCTGCTGCTTTCAGTTTTTCCTGGGTTATACATATCTCCTATTATGTGCTGCTGTCAGATAAGTTTTCTGTGAAAGTCACGTCAGCCACTATCGCTGTCATCAACTCCCAAGTAGTCTTAGCCACCGGAGCTGAGAGTTATTAGAACTTGTCTGAGTCTTAGCCACCGGAGCTGAGAGTTATTAGAACGTGTTTGAGTCTTATGCCTGTGCTAGTTTCTTTCACTTGCAGAGTATATTTAGTATCTTGGATTGCGAATCCACTCAGTTGGTGACACTATATGCGTTTGAAGTGGAGTTTGTGCATGAGTCCAATTGTTATTGCGATCCGTAATGCAGTGAAAGAACACTGTGTTAAGCCGACTATCTTGCACCGGTTGACATGTAAGTGCGCCTGAAGGACCAATTTGGGGCTTTGTTTGCTGGAGAAGTTTCTCCATTAGTAGTATTTTGCAATTGCCGAACCCTGCTCCTTCTCTCATGTTTCAAGTTCACCATTGGCACTTGTGCTCAAGCCAACCCACTAATTCACAGGGATGGAAAATTTCTGATTTGATGCTTGTGACCAAGCGTGGCTTCTCTGATGCCTTCCTTTAGTGTCTAATTTGTTTTACACTGTAGATTTTAGCCGAAAGCATCCCCAATTTGTGCATTCTGTCATTTGCTTAGAATACAGTTTTTCTATTGGTAAAGTCGTATTGAAGTTATGAATTACTTATTTCTCAACTTGTTACGGATAGCATCTGATGGCTTTGGGGCATTTGACTATTGACCTCTAATGTTCATACCGGGTTGCTCTCTACTACCTCGGTACCAAAATATAAAACGTTTTTTCAGGCGAAAGCAGCGAAACTAGCCTATAAAAACGTCTTAATTATATTTTGATACTGATGGGGTGCATCCCAGGCAGCTTACATAAACTTGGAGGCAGACGCTTCCTCTTGTTCACCACTGCGATTAGCATCAATTACAATGGTCTCATTTTTCCTTCTTTGCATTTCAAATAGCCAAAAACCTCACTCACTTATCCACACTTGGTCAACACTTTCCAAGATTTCACTCTAGACCTGATAGATCCATCTCTGGCTATTGATTTGTACTGCTGCGACACAGTTGAACTTTTTGTTTCACAGACTCAAGTTTTAGCGAACAAATGTCTGATTACAGTGATGATTTCAGATCTTTGGCTTCTGGGTTGGTATAGTTGGTACAGAAATGAAAGGATCACCATTCTTAACTTTTATGCAGTCAATTAAGTCGTTGAAACAAATGTGTTACCTGGACAATCGGTTGGGTATTTAAGGCGGCGACATAGCTCCTAACATCGGTGCGAAGGAGCTCAACTGCCCTGGTGATGAGACCAGGGAAGAGGGGTGGCAGATTCTCTAGATTCAGGGAAAATTAACTTCAGGTCTGAAACTTCACGCCTCAGGCCTCACAAGTCACAGTTGTTGATTTTCCTTGTCCAGTGTCAATCAAGATCAGAGAATCCTCTTGTGAATTTAGTTGGGATTTGTCTTCTATTTTTTCTGTACAAACCGGTGTGCCGGTGCTATATAGAGCTGCGGAAACAGAAAGATACGAGCTATTACACTATTATTAGCAAGTTCATTTGATGTAAATTCCTCTGTACTCTGAACCTTACTTACTATTACTACAGCTGTTAATACTACTATTTATATACTCCCTTCGTCCAAAATAAGTGTCTAACCTTAGTACAACTTTGTACTAAAGTTAGTACAAAGTTGAGACACTTATTTTGTGAAACCTTCCGTGGACATGTGTTTTAGCGTTTTTTTCTTAAGTTATTTCACCGGGTTCTCTAATTTTTTTGCTTTTGTTTAATTTTTTAACTTTTTGATCTATAAATTAGTTTTAAAATGGGAGTATTTTTAAATTCATGAACATTTTTTAAATCTGGGAACATTATTAAAATCTGACAAACAACTTTTAAATTCAGGATTTAAAAAACCAGAGAACATTTTCCAAATTCTTGAATATATTTGGTAATTGGATATGTTTTCTAAATTTTTGAACATTTTAAAAATTCCTGATTTTTCTGAAATTGATGAACATGTTTTGTATTTATCATTTGTTTTCAATTATGTGAAAATTTCTTGAATTTGCAAAGATTTCAAACTTTATGATTATTTTTATTCATGATTTATTTGTGAAATTTAAGTTTTAAAAAATCATGAATGTTTGCGAACATCTAATTTAGATAATTTCATAACAAAAACCAGTCGAAGTAAAAAAAACTGCTTAGAAATTAATTAAAAGTAAGTCGATCAAAAGAACTTGCTAGTCTACACTAGACTCGCGGGACACTGGGGCGTTTCCTGGGTTAACCCACTTAGGGCATATAAAGTGGTTTATAAGATAGTCTTACCTTAAGGCTTGCACGTAATTTAGAGTGATAATAAAACATGTCTGGTGGGTTATTTCTTATCATTATCTACAATAACTAGTGTAAGGACATATTTATCCCTAAGTGTTTTGATGATTGATGACAACGCATTTGCGGACTAATCGTGTGCCATGAGTTTTCCAGACACTTCTTTGCTAGGCACAAGACGATTGGGTGCCCCTCGAAGACTGACGAAGACGGCGTATTTTCTATGTTTCTTTTTGGTGGATTTGAGTCGTAGGAAAGCCGCACTATTAAGAGGGGGTCCGCGTTGGAAAGGTTTGGATGAAATCATCACGTACACGTCTCCTTTAATCCCCTCCTTCTTCCTTGGAGCTTCCTCCGTTTTTTCCTGCCTCCTTTGACTGGTTGCTGTTGTGGTTGCGGTAGTACCGTAGGCATCCACGGTAGTACCGCGCCGTGACGCGGTAGTACCGCTGATGCTCACGGTAGTACCGCTCCCCTGGAGCCGCACTACCGCTGCCCACCAGGCTAGTGCCGCCCCCTTGCGGTAGTAGGAGCGGATGTAATTTTTTACATCCGCACCTGCCGCGGTAGTACCGCTTTCGCCGTGCGGTAGTACCGCGCTATGCGGTCAGACAGTAGTACCGCCCCTCGGCAGTACTACTGTGTCGGGTTTTTGCTACTTCTGTTTATTTGCGAAAGTAGGCACGGAAGTTCCCCTTCCCCCTGGCTGGGACTTTTGCCTTGCGGTAGTACCGCATGGGGGGCGCGGTAGTACCGCGCGTGCGGAAGTACCGCCCCCATCTTGCGTCTGTTTCTGTGCTGGGGTCGCGGCAGTACCGTGGGACGGTACGGTTGTACCGCACTGCCGTGCGGTAGTACCGCTTGGTTGCAAGCAGTAGTACCGCGCGGCCTTGCGGTAGTACCGCTGGCCAGGCGCGGTAGTACCGCTGGCCGCGGGCTGGTTGGTGGGTAACGGTTGGATCTTTTCCACACACTATATAAAGGGTCTCCTTCTTCCCCGTTGACTCACCTCTTCCACCATTAAAAGCTCCATTATTGCTCCAAGCTTCATTTTTGCCCGATCTCACTCCCTAGCCAACCAAACTTGTTGATTTGCTCGGGAGTGGTTGAGAAGGCCCCGATCTACACTTCCACCAAGAGATATTTGATTCCCCCCTACTAATCCCTTGCGGATCTTGTTACTCTTGGGTGTTTGAGCATCTTAGACGGTTGAGGTCACTGCGAAGCCATAGTCCATTGTGGTGAAGCTTCGTGGTGTCGTTGGGAGCCTCCAATTGAGTTGTGGAGATTGCCCCCAACCTCGTTTGTAAAGGTTCGGTCGCCGCCTCCAAGGGCACCAATAGTGGAATCATGGCATTTCGCATTGTGTGAGGGCGTGAGGAGATTACGGTGGTCCTAGTGGCTTCTTGGGGAGCATTGTGCCTCCACACCGCTCCAACGGAGACGTACTTCCTCTCAAAGGGAAGGAACTTCGGCAACACATCCTCGTCTCCACCGTCTCCACTCTTGGTTATCTCGTGCCTTTACTTGTGTAGCTTATTTGATTCATATATCTTGCTTGCTTGTGTTCCTATTCGTGTTGCATCATATAGGTTGCTCATCTAGTTGCATATCTAGACAACCTACTTTGATGTAAAGTTTAAATTGCTAAAGAAAAGCTAAAAATTGTTAGTTGCCTATTCACCCCCCCTTCTAGTCAACCATATCGATCCTTTCAATTGGTATCAGAGCCTCGTCTCTTTATTAAGGACTTTACCGTCCAAAGAGTATGGTTGATACCGTAGACGGTGCGGAGGAACACTCCGGTGTGAATCCTATCTCGTCTATGGGCGATGGGGGAACTTCGGTCTCTCGTGAGGAGTTCAATGTGGCCTTGGAGACATTGAAAACCTCCATGACGACCGAAGTTGAAAGCATGTTTACTAAATTTCTTGAGGGGCTTAAACTACCCACCGCACCGTTGAAAGTGGGTGATCCCGCCATCAAGGTGTCGGATGCTATCCCCGACAAGGGGGAAGCTAGTAGTGAAAAGGCTCCTTCTTCTAGTGGCAAGAATGGCACCGGCATCTTTGCCCATGTGGAACCACCACTTGTTTATGGTGGACCGGTTCCTTCCACTCATTTGAATCATGCCGGTCCTCCCCCTAAGATTGTGAAAAATGAGGATTTTGATTCATGGGTTTACCGCTTTAAACGTTATTTAAATCATGTGAACACTAACCTTTGGAGAATCATTGAAGAAGGTTTCTATCCACATGATCCAAGCAACTTCACTCCTCGAGAAGCCGCGGACAATCAATTCAATGAGAATGCTCTCTTCATCATTCAAGATGCAATTCCACCCGAAGACCTACCTCATCTTCGTCCCTTCGCCTTGGCCAAAGATGCATGGCATTGTGTCGTGTCTCTCTACCGGGGAAGCGCAAGCATTCAACGCTCCAACTATGAAGTGGTACAAGATGAGGACGATGAGTTTGCAATGAAGGAAGATGAAGAACCTCGTGAGCTTTATCGGAGAGTAACCAAACTCGCGGTCTCACTACGAGATCACGGGAGCAAGGACACGGATGACAATTGGACCAAGCGCAAATTCCTCAAGGCAATGATGCCCTACCACAAGGCCATGTCTTCCGTCATTCGTCAAAGACCGGACTTCCACACTTTGACCTCAAGCGAAGTGTTGGATGAGTTTGTGGCCATGAACATTTTGGACAAGACCGCCGACAATGCGGTGCTCCGTTCTCAACGGGCAAAGAAGCCTAACCTTGCATTGAAGGCCAAGCTCACCGTGGAAGAAGAAGAAGAGGAAGAAGAGGAGAGCAACCCCGAAGATACAAAATATGCATATCATGAACACATGGCACTTGCTTCAAGGCAATTTTGGAGCAAGAAAAACTCGAGGCCCAATTTTAGCAAAAACAACTCAAGTGGCACAAGGGGCAAGCAACGTGTAAGGACTTGCTACAATTGCGGCAACGTGAGTCATTTCGTTGCGGAATGCCCGTATGAGAAGAGGGAAGACAATGGTGGCAAACTCATCCGAAAGGACAAGGCCAAGTCGTTCCCCAACAAGAACAACTTCACCAAGAAGACTCCTCCCAAGGCTTTGGTTGTGCAAGAAGAGTACAATGAGGATGATGATGATGATGATGAAGATGATGAGTCGGTTGCCATGGCCTCCGTTGCCATTGCAACAACGTCACGGGTGTCTCTCTTCGACTCACCCAACGAGAGCATCACCGCCAAGTGCCTCATGGCTAAAGCCACTAACAAGGTAACCTCCAACATCAAAACTACCATCATTAATCATCCTTCCCCAACGGATAGTATTAATGAACCTGAGGGAGCTAATGTGGAGGCTAACGAGTTTGAGGCCTTTATGGGCAAACTCAAGGGAAAAACCAAGAAGCACTTTGTTGCTCTCTTGGAACAACTGGGTGAGGCCAATGACATGATCGAGGCTCACGAAGACACCATCTCTAAGATGGAAGGGCATAGTCGTGACTATGCCGATGAGATTTCGGATCTTTCCAATGCTCTTGAGGAAGAGCGTGGTCTTCGTTCGGCTCTTGAGGAGTCACACAACGTTGATCATGCTAAGTTAAAGAAAGATTATGATCATGCCCTCATTGTTTCTCGTGTGCTAAATTCCGAGAAGGCCAAACTCGGGGTTGATCTTGCTAGACTCAAAGAGGAGTTTGATATACTTGACAAGGCCCACAAGGCCTTGAAGGGTATTCACGCTAGTCTCAAGGAGTCTCATGATCAACTCCAAGTGAAGCTAACTAAGGAGAAAGCAACTTTTCCTCATATGGTTTTAATTGATAATGCAAATGCTACTAACCCGTGTTGTGAGCATATACATCTTGTTGAGGAAAATGCGAAGTTGAAGGAGCAAATTGAGAGAGGTCTTGCGACTTGAATACAAGGCAAGAAGAACCTCAACGATCTCTTGATCAACCAAAAGGGAGGTGTGGCCAAGGAAGGGGTTGGGTACGTGCCCGACTCCAAGAACAAGAAGAAGAATGACAAGACCAAACGACCTCCTCCCCTCATGCAAACCTTTGTGAGGGAGGGAGAGAGTGCCCCTGAGGAGAAGAAGAAGAACAATGTCAAGAAGGGCAATGCCATCCCTCTCAACAAAGCCGGCGATTTTAATCCTTCTTATGTGTTATGCCGTGCTAGTGATGGGCATGTTTATGCCAAATTTGTTGGTTCTCTTCATGAATACATTGAATAGTCTATTTGGGTTCCAAAAACCCTTGTTTCTAACATCAAAGGACCCATTACAAAATGGGTACCTAAAACCAAGCATTGATCTCTTGTAGGTGTTTGCTTCCGGTGGGGGATCATGGTTGCTCGATAGCGGAGCTACAAATCATATGACCGGAAGCAAGGACTTGGTGGTGGACGTGCACAAGGTTCCATCTATGCCCACCAATGTCGAGTGGGGTGACGCCTCATCTTCTAAGGTATTGGGACTTGGCAAGGTGGTCATCTCTCATGATCTCACGATCGAGAAGGTCATGCTTGTTGAGTCCCTTGCATACAATTTACTTTCCGTTCGTCAACTTGCTATCATGGGCTTTGCCACTTTCTTTGATATCGATACCGTGGCCCTCTTGTGGAGCAAGACTCTTAAAGTAGCCTTTGTTGGGCATGTCGAGAACGGTCTATATGTGATTAACTTTTCAGAGCGACCCACTAAGACCGTGACATGCCTAATGGCTAAAGTTGATGTGGGATGGCTTTGGTATCGCCGTTTAGCCCATGTCAATATGAGATCTTTGCAAAGTCTCCTCAAGGGGGACCATGTCCGTGGACTAACGAATGTTAGTTTTGCTAAAGATCGTGCTTGCAGTGCCTGTATCGAAGGAAAGCTACATGAGAAGGCTCACCCTCCCATGACTATCATTTATTCAAAGAGGCCTTTGGAGCTCCTTCACATGGATCTCTTTGGGCCTCCATCCTTCGATAGTCTTGGAGGTAGGAAGTATTGCTTGGTGATTGTGGATGACTACTCAAGGTACACGTGGGTGTATTTCTTCAAGAGGAAGAGCGAGACCCAACAAACCGTCGTTGACTTTGCAAATGAAGCACAACGTCAACACAATGCAAAGATCTTGACAATAAGAAGTGACAACGGCACCGAGTTCAAGAACTACACCTTGGATGAGTTTCTTAGTGACGAGGGAATCAAGCATCAATATTCCGCACCGTACACCCCTCAACAAAACGGTGTTGCGGAGAGGAAGAACCGGACGTTGATGGATGCGGCAAGGACCATGATGGTGGAGTTCAAGTCTCCGTACAACTTTTGGGCCGAAGCCATCAACACCGCGTGTCATGCATCAAATCGGCTCTACATCCGCAAGGGCTTGAACAAGACTCCATATGAAATACTCACCAGTAGCAAGCCCAACCTCAAGTACTTCCGGGTATTCGGGTGTAAGTGTTTCATTCTCAAGAAAGGTGTTCGGTTGTCTAAATTTGAGGCTAGAGCTTATGAGGGCATATTTGTTGGTTATGCTACAAACTCTCATGCTTACCGTGTCCTCAATAAATCCACGGGACTTATTGAGGAGACGTGTAACGTGGAGTTTGATGAGAATAATGGCTCCCAAGTGGAGCAAAGTGGCACTTGTGATGTAGGTGATGAAATTCCTCCTCAAGCCATAAGAAGAATGGGTGTTGGTTTCATCCTACCCATTGAGGAACCCCTTGTGGCCGAAGGAGAAGGACAATGCTCCACTCAAGTGGAGCCATCACCAACCTAAGGCCCACACGCTTCCGAAGAACAAAGTGAAGGCCCTCAACCTCATGAACAAGACCAAGGGCAAGATCATACTCAAGACGGTGTGAACACACCAAGTGATGCCCAAGGTCAAGTTCTCTCCCCCGAGCAAGTTCAAGATCAAGAACAAGTTCATGACGGCGCTCAAGATGATCAAGTAACCGCTCCTCAACTCACCACCGAGGAGGAATTAGAGCGTCGTGCCGCCAAGGTTGCTTCCAAGCTCTCCACCAAGGATCATCTCATGACGAATGTGCTTGGAAGCTTAAGAAAGGGGGTAAGCACTCGTAGACAATTAGCAAATTATTGTGAGCATCACGCGTTTGTCTCTTGTGTGGAACCCCACAAGGTCTATGAGGCGCTAGAAGATCCGGATTGGCTCAATGCCATGAACGAAGAACTCAACAACTTCGAGCGCAACAAAGTGTGGAGATTGGTGCCAAGGCCAACGGGGAACCACAATGTCATTGGAACCAAGTGGATATTCAAGAACAAGCAAGATGCCCATGGGATTATCATTCGCAACAAGGCTCGTTTGGTAGCACAAGGCTACTCCCAAGTCGAGGGTATCGACTACGGTGAAACCTTTGCTCCCGTTGCTCGTCTTGAATCCATTCGCATGTTGATTGCATATGCTTCTCATCATAACTTTAAGTTACAACAAATGGATGTGAAGAGTGCTTTTCTTAATGGTCCCATTAATGAATTGGTTTACGTCAAGCAACCCCCCGGGTTCGAGGATCCCTACTTTCCCGATTATGTGTATCAACTCGATAAGGCACTCTATGGCCTTAAACAAGCCCCACGTGCGTGGTATGACCACCTTACCGAGTTGTTACGAGACCGTGGTTTTGAAGTTGGGCTAATCGACCCCACTCTTTTTACTAAGAAGGTCAAAGGGGAGTTGTTTGTGTGCCAATTATATGTTGATGATATTATCTTTGGCTCCCCTAACAAAGCTTTCAATGAGGAATTTGCCGCTCTCATGACATCAAAGTTCGATATGTCCTCCATGGGAGAGTTGAAGTTCTTTCTAGGGTTCGAAGTGAAGCAAAGAAGAGAAGGAACCTTCATCAATCAATCCAAATACACTCAAGACATGCTCAAGAGATTCAAGCTAAGTGACGTCAAGCCGGCTTCCACTCCAATGCCCACCAAGTGCCAACTTGACTTAGATCCCAATGGTAAAGTGGTGGATCAAAAGGTATATCATTTCATGATTGGATCCTTGCTTTACCTTTGTGCATCTAGACCGGGCATCATGTTGAGTGTGGGAATTTGTGCACGGTTTCAAGCCGCACCTAAGGAAAGTCACTATGTGGCGGTCAAATGAATCTTTCGATATTTGGCTCATACCCCAAACTTTGGCTTATGGTACCCAAGAGGATCAAACTTCAAGCTTGTAGGGTACTCGGATTCCGATTGGGCGGGAGACAAAGTGGATAGGAAGTCCACTTCCGGAGGGTGCCAATTCCTTGGTTGCTCTTTGGTAAGTTGGTCTTCCAAAAAGCAAAGTTGTGTGTCTCTCTCGTCCACCGAAGCGGAGTATGTGGCGGCCGGTAGTTGTTGTGCACAACTCTTATGGATGAGGCAAACTTTAAAGGATTATGGTGTCACTTGTGACAAAGTGCCTCTTTGGTGTGATAATGAAAGTGCCATCAAGATCTCTCTCAACCCGGTGCAACACTTCAAGACGAAGCATATTGAGATCCGGTATCACTTCATCCGGGATCACATTAGGCAAGGAGAGATCGAGCTCAACTACGTCAACACTCATGATAACCTTGCAGATGTCTTCACGAAGCCCTTGGATGAAGCAAGATTTCGCGAGTTAAGGCATGAGCTAAATATCATCGATTCGAGCAATGTTGCTTGAACCTTTGCACACCCCACCATACTCAATGTGTTCTCCTATTTAGATGTAGGCATGGACATAGGGGGTGATGTTCTCTCAATGAACTCTCCATCCCCCCATTATGCATAAATCAATCAAGTCTTTCACATTAGCCATGTTTGATGGTACTTGTGCTTCAAAGACGAGTTTTGGTCCTGGACCCAAGGATAATTCTTCGCGGTGCCATACCAATTGACTCAAACATAGGTGGCTACGGCCACCGCCCTCTCTCTTGGAGAGGTGGTGTCTCGTGGTTGGTTCATTTGTCGTGTGCCTTTCTGGTTTTGTGTGTTGCGTGGTCTTGTGGTGTCGTGTTGGCTCGGAGTGGTTTGTGCAAAGATCCAGTTTTTCGCTCTCGAAACGTGCATCTTCTTGAGCCCACGGTACTACCGCGTCTGGGCGCGGTACTACCGCTTTGGGAGGCACGGTACTACCGCGCCACAGCACGGTACTACCGCTCTGGTGCAGTACTTCGGAAGTACCGCACCGTGCGGTACTACCATGTCTGGGCACGGTACCACCGCGCCATCAAGGGCGCGTGGGGGTTATGACTCGGGCAGGGGAGTTCCAACTCCCCATACCCATTCATTGTCTCTCTCTCCACGTCTCTCCCTCTCAAGAACGGCGCCGGAGGCCCTCGCCGGATCTCCGTCTCCGGCCACTCTCCTCGGATTCCGACTGGTGGGATCGTTCCCCACCACTTCCTCTTGCCATGGACCAAGGTTTTTCCCCAAATCTCTCTTTTTTCTTGGCTATTCTCTTGCTTCTAGGCTTTTGGGGAGAAACTTGTCGTTCTTGAGATTTTAGGCCAAATCTATGCAAGAGTAGGATGTAGGAGAGTCGTGATGCGTAGGAAACATACTTGATATGCTGTCTTGTGGTAGCTTTGTCCAACCGTAGTACCGCCGTGGTTTCGCGGGCTTTCTCAGATTTGAACCAGTTCAGATCTGACGCGGTGCGGTACTACCGTGCCCGATGTGCGGTACTACCGCTCTTGCGGTACTACCGCCCGTCAGGTGCGGTACTACCGCTCCGCAGACGCGGTACTACCGCGCTAGCCGTGGCACTAAGGTCATACTACCGCTCCTACACCCGGTACTACCGTGATCTTGCACGGTACTACCTCGTCTAAGAGCCGTACTACTCTCTTAGCTCCGCAGCTCTTGGCAGTACTACCGTAGGGATCAAATCTCTCTCTAGGCATTTATCATGTGTGCTTTCTACTTGTTTCACTTGCTTAGTTGTGGTCTTTGCATTAATCTCTCTTGGCTGTTGTGGGTGTTTTTGCGTTCTGTGTCTCAGGTGGTGGCTCTCGCCGTTCCAATCCCAGTCGTGACACTGGCTCCAAGCGTCTGCGCAACCCCCAAGATGAAGCCCCAGAGGGCTCCAACGCCCCCAAGCGCAATGTCAAGACCACTGCCAGCAAGCAAAAGGAACCGGCTAAGGGCATGGACGAGATTTCAACCACTGAGTATGTTGAGCGCCGGAAGATCAATCCCTACGTGAATCCTCGGGCTATCCTCAGAGGCACCGAGTTGTTCTGGACCAAACAACAAGCTCTCATCTATCTGGATGTGATCAAGAACAAGCAGAATACCTCCGTGGATGTCAAGTGGATAGACATGCATCACTTGCGGAAAGACAAGTTTCGTGACTATTTTGGAGAGGCTCTGGACTTGGTGGAGTAGTTTGCTATTGAGCCGGTGATCTCCTTTCACCTTGACTATGACCCTGAGCTTATCTGTCAATTCTTTGCCTCAGTGTACTTTCATCCCGGGGAGGAGCGGAGGATGACCTGGATGACCAATGGCCGTCAGCTGTCTGCTACATGGAAAGAGTTCATGGATCTGCTGCACATTCCTGATGACGGGCTTCACACCCCCGTTGGCATTCGCCCCATGCCAACTCTGAGTCTGCCAACAAGAACCAGCTTCAGCCCTTCCTTGTTGAGAAGGTACTCCCCAATGGCAAGTCATCTTGGGTGTTGAACTCCTTTCTGGATATCATGCATCGCATCTTCCGCAACACTCTGTTCCCACGCATTGGCGACAAGGACAAGGTTCATGCATATCTAGTGGACATGTTGCTCTTGTGTGCAGAGGCACGTACTTCTCAGACTCAGCCACTTGATGTCTCACACATCATGTGGTGTGAGCTTTGGTTTGCGGTGTTCACTCGCAAGGTACCTATCTATGGACCGTACCTGTTTCTGCTGCTCTCCACCACTTGGGAGAAGACGTATCAAGGTGATGAGTTCCTTGCTCCAGACTGGATTCGCCATGAGTCCATCAGCCTCCGCGTCAAGCCCAACTGGGCCAACACCACTACCCGTGCTGAGGCATCTTCTGCTAGGAGGGCTGCTGGTGAGGGGGAGGCTGCTGCTTCTGAGACTGCTGCTGAGGACCGTGCTGCTAGGTCCACCACTTCTTCCTCTGAGCCGTCATGGGCCAAGAAGCTGAAGGATAAGATGAAGACTCTCTTCTGCATGCAGGCGAAGGGACAGTACAGGGCTCACGTGACTGACAAGGAGAGTCGCCGCCGTGACAAGAAGGTGATGAGGCTCTTTGGAGAGGATGTGTCTGGCGGGTCTGAGGACGTCATCACACCTGAGGCTGCCTGGATGTCAAAGCAGGGCTACAAGTGGACCAGTTCAGAGGATGACATCGAGGAGACTATCCCCGCCGCTAAGTCTGACGAGGAGCACGAGGAGCAGTGGGACAACTTCTTTGCCTGAGCCACCCCGTGTGTGTAGGTGTCCTCTCTGCCTTTTTGGCGTCTCGATGCCAAAGGGGGAGAGAGTGTAGGGATTTGCGTTGTGTCGTGCTTGGTGTGTTTGTTTACTTTGTCGTTTGGACCTCGTTTGCCTCGTTTGCTTTTGTTCGATTTGTGCCTTCGAGACCTATCCTCCATATGGTGTAAGACATATGCACTCTATCTATCTTAGTTATCTTATGTATGTACTATCTTGTCTAGTGATAAATTTGCCTTGTCTCTATAATATAGGGGGAGCTCTGTTCCTAGTATTCGTGCTCATCTAGGTGGCACACATTTAGGGGGAGCCCGTCTATATTATAGAGAGGAGGGGTTTGCTTTTACTTAATAGTATTTTTCCTTGTGCAAATCCCGTTTTATCATCAATCCACCAAAAAGGGGGAGATTGTAAGGACATATTTATCCCTAAGTGTTTTGGTGATTGATGACAACGCATTTGCGGACTAATCGTGTGCCATGAGTTTTCCAGACACTTCTTTGCTAGGCACAAGACGATTGGGTGCCCCTCGAAGACTGACGAAGACAGCGTCTTTTCTATGTTTCTTTTTGGTGGATTTGAGTCGTAGGAAAGCCGTACTATTAAGAGGGGGTCCGCGTTGGAAAGGTTTGGGTGGAATCATCACGTACACGTCTCCTTTTATCCCCTCCTTCCTTGGAGCTTCCTTCGTTTTTTCCTGCCTCCTTTGACTGGCTGTTGTTGTGGTTGCGGTAGTACTGCTCCTGGATCAACGGTAGTACCGTAGGCATCCACGGTAGTACCGCGCCGTGACGCGGTAGTACCGCTGGTGCTCATGGTAGTACCGGTCCCCTGGAGCCGCACTACCGCTGCCCACCAGGCTAGTGCCGCCCCCTTGCGGTAGTAGGAGCGGATGTAATTTTTTACATCCGCACCTGCCGCGGTAGTACCGCTTTCGCCGTGCGGTAGTACCGCGCTATGCGGTCAGGCAGTAGTACCGCCCCTCGGCAGTACTACTGTGTCGGGTTTTTGCTACTTCCATTTATTTGCGGAAGTAGGCATGAAAGTTCCCCTTCCCCCTGGCTGGGACTTTTGCCTTGCGGTAGTACCGCATGGGGGGCGCGGTAGTACCGCGCGTGCGGAAGTACCGCCCCCATCTTGCGTCTGTTTCTGTGCTGGGGTCGCGGCAGTACCGTGGGACGGTACGATTGTACCGCACTGCCGTGCGGTAGTACCGCTTGGTTGCAAGCAGTAGTACCGCGCGGCCTTGCGGTAGTACCGCTGGCCGCGGGCTGGTTGGTGGGTAACGGTTGGATCTTTTCCACACACTATATAAAGGGTCTCCTTCTTCCCCGTTGACTCACCTCTTCCACCATTAAAAGCTCCATTATTGCTCCAAGCTCCATTTTCGCCTGATCTCACTCCCTAGCCGACCAAACTTGTTGATTTGCTCGGGAGTGGTTGAGAAGGCCCCGATCTACACTTCCACCAAGAGATATTTGATTCCCCCCTACTAATCCCTTGCGGATCTTGTTACTCTTGGGTGTTTGAGCATCCTAGATGGTTGAGGTCACCGCGAAGCCATAGTCCATTGTGGTGAAGCTTCGTGGTCTCGTTGGGAGCCTCCAATTGAGTTGTGGAGATTGCCCCAACCTCGTTTGTAAAGGTGCGGTCGCCGCCTCCAAGGGCACCAATAGTGGAATCACGGCATCTCGCATTGTGTGAGGGGGTGAGGAGATTACGGTGGTCCTAATGGCTTCTTGGGGAGCATTGTGCCTCCACACCGCTCCAACGGAGACGTACTTCCTCTCAAAGGGAAGGAACTTCGGCAACACATTCTCGTCTCCACCGTCTCCACTCTTGGTTATCTCGTGCCTTTACTTGTGTAGCTTATTTGATTCATATATCTTGCTTGCTTGTGTTCCTATTCGTGTTGCATCATATAGGTTGCTCATCTAGTTGCATATCTAGACAACCTACTTTGATGCAAAGTTTAAATTGCTAAAGAAAAGCTAAAAATTGTTAGTTGCCTATTAAACCCCCCCCCCCCTCTAGTCAACCATATCGATCCTTTCAACTAGTTATTTCAAAAAATATGGTGACACATATTATGCTAACAGATGATATTTTAAATAAGAGAAGGCAAACCTTTACTTATGAATTCTCTCCCCTCTACCTCAGCATTTATCCAACATGGCACTCCTAAGATAGCATCATTATACATGCCCTTATGTTGGAGTGGTGGAATACCTATTAACATGCCTGGAGAAACTATTAACATTAGTCGATTTTCTAGAGCGTTCAACAAAAATCTAACGCCCATTGTACTAAGATAGCATCATTGTTCTTATTCGTGCTAGCTCAATCTCGACCAGCAGTACTGCACATCCACTTGTCTCCAACCCTCGTGGTAGGCAGGCGCTGCCGCGTGCCACCTAGCCGCCCGCCCTTCCCTCGACCTCCCCCCACTACCATGCTTGTCGTCACCGTGGCCATCCTTATGAGCACCCCCCCCCCTCCCCCCTTCTACAACGGCGATGACCCTGCAGTCGCACCCGTGAACCTGCTTCCTCATCTTCTCCTACGATGTCGAAGCTCGCGGTCTCGTTCCTGTCTCCAACAAAGTCCTAGCTTGGCCTCACATTGGTCAACCTTCATCGTTGTCGCTCCTCAAGTTGCCTTCGCCTTTGAGCTCGCTGCAAATTCAACTGACACGTAAAAAGTTTTTAGGCACCTAAAGCAAACACATGTAAATTAATTGTTCAGACTGACCTAAAGGCTAGGCCTTTTGTTGTTCCAATAATAAAAGATAAAGCAATAACTTTATTTTTTGGCGAAAAATACTTAGATCTATTAAAATTTTAGAAGAAGTACAAAGAGCCCCAAACATAATAAATATACATCGAGGTCTGACTTGATATTAGTACAAAAAAGGTTAGTATCGAGCTTATAGAATGGTGGATGTCTGACTTATAAGTACTTGCTCCGTCTGAAAATACTTGTTGGAAAAACAGATAAAAATAAATGTATCAAGAACTAAAATATATATAGATACATCCATTTTTTCGACAAGTATTTTCAGATGAAGGGAATATTAAATAAGTGTCCACCAAGTCAGGACAAGAACAATTTCTGCAAGTCTCTTTCTAGGTACCACATTGATACAAAAGCATTCTTTTTTTTAATAGGAGAAGGGTCTAGATTTACCCAGGAGCTGCCTTATATTATCTCAGTGGAAACAATACAACACTTCTAAGAAAAAGGAAATTACAACTGAGAGTGCTTCAAGAGTGCTTAAGCTTATTTAATATGTGCAATGGTTTCAACCGGAAGCCCTGAAGCACCCGCTGGTACCGGAAGCAAAAGCTAGCACCTGTTGCGCTTTTGAATCACCTGGCCAAGATGATGGTGCAAACATACCTTTTTCTCCAAGCACCGGTGAAGCCGTGAAGGCACCTACATTTCACAGGATCTGACATGCGGAGCATCCAATTAGCAACACCCCTCGGTCTTGTCCTACATTTTTCACATTTTGCGGGGAGTACATTCTACATTTATTAACAGCTGATAATACTACTGCTAAATACTATATCTTTATCTTTATCTTTATCTTTATCTTTACCTAATAATAAAGCGGCTATCGCTTCTTACCATCGTAATTTCGTCCGTTTTTCATTCGTCGTCGGTCTACTTCGCTCATATTATTTTGTATATTTGAGGTGGTACTAATCCATAACCTGTCGGCTCGCGCGAGCCAACGATAGATCGCTAGCGAGTCTCGCCACGCTCAATTGTCGCTAGAAGGCCAGATGGGCCTTTGCTACTAGATGGGCCGGCCAGGCTGTGTCCAACTTTACATTTACTCGTGTCCATGCCCAAAATACGGAATCAATTATTAGAAAGAGAGTTTCAGGAACGTGAAATAAGGGGCGGAGCTAGGACTGGGCCGCGCCCCGGGCCCTAGGCCTGCAATAGTAAGCTACAGTGTGGCTACAGGGCCCAAAATGCTACACTGACCGAAGAAAGTATTGTGCACACCCCAGGCCCAGGCCCCCCGGCCTGGGTCCTGGATCCGCCAATGTGTGAATGGATAGCTTTAAGTGGTGTGCTCTCTTGAACGAGTACACGTTAGACGTGACTGCTGTACGTGGCGGGCACTCGCCCGAACTTGACACTGTACATGCCTAAATTACATGGGATGTGCAGTTTTTCCTTTGACAATTGGGGAGCTGGGACTGGTAATTTATTAATTTGCTAAGGTAATTCCGGTAGGAATCTGATAAATTCTTAAATAATTGAAGGTCAAGCATACACCAATCGTTCTAGACGGAGTAGCTTGCTCAGACCCGCCTCATGTCCAGCTCGACGAGGTTAGCTTTTCAAGTTTTAAACATTCTTTTGTGTAGGCACGGTTCATAATAGGTGTGTCAAGACAAATTGAGCATAGTTAAAATGGTTAGATTCCTTTGGTGCGGGTTTAGTTGCTGGAGAGTTTAACCAGTGGTTCTCTAACTATCCTGATGATGTAACCCGTGATGTAATCGACGATTTAGCCGTGTCTTAATGGAATACGAGTGTTCCATCTCAAAAAAAATGATTAGATTCCTTGCAGTGAAACCAACTCACTAGGGTTCAACTCCTAGACTTGGCACCGATGCTTGCATTTTTTTGAATTTATTTTACATTTTCCATGCAATGTCCACTCAGCGATAGAAGACGTTCCTGTAGACTATGAAGACACACGTGGTGGCTTCGTTGATCTCAAGCGTGTTTGTGGGCATCTATATTGTACAATGTTCAAAAAAAGATAGGTGTGCCGTGTGGGGGTCGGGCTCATCGCCTTGGGATTTGGTCATGTTCGAACAAGTTTTAATCAGGTGAACCGCTTGACCTTTGTCTGTCAGGGTAGGAGGATAAGTGACAATATAGATGGGGTACCTCATAATATTGAAATAGAATATGTGGACATGTGTATGAGGTGTCTTATGACATGCTTACTAAGTTAGGTGCGTACAATATTTATTTTCTCCCGTTGCAACGCACGGGCATGTTTGCTAGTAGTATATGAAGCAAGAATCAGTATGGATCGAATGTTGATTACATCGGATAGGAGATACAACTACAATTACATATTTTGAAGGCTATGAATCTGAAGCTCGCCTTCCACTTTCTTACTCTCGCTACCGAGAACCCTAAATCTCAAACTGAACCTTCGCAATATAGTTCAAATAAATAAAACACGCGAAGACACTATATAATTTACAAGTATGTAGTTTTCATTGAGAGAACAACAGCCGCCCACTAACATAAATGTCTACCAAGCCGAGATAGGAACAATGCCGGCCAATCAATCTCTATAGCCACGGCACTGATAGACAAGCTGTATCGAAGTAATCCTGTTACATCCTTCATTGCTCCTGTTTCAGTGTCCAACTTGTGCATGTGGCATGACGCATCTAAGATGAACAATGTACCGCTCTTTTCTCCTAACCACACACGGATCATCGCAGGACACCACTTCTTTGTGGGTGATTTTAGGTCAAACACCCCAACAGGGAGCCAAAAGGTTTCACTCTCTCCATCGCTGCCTCCCCGGCGCGTCCAGATATCTAGGCGCGGGATGCCAGCTTTACTGTCTACCTTCAACAACATAAGTGTCCCCTCCACTCCGACGCAAAGTATGGGCCAGCCATAAAAGCCTTTGAGGAGTGGGATGGCGAGCTCTGTCAAGGAGACGTGACCTGTATCGACACTGACATTGAAGGTGTGATACTTTCTTGGACCCCCAACTGGCTGGTACGCGGCGATCCAGTGCGTCCTGCCGCCACACACGACGGCATCGTGGCTGTGCCGATTGTGGTTCTCAAATGGCATCCAAAAGCCGCCACCATTCCGACATGCCCAAGTCTTGTCGCCGAAGCAGCTTCTAGGCGCACTCCAACTCGCCTTGGCAGATGAAAACGTGTAGAGGTTGCACTTGTACTCCATTCTCTCGACATTGGCGTAATTGACAAGGGTTTGCACTGTAAAGAACGTAGAGTAACCAGGAGATGATGCTCGCTGCTGCAACCCGTCTGATGAGCGATAGTCTGAACCGGTTAGAATGGCACAACTGATGCCCGAAACTCCACACTGGAGCGGGGGAAGCACATCGCATGTGCGGGCCAGCAGGTCATACACGGCCAAGTGGACCGAGTTCATATTTGAACCGCGGGCAAGGCGCACCAGGAGGAGGCCACAGCGTGCGGTGACCGGCGTCGCACCGTCCAAGAGGTCAGCCTGCACGCCGCAGACGGACGAGGAGAACAAACGACAACCAGCGCCGAGCGTTGGTCCTGATGGCGCCGGGACAAAGACAAGGCCTCGATCGTGCTGATCGAAGAACCCGAGGAGAGAGGACGGGTGGCCCGTGTTCTCCGGCCAGCGGCGGCGGAGGAAGCACGGGTCGGCTATGAGAGCACACCACTGCTTGCAGGTCGCGGCACATCGGACCAGGGCGGCGACGTCCGCGGACACGCGGAAGAGTATCTCGAGGAGTACATCGTCGGGGATGGTGGCCGCCGTCCTTCGCGGCTTCTTCCCCGGGGCGATCGATAGATCGGAGTTTGGCTGATCCATACGGAGGTGATCGATCGTGCTACCGTATGCCGTATGGATTTCCGCGTCTCCCTTTAATTTATTTATTTTTGAGCAACGCGTCTCCCTTTAATAAATCTCCGTCTATCTTCTTTGGGCTCGTTTTTTTTTTTTTTGAGTTCGAGCCTCCGTATTGGGCCGGACCCTTTACGATCATTTCTTTCCTTTTTTCTTCTTTTGTACCTTCCGTTCAATTTTTCTTTAGTTTGTTTCGTTTTTACTAGTAAGTGTGCACGTGTAACGCACGTTTCGACTAATATTGCAAGCAGATTTGAGAGGTCACATCCACAGAAAAGGTATTATGCTAGTAACAAATAATATTACAAAATCCATATATAATTTAAATTAGTTTGACGAAATGCTAGAATTTATCATAGTGCAAGTATACTAAGATGGCCATCTGTCTACAACATGTGTTTGGTCATGGCAATTGGGTCGCAAATAATGATGGAGAAAGCATGCGCTCATGCAATTTTTTGGTCATGAAAATTGAATTGATACTCTAAGAACTTCAGCAATACTCATGATAAAAATCAATCCCAAGTGTCAGTTTCATTAATTAGAAAAGTAGTCGGAAATGTGACGTATTTGTTAAGATTCTTCACGATGAGGCCTTGTATCGAAGCTACCAACTCGACCGGCGCTAGAACAACCCTAGGGATCTGGTCATGCAAAAGCTTAGTTTCAAGTAATGGTATAAAGAAATCATGAATACTAATGAACACTACTGGAATCATGAAAAACAAAAAATAATACATTAAAATGTCACATAGTAATCAGTAACATATTACGTACGTAATTGGACCTTACTAAGCATAATTTAGGGAGTATATTGAGCTTAGACTTAAATTTCAGTCTACACATAAATGAAACAATAACAAAATTTAATCTGAAAACAATGTACAATCAAGAGATAATCATATGGTATGTCCATTTGGGCATCCTAAAAAATTAGTCAACAATGCATTCTAGTGTTGTCCATAGTTGTTTGAAAACTGGACGGGCTATGGATAACAGTGACATGTTCATCCATTTTGTCATATATAGAAAACCAAAATCTTTGCACTGAAGTTGTCCATTTTGTCATATACGGAAAACCAAGATCTTTGCACTGAAGTTGTCATTTAAAGCACCACAGTAAGACTTCATATCATATTTTGTGATGATCCAATTACAAAACAGAGGCACAAACTACCAAGCCAAAATTATATAGCATATTTTGGGATGATCCAATTGCACAACAGAAGCACAAACTACCGAGCGAAAATTGTATATTCAAAGCTTGAACTCAGAATAGAATAGCTATGGCAACACATATATTCCACTTGATTTACAACAATGATATACAGTTCGAAGTTCGAATGGTTGGAGAAATAATGTACCTAAACATTAGCTCATATACTACAGCTTCACATATGCCTTCTCAATGAAATTATTAGTTGCTTCCTTCTCCCAGTTCAGTCTATACTGCTGAACGAAATAGTAAGTAATTTGGTCAGAATCAACACAAGCCATCTCTCCAAGTGCATTCTCTATTTTATTAACCTGGCCTTGTAAACATAACATAATTCTACCATCCAAATCGCAAGCTTCTACCACCGCCACAACAGCTGTAGCATCTATATCAAGCCTCCGCCTTCCCTCGTCGTCACTTGTCTTAACCCTCCATTGCATCACGATGACAACTCAGTCATCCCAATCTGAAACCAATGTTAAACAATCTGATACATGTGATTACCAAAAATAGACTGATTCAGGCATAAACAACTTTGATCACAAGACTTTAGGCTTCATATATGCATCGAGTGGGAAAAATGGCAGACCACAGTCATTATGTAATGCCTTTTAGGAACCGAAAAATACATCTTACATAATTCAAGACACATTATCTAATTGTCTCAATTCATAAAGACAGCAAACAACTTCCTTGATACATATAGCATAATAGGAGGGGGTCGTATGCATACCCGCTTTTCTGGATACTCAACATTTGGTTATCGATGTATCAAAGCAACATAAATCACAATGTCAATTACTCTTTAGGGGGTTGAACAATCAGAATGGTTTTAATCGGAATGATATGCATATTTGGTGCGGAAATAACTGTATAGAAATGATATGCACTACCAGTTTTCTAACCATTGAAGTTTGCTACTGCGAAAAAATCATTTCCAGTTTAACAAAGAACATTCTGCACCTTCAACTTCTTAGCCATTTATCCATATTTTAATGTGTTATGTGCAACAGTATATCAATGTAGTGCTAGTTAAAGTCCTTATCCAATAGCAAACTATACTGGTTCTATAAATGTCAAAATAAAATGCATGTGGCAGAAATATGTAACAAATATTGGTTAGGAAAAAATCTGAGTGAACCATGATATTTGTTTATGATTACTGTGGGGGTGACTTTTCTTTCCTGGCTTGTTTCTCCGTCTCTCCGTATGAAGTTTTTCTTCTTAGATGGACTTGTTGAAGGGTAAAAGGTTATACAGAAAAGCTAGAGAACACAAAACATCAGATTTGCTGCTTCTTTTACCCTTCATCACAAGAACAGGTTAAGACTCCATGGAGGAATCGCATGCACCGATGCAATTATTGAAGGAAAAAAATACCAAGACCCATGGCCCCACATCATCTCCTGTACAAATAATCAATGACCATGGAAACATCATACACACATTAAATGGAAAGGTAAGTGAACAGATTAATTAGAAGGGGAATGGAGATAAAATAATAGGACATTGGTTGTATAAAACAGAACTGGTTTCTTTGAAAAGACTATACATTTGTGTAGTTACTGATAACAAGACCCATTCTAACTGTGGCGTCATAAATTTCAAGAGTTTGAGAGCTGCACACAACATCATTTGTACACAGAAGACATAACACACTACATCATACACATTGAGATATGATCTTAAATTAATTAAGATTTGTTGATTCATTGTTCTTAAATTCCATGTGCCAAATCTTGCAAATGGGTTATAAACATGGCTGACATTTACCAAAACAGGGTGCTTTTTTTGGGCGATGAAAGAAACTGTAGTCTTTGTCAATACTACAAAAGAGGGGGGTAGTTGATAATTGGAAATACCATTGACAGCTTGATAGACAAGTGGATTATAGATCAGTTATCTCCTAAGGTCAGTAACACCATGATCTTGTACTTGCTTTTTGAAAATCATGGATCAACAACCTGTGATCTGGTACCAATTTTTGTCACAACCACGATCCCCGAAAGTTACTCGCTAGAGTGTTTTATGCTTTCCGACAAGTACGTACATAAAAGATGGATTTCCTCTAAACCGATTGGAAGCCTACGGCAACATGGACGTACGCGAGGGCTAGCCCAACCAATGGATAATAGACGTCATGTTCATGCTGGTCCAAGCTATAATATCCACGACCGAGCGCAACGTGGGTGGATAGATGCATTTTGTGTTGGGTTCAGAATTTTTTTTAAAAAGGGGGATAGGGGAAACAAGAAGAGGGGACCTGCACCTTGGACGTTTGGAGGCGAGAGGATCCACTACTTAGAGGCGACGCCGCCGGCTGCACGGACCATATTCTCTCGAGGACGAACAGGTTGGCGGTGTTGGGCGTCGCCGTCGCCAGCGTCGTGGGCAGGAGGATTGCAGGCCTGGAACTCCGCCTCGGCGCCTCGGTCGTCCGCGACCTACCAGTATAAATCGGCGGCGGAGGCAGTGTGGCCACCGGAGCTAGGACAACAGGTCGGGCATCGCGTGAGGACGCCGCGGGGCTGGGGCGTCGTGTAAAATAGATGGGACAATCATTATCCAGATCGTGCGAGGCTATTTTTTTTTCTATATGCGGACTGGGCGTGGCGTGGGAGTTTGTCCAGTGGAGTATGGTCAGTCAAAGCTAATTGCTACATGCAATCATTGCCTCTAATCAGATGTATTTAGTCCGTCGGATCTCATTAAGTGGGATAATCTAGCGGCAGAAATTAGTCTGGGTACACAAAGCGGGGTGGTTATAGAAAAGAAAATGTTGGATTATTTAATAGTCGTATAGATATTTACAATTAACTTAAATGCATATATTGGAAAAATTAATTCACCTCCCAATTATAAAGCATTCATCATCAATTTAAAAAATATTTCGGCAGCATAAAAAGATTTGCTCATGTAACTATTAAAAGATGTTTGCATCATTCAAAAGAGCGTTCACACATTTAGATCTGCTTTTCATGAAAGTTTGTTTATCTAATTTATAAAAAGTGCTCATATCATCTAAAACATTTTTATTGCATTAAAATATATTCATGTATTTCAAATATATGCTTGTAAAATTTTGAAAAAGTATATAAATATAAAAAAAGTTTTAAAACTTTAAAAAATATTTTGTGCCATTCAAAAATGTTTGGGACATTAAAAAATACTCTATATTCTAACACTTAACTAATGTTCACCCGATTTAATAGAAATGGTCATGGCATTTATGAAAAAAAATAGTGTATGTAAAAGTTATTCACCGTGTATTCAAAAAATGTTCAGTGTGTACTTGACAAATATTCATAGTTTATTTGAAAAATGTCCATATGTATTTGGAAAAGTAAGAAAAAAGGAAGAAAAAGGGAAATAAACTGGAAACAAAAAAAGCAAAACCCGATACATAAAACACACAGAAAAACAAGAAGGAAGTAAATTGCACGAAACCTTCTAAAACTGGTCCATAGAAATCTCCAAAAACCACTCCCATAAAAGCTACATAAACGCATGTGTTATGGTCCAGTCCAATCGCAGGAGTGCCGGAGGCGAGACGAGTTTAGGTCTGACAATATATAAGCAGAGACATCATCTCAATAGAAATAAGTAGAGACACAGCTCTCACAAACGGTGTCTCCCTTCTAGGCCATGTTGTAAACCAAGCACCTAACAAGGTGCCTGAAGAAACTTTTAGCACTAGTCAATTTGGAGCATCCAACCAAAATCTAACGGCCATCCTGCACCATGCACTGTTCTTTTTCTTCCTCTGGCTTGCCCCGACCTACACCGTCTTATCAGCCTACCTTCAACCCCCCTCCCCCCCCCCCCCCCCCCCGGCCGGTTGGTGCTGCCGTGTGCCACCCCAACCTCCTCTCACCGCCCACCCCCACTGTCGTGCTAGTTGACGTCGTAGGCATCCCTGTAACCCCCCTCCCTCCATGTACAACGACGACGCACCCGCAATCGCCAACCTTCTTCTTCGCTTCCTTGTAGGATGTTGCCGATGGCAGTCTTGTCTGTCTCGGCCGAGGTCCTGTCTCAGCCTCGCCGTGGTCATTGTCGCTCCTCACGCTGCCTCTGTGTTTGGCCTCATTGCAAATTCGACAAACGCGTGAAAACATTCAGACACCTGAGGTATACCTAGGCATATGTCGGGTCGGGTCGGGCTTCAGGCCAGGCCTAAGAAAGCCTAGTGTTGAAAACCCAGGCTCAGGCCCGGCGCGGCCTGATCGCCAGGCCTACTAAATCGGGCACGAGCCTGAAAAAGCCCAACATGACCCGATCGGCCCGACCTGACTACGGCTAAAATCATGTTTTTCGCCAGCCTGAGCCTGACCGATCAGTCCGTCGGGCTCAATTTCTAGGCCCAAGCCTGGCCAAATGGCACGAACAGGCCCAGCCCGACCCAGGATTTTCGGGCCGTCCAAGCCGGGCTGCCCATTGTTCAGGTCGATCTCGTTGACCGCCCAGCCCTCACAATATCCCACCTCTGTAAACTAATATAAGAGCGGAAGTACCGTGTACGCAACCTATATGGAGCAGTGTGACAGCACGCAGCGTGACAAAAGAACGACGAGGACCCGCGATTGGGGAGTGAAGTCTGATTTAAACCTTGAGATTGTAGAGCTCGTCGTAAATGAACCCTCACCTTTAAATCCCTGAAGTTTGTACCCTATCCTCTGCAATCCAGATCGTTTTCAACCCTAAACCAATTCTAGACCAGTTTGTAAGCATAATCCCGGCCGGGATCGCTCGTTTCTCTCTATGACAACCTGGGCCTGCATGTCATCTTCATCTCCTCTTCCTTTTCTCTCTTGCCTGGGCCCATTCAATCCGAGCAGCAATGCAGCGTACGTTGGTCCTTGCGCAAACTGGGCCAGTGCGTCGGCCACATGCAAGAGCGCTCGGAAGGAGGTGCCGTTGATATGATCTGCACGTCCTGGATCTTGGATATTACATGGCCAGTTTGCAATGCTACAGCTGTGTACGCATGTGTAAACACAGAAAAAGTAAACGCATGTGGAAACTGGGCGAGTGTGTAGCACGCATGCAATGTCTAGCTAGAAATCAATGCACGCCTTCCTTCACATCATCGATTCCAACACAAAATACACAAACCACAAGCCAAAATGTGGCTGTCCATGCAAGTCAGTCCTCGTCTTCCTCCAGCTCGCCGTCTCCACGGCGACGACCAAAGGCAATATTTTATACTTGTGCTTATCCTTTCTTGTAAGCTAGGATCATTAGCTGGTTAGCTAGCTAGCCTCTCGGAGTTTGTTAGCACGTCGTCATGCACGTTTGCATCTGCATGCCCCATGTACGATTGCCCTTTGGCTTGAGCAATACAATCATGTTGCCTCACTTCTCTCTCCCGTTCTACAGGCAAGCATCTGCTCACGACGATCATCAAGGGTGGTGCGCGTGCGGCCACGGCGCTCTACACCGCGCCGCTGAGTACTGGCCACCTGACGGTGCTCGACCTATCTGCACCGACCACCACGTCGCCGTGCAGCGGGCAGACGACGACCGGGACGCTCTCCACCCACTCCACCGACGGCAGCAGCCCGCTGACCCTGATCTCTACCGCTGTCACCACCACCCGCAAGCCCGCCCCCTCAGGCGCCGTCGGTATAGCCGGACTCGCACGCTCCAGCGCCTTGTCCCTGATCCAGTTGGCCAGCACGCAGAAGGTGGCCAACTTTCGTGCTCTGCTTCTGGAGCGACGGCAGGACCAGGGCAACAGCCATCACGATGTGAACCGGTGTAGTGAGTAGAAAAAAAAAATTGATTCTGGCTGGGATCATGTTTTTCCCCGTGCACCAAACAGGTTAAGGGTTGGGAATGACCGGGATTCATGAGTACAAGGTATAGACTTCAAGGATTTAAAAATGAGGGTTCATTTATGACGAGCTCTACAATTTTAAGGTTTAAAATAGACTTCACTCCGCGATTGGGTCTCGCACCCACGCGGCCAACGCCACAGTGGAAACAGCACCGTTGCACGATGCATGCGTCGACCGTCGGGGTGTGCGCGCAGAGGGTGGAACGCACGCGCGCTTTCGAGGCCTGGCACAATGCGATGACCCGTCTCCGCCGGCGAGGGCTCGTCGATGGGCCACAGACGCACGATCCGCAGCCGCTCAACGGATCAACCGTTACAGTCGTACCTATGTACGTAGTCGCGCCAGTGGCCACTCACCACCCGGTGTCCGGTGCGCCATGAAAAGGATATATCTAGGTGCATGCAAAGGAACAAAAGAGCGGCCACGCCATCGTTGTCGAGACCAAAGGTGCCCTACTCAGGCTGGCAAAGGGCAGAAGACGGTGATGGACGCCCTGCTGGAGTATTTGGAGAGAGACTTGCATGGCTCGTCGGCAAATGCACATCTAGGGGCCAGTTCTTTTCGACGATTCTCCCAGAATCGCCCCCCCCCTCCTCCTTAGCTTCTTCCAGAATCGTCACTTCATATTTTTTTTACAATTCTATCTAGTTAAGGTCTAGTTATCTAGGATTGTAAAAAACATATGGAGTAGTGATTCTGGGAGAAGCTGAGGAGGGGGGCGATTCTGGTAGAATCACCCAAAAGAATCGGCCAATGTGCCATAGTTATTACACATCTAAATGAAACAATCAAGTATAGAAAGAAAAAGAAAGTAAAACAAAATTCTCACACGAATCTTCGCAAGAGATCGATAATATAGGACTTAGATGTGCAATACTTATGACATATCTAATGCGTTTTAGCAAAACTGATATATGTAGTTGCATGAGTGGGTTCCCAACAGATTAACATGCATCAAATGCATGGCTGCAAATGGGAAATAATGAGAACTATGGATGTATCCATTTGTGTTGGATAGCCATGCATCGCTGTCCGATTTGTTTCCGAGCTCCGTGACATACCTCTACGTAATTGAACAGACAGAGACAGGTCACGTTGGGGTTACTCGCCCCGGAACTCCTCTGCTCCAACTGATCAACTTGTCCACCGGATTTTCTTCTCTTAAACTAGTAACTTGTCGGCCTGACACTACACTTCCCAGTGATGAACTTCAGCATTAATTCTACATGTATCTAGTTGTTGTGCGTGCCCGAACCATTTCGACCAAAATCGACTACTCTATCATACGCTTGTAAGCATTCGCCAAAATGCTCTTTCCCTGTGGTACACGACGAGGCCCATGCCGCTGGCTTGGCTACCAGTGGCATGTCTAAACAGAGACTAAGCAACAACCGAAGGACTCGTACTCCATGCAGTAAATAGCCATGCGCGCCGTCGCCCGTTAAGACACCGGCCGTCGTACTCCACCGTTGCCGGCGCTCTACTCACGTACGTACATCGCACAATGTGGCCATGGGCGGCGTTGGTCCTGGTCGCCCTCTACCCGCGTCCGGCGGCGGCCGATACTGTGGCGGCGGCGTCCTACTCCTACATTGTGCACATGGACAAGTCGGCCATGCCGGGGGTGTTCTCGAGCCACCAGCGCTGGTACGAGTCCACGCTCGCCGCGGCCGCCCCAGGGGCGGACATGTTCTACGTCTACGACCACGCGACGCACGGCTTCGCGGCGCGGCTCTCCGCGGATGGGCTCGACAGGCTTCGGCGCTCCCCGGGATTCGTGTCGTGCTACCGCGACGACGCGATGGCGGTGCGCGACACGACGCACACGCCCGAGTTCCTCGGCCTCGGCCTCGGCGCGGCCGGAGGAATATGGGAGGCATCCGAGTACGGCGAGAACATGATCATCGGCGTGGTGGACACGGGCGTGTGGCCCGAGAGCGCGAGCTTCCGCGACGACGGGCTGCCCCCGGTGCCGGCACGGTGGAAGGGCTTCTGCGAGTCCGGCCCGGCGTTCGACGCGGCCAAGGCGTGCAACCGGAAGCTCGTCGGCGCACGCAAGTACAACAAGGGCCTCATCGCCAACTCCAATGTGACCATCGCCGTCGACTCCCCGCGGGACTCGGAAGGCCACGGCACGCACACGTCGTCCACGGCGGCCGGCTCGCCCGTGGCCGGCGCGTCCTTCTTCGGCTATGGGCGAGGCGTCGCTCGCGGCATGGCGCCCCGCGCCAGGGTGGCCGTGTACAAGGCCCTGTGGGAGGAAGACGCGTACGCTTCCGATGTACTCGCCGCCATGGACCAGGCCATCGCCGACGGCGTCGACGTGCTCTCCCTCTCGCTTGGCTTCAACGGCCGGCAGTTATACGAAGATCCCGTCGCAATTGGCGCATTCGCGGCGATGCAGCGCGGCGTCTTCGTGTCAACCTCGGCCGGTAACGACGGGCCGGACCCCGGGTACCTTCGCAACGGCTCGCCGTGGGTGCTCACCGTCGCGGCGGGCACGGTGGACCGGGAGTTCTCTGCCATCGTCCGGCTCGGCGACGGCACGACCTTGGTCGGCGAATCGCTGTACGCCGGAACCCCACACGGCCTGGGGAACGCCAGGATCGTGTTCCTCGGCCTGTGCGACAACGACACGGCGCTCGCAGCGAACCGCGGCAAGGTCGTGGTCTGCGACGTGCCGTACATCGACGCCCTGACCCCCGCGATATCGTCGGTGAAAGCCGCCAAGGTGCGCGCCGGGCTGTTCCTGTCCAACGACACGCTGAGGGAGCTATACGAGAACTTCCCATTTCCGGGCGTGATCCTGAAGCCGCGGGGCACCCCGGCGCTGCTGCACTACATCCAGAGGAGCCGCGCGCCCAAGGCCTCCATCAAGTTCGCGGTGACCGTGCTGGACACGAAGCCCGCGCCGCAGGTGGCGACCTACTCGTCGCGCGGCCCGTCGCGGAGCTGCCCGACGGTGCTCAAGCCCGACCTGCTCGCGCCCGGCTCGCTCATCCTCGCCTCGTGGGCGGAGAACGCCAGCGTCACCGACGCGGGGACGCAGTCGCCGCTGTTCAGCAAGTTCAACGTCATCTCCGGCACGTCCATGTCGTGCCCACACGCGTCAGGCGTGGCGGCGCTGCTCAAGGCCGTGCACCCGGAATGGAGCCCCGCGGCGGTGCGGTCGGCGATGATGACGACGGCTAGCGCGGCGGACAACACCTTGGCTCCCATCAAGGACAGGGCCGACGGCATCGAGTACGCAGCCAGCCCGCTTGCGATGGGGTCCGGCCACATGGACCCGAACCGCTCCCTGGACCCTGGCCTGGTCTACGACGCCGGGCCAGACAACTACATCAAGCTCATGTGCGCCATGAACTTCACGGCGGCGCAGATCAAGACTGTGGTGCAATCGTCGGGCCCCGTGGACTGCGCCGGCGCGACGCTCAATCTCAATTACCCGTCGTTCATCGCGTTCTTCGACTACAACGGCGGAGAGAAGACGTTCGCCAGGACCGTGACCAACGTGGGCGACGGGCCGGTGAGGTACAATGCCACGGTGGAGGGACTGGACGGGGTGAAGGTGAACGTCGTGCCCAACAGGTTGGTGTTCGACGGTAAGCACGAGAAGCAGAGGTACACGGTCGTGGTTCAGGTTGGGGATAGCCAAATAATCCCCGAAGTAGCGTTGTATGGATCGTTGACATGGGTGGACGACACCGGCAAATACACGGTGAGGAGTCCGATCGTGGTGGCGTCGGCGAACTTTTCTCGGCCATAGGATATGCGTGTGCACAGATCCAACTAGTGACCATACGCCAATACATTATGGTTATGTGGTATGGATAATGAAATGTTTCAAATGATTTTTTAAATAACCGCATACATTTCATTAGACAAAGCGTATTACAAAGAGTATATATATATATATATATATATATATATATATATATATATATATATATATATAGATGTCTTGCAATATTGCATCAAACAGTTCGCAAGAAGTTTCTCTCAAAGTAAAACTAGGATTTCATTTTGGCAGAATCTTGTGCCCCGCCAAAACATCACCCACCATTGTCCTCCTCCACTGCAGTTATACCAAGATATGGAGGAGCATCTTTGCATACAAGGATGTTTTTCGAGCCAATGAACCGGACTGCCGACAAGACCGAAACTTTGTGGCATGTCAATCAGGGTTCTTCCCAATGTCCACTAGATTCCATCACCGTCAACTTCATCTGACATGATCAAAGAAGACGAATGTCGCTGCATGCCGCCATCCACACAGCTCACTACAAGACACCAAACACAACTGCAATAGCCGACACCAACGCCACCCGGAAGAGTGTCGTGCGCCGACCATCAGACACAGATCTTACCAGATCTGAAGACTGGCAAGAAAATCGAGCCACCTGCTCCTAGCACCGCCCATTAGAACGCCATCGAGATGGAGGAAGAGCATAAGCAAATTATTTCGATATGGCGCCGTGCCCAGCACTGATGTAGCATATCTGAAAGTATATTACACTTGCCCTATACCTCTACCGGAGAGAAACTGTTGGGTTCCCTGCCCGCTCCCGCTGCTGGAGCAGTAGACGGATAAGGACGAGGACCCATCGTCGGCACTTGCCAGTGTTGAGGAAGGAAAAAAGTCGCCTCCTCCAGTCTGTGTGGGGTGGTTCTAGGAGTGAACGTAGCGGTTCGTAGAGCCGAAGCGTTGGAGTCAGCCTTTCAAATGATATCATTTGGGCTACCTTCAGTTAATAATTTTCTCGTTGCTTTAGCTTCACCGGGGAGGACCCCTATGGACACGGTATGACAGCCGCCATAGTTTGATTCAGTGCAAAACAAATTTTATACCTATGCATATACTACGTGCTGCTGCTATCAGTTGTGATGCTGGAAAAAATCGCTAACACAGAGAAAGAGAGAGGCCATTGGATGTAGCATGTTTTTTGGGAAAGCCTGTCCGGGATACAAGCCAGGAGGCGGTGCGCACTACACTGCAAGTTTATCTCTCTACCTTTGAAGAGAAATATTTAAGCTTGCCTATCCCCACAAGGTAAAATGTCGAATGGGAAGTGCCAAAATCTGCAAGCGGGGCTCACTAAAAGAATAATTGCATGCATGATACATTTTCTTTGGCTGGGAAAGAGGCGATGATCAAATTAGTTACGCAGGCCATCCCATGAATGAGGTGTTTAAACTTTCCATGTCCGTGTGTGATGATCTTAATAGCATGATGCATAGGAGTGTATGAGGGAAAGCGCAAAACTCATTTGGTAGTCGGAAATAAAATCATGAATTTCAAAATTGTTTTCGATTTGTAGAACAGTTTATGCATTTAAAAATTATCCGCGAATTTGATTGGTCACGGTTTGACCCAGGGAATCGAGCGTGGGCTACGATGACTGGTGGGCTCGCCGGGTTCTTCCATTGGCTGGGTCCGAAATTCTCGGGTGCCCACTCCTGGCGCGTCGCGTGGCTCATCCCGCGCTGACCGCGGCGTGCGTGCGTGGGGGGCTGCGCGACAGTTGGCCGAGCCTGCGCGTCCCTCTCTTGCGCGGGTGGCCTTCACCCGCTGGCCTGGTGTCTGTATGACGGTGGGGCTGAGTCGTCCGCTTAGGGCACGTGCCTTCGCCGCGGTGTTGGGTTTGTTCCGTGCGGCGAATGCTACCTGGTGTGGAGAGAGGCCGCGCTCTCCATTTTCGCTGTCCGCCGTTCGCCTCCTTCGCCCCACCACGCTTCGCATCCTGTTCGACTCGGACTGACTGACCTTCTTCGCCGCCGGTGTGCATAGCCGTTGTGATGGTTAATGTCCGTGCCTGCCTTCCTTGGTTCGTCCTTTTTCCCTTTGCTTTCTCTGCGCAATTCACCCTACTTACCTCGGTGTTCTTCCTCTTGTGTGCTACATGTGCAGACCAGTTTCTTCCACCGCTGTCTCCTGCGCCCGCCGTCGCGCCGTTCTGCCTTTTGCATTGAGGTTAGTCTTCCTTCCGTTTGCCTGCATGCAACATGTTCGGTAGAATGCCTCTGCAGTAACCCGGCCATGTTTGTTCTCAGGTCGATGGTGGGGTGGATGGGCAGGGGAGGCGGGCGACGAGGGCAGGCAACAGTCGGCCCGTCGCGATGTGGTGAAGCTACAGGGAAGAGGGAGGAGGTCGGCGATAGGGTGAAGGAGTAGGCCGGCCCTCGTGGAGGCTGCGCTGCCGGCCGGCCAGGGAGGCGGCCCGGCTCGCCTCTGCCTCCACCCTCACCTCCTTTTCCATGCCTCTTCCTCTGCATAGTAGCATGTGCGAGGTTGCGGGCACAGGCAACCATGGGCAAATTTTGGGGAGACGCCAAGATGAGCTTCCCCTCTGTTCCATGCCCTAATCTCTCTCTAAAGATTTGTGTAGCCTAAATGTCTCTGTACCGTGTAAGCAGGCCCAACCTAATGCACACCATCGGCCTGATGAATGACCAAATGATTTGTTTTTGTTGCCATATAGACTATTGACTGGTGTGTAGGAGCCCTTCTAATTGGTGTTCTATGTGTGTTTTCTTTTGTTCTGTTGCAGAATAATAATTCAAGTGGATGGCCGATGAGTCTTGTTGTTTAGCGGTATGATGGTCGGTGAAAGTATGTTCTATGTATATTGCAAGGTGATGGGCTGCTGACTTTTGTTGTCCACTTCACTTGCTTAATTTGATATCTGCTGTATAAGTAATGGCCCTAATATACAGTACATAAAAAATGACCCGTCTTATATTCCAAAAGAATGGTTTTGCTATGCGCTGCTTGGAATCATCAGTGTTCGTTATTTTTGTTCAGATTTGTTATGTACGCATGGTAGATCTTTCTAGGTTCTACTTTCTTATTCTTCAGCCATAATTCAGTTCATGTCACCAAGTTGCAGCCATACCAAAGTGCAGACATTTAAATATTTTAGAACAGAACAATTAGATGATTTTAGTTCTGAGTGCATGAATGCTTTGGTTAATGGTTTAGAAATGCATTGCGTATGTAGTTATGTTAACATGTTTGCTAGAGGGATCAGAATGGTCTTTGAGTCGTTCAAAACTGAAGGGATCACCGAGGTATCACATTTGCAAAATCATGCATATGCAGGAGCACGGCAGTCTAGCGACCTAAATTTCTCCCCAACTTATGCCTTTTTGTTCAGTCCAGAATTTCAGGTTTCCCGTGGTTTCTGTTGCCAAGGTTTTATCTTTATTTTCGTGTTGCGCAGATGATTTCTGTTGAAGCCGAGCCAATTGAGATCCAAGAGCCTCCTCCATCTTACCCTCCTCACCAAGGAGGTCGGATTGATCTAGGATCTTTTTCCTTAATTTTGAGGTCCTCCCTTGGCCCCTCTACTTGGCTCTCCTCTGTCTTGTTTCTCCTCTATAAAAAAATATGGAAACTACCACGAGAGATAATTGCGGCTTGCTGCTCTTCGCTGCAGAATATCACAAAGAAGTATATCAGTTGGCATCCTCCCAGAAGAAGAGAAGTCAATATACAAAGAAAAAATCATGGCCAAACTTTTTTAAACCATAAGCAACTTGTTATGATGTGATGATACCTGGTCAAGCTTTTCTCATTTTTCTGAAAACTCATTTATCAAGTGAATCTACTATGCCAAGGAAGTAGGGAGCGACCAATGGTTTCACTTATTGGAGGGGAGACGCGGAATCAGCGCACTGCCTGACCCCAAAGGCTTGAGGGAGCGGGTCTCCTGTAGGGAAATAGCAAGCATTGCATAAATTTCCTTTAAATAATCAAATCTCATTAAATCAAGTATATGACCATGTATTTTTATCAAATAAGCCAGAAAAAAAGAAATACAACACCACAAAACCCCTAGAAGTGTCATAGAAATTGTGCTTCAGAATTATTTGTCAATCCCATGCAGCTATCTTGCCATGGAAATAATCTCATATCAAAATACGTTCAGAACTATATCCATCATAGCGTCCTTCCAGCTTCACTTACAGGCACCTGCTTGTTATTTACCCAACTAATAGTTGTTGCTTGGTAATAAAGAAAAGATAGCTAGATAAACAATTAGTCCAGTAGACCATTTGCTTATTGTTTTATACACACTCACTTCATTTCCAAATAATCTTTTATGCAAACTCGCTTGGTACCTACATAAGAAATCAACATTATCAGTTTCTTGTGACTATAACTCATAGTTGAGGTAAAGGTGTACTCACCAAGTCTGGTGGTATATTTTATCTATTATTTTTTTGCCTTTAGAAACTACTCGTTGATGCTGTGGAGTATGGAGTCGTTCAAACAAATGTATAAAATGTATGGATATGGTGCTGGGTGAAACTATAGTACATGATGTGGAAGGTCTCCATGGAGATTCATAGATCATTGCTTGAATTCTCAAAATGAATCTTACTTAAATTCCCTGGTTAGATTCTTCAGTTGCAGGAAAAGTACTACTTGGTTCTTCTCTTTAACTAGAGTGCTATTGTGAATTTGTGATAGTCATTTTTCATCTACTGTGTCTCAGGTGGATGTTCTAAAAGCTGCATTTTCTCTGATAAAAAATAATGTGTTTCATCAAACTTTGCTGGGGGACCACATGCATATTAATTGTGCCTGTTCTGTATGGTCCTTGAGATAGAACTTCAACATCTGTCTCTCATGTTTCTGCATCTTCTATCTCTTCTGAAAGTATCCAGGACCTGCCCAAGATGCAGAAACATGGACATCGAATAAGTTTCCTGTTTCAATAAATCCGCTTGAACTTTCTCTACACTCAGGATCAACCAGATTCCACTCTTACATCTGTTTAGCACTTCATTTCCATGTGCAATTCCTTGCTTTGACTTGTCTCATAACCATATTGAGTCCTGTCTTGACCAAACATGTATCATATAATACCTCCTGTTACAGTATTGTTGAAACTTAAGCGCTGACTGTAGTGCGATCACCCTGTGTATAAGCTTGCTGGTTGCGCCAGCAGAAAATTGTATCAGCTCTGTCAGACCGTAGGTGATGCTGAGTGCTGAGCTGCAGATCATTCCTCTAGGATGTGTATACCTTTCCTTTTTTTTGCGGGAGGATGTGTATACCTTTCCATTCCCATGTTCTACTTATTTATTTGATTAGTCAAATATAATATCAGATATTCATGTGAAATAAGACTGGTTAATTGTAGCAATTCATACATAATTTTTCAGTATACTTCATATTCTGTTTTAAGAGAAATAAATTAGAAAGGCATATGATTGTCCAGGCAAGCTGTATGATGTAAGCACTGGCGGAGGAGAAAACTTTATAGGCTAATCAAGTGGCCGTTTTGTCCACTTTTATGGAAGCTGACTCTCCAAATTTTGTGCTTTCTATGAACACTCAAAGTTCCTTGTTGTAAGCAATCTTACAATACTGAACTTTATTATGCTTCACACATAGTGTACTAGCATAGGAAGATATGAACATGATATTTTCTGTGGACATCTGTACACTGTCTATGGGGGTGACCTTTTTTTTTGTTTATGAAATATTCATATGCATAAATAGTTGAAAATGGAAGGGGAGCCTTGGCGCAGTGGTAAAGCTACTGCCTTGTGACCATGAGGTCACGGGTTAAAGTCCTGGAAACAGCCTCTTACAGAAATGTAAGGAAAGACTGCGTACTACATGCACCGGGCTGCCCTTTTTTTATATAAATAGTTGAAAATGATGCCTGAATGTTGTGATTAACTCTAAGGATAGTCGTAGAAATTTAGACCTGATAAAAAACATAGGGTTTCAGTTGGTACTATTATAAGTGCATATATTTTCAAACACAAGTCTCACTTCTTTTTTTTTTATATAAAAGGGCTAGAATTCTTACCATACATGCATGCTAAAACGTAAAGTTACTACCAAATGCAAATATTTTCAAAGCACACATGGTTCTAAATGGGACTCTACGCGATTTGGCGAGATGGGTCATCTGTTTGTAAACAACAAGCCCCCGTTTGTCTTTTTATACAAAGGGATTAGAATGCTACTGTCAGATTCAATGTAGATCTGTTTGTAAACAACAAGCTTCATCTCATTGTACGTAGACATCAATCCACCACATTTCTAGTATTAAAGAGGATTAAACCATGGATTTCTTTTCATCGCGCACATGGATTTAGCATGCCTCTGCGCCATTTGACGCAACGGGTCCACTAGTATAGTATACAAGTAATCATGTTTCGTCGTTACAAACAGGCCCTATGCCATGTCAGTGCCATGTCGGCCCACTTTACGTCTATGGATGAGATTAACATTGTATTTGTACGCTCATGCCAAGTTTTAGAACCAGTTCGACGTATTGTTCAAGTTCATGCACTAAACTGAACATTCGTGGCATGTATTTACCTCTAATCTACACAATAACCTTCCATCTAATCCTCTAAAGAAGCAATAATTACTTTCCAAATTGGGAAAACTGACTCTATCGGAAAACAAGTGTTGGCGCGCGCGAGAGCGAGATAGCATCGTCCCAAATATATATAGTACGAAAAATTATTCCATATTGAATCAAATGAAGTAAATTTGGTTGTTTAGATGCCTATATATTTTTATACAAACTTGATCAAACTTAATGAAGTTTGACGTAGATCTTAGAATTTCAATTATTTTAAAACAAAGAAAGTACAAGTTAAACATCACGCAATTACAAAACATGGTCATTATAAACTTTTCATCAGACAACTCAACAAATAAACTATGAGGGCATAAGGCGAAAAGAACTACAACTTCTCTCCGGAGTTTTTTTCCACCATGAGTTATGTGGAGAAGCTGCAGCGAAAATATCTGGCCCTTTGTAGTGCTGGCCGAGTTGCCAACTCTGCAAAACTCATTCTTATTTTTTTGAGAAAGCTGCAAAATTCATATGTAACCTTTAGTTAGGGGAATACAAATTTTAGCTCGAAACACGTAGCACAAAACCAAGGCCTAATGAGCCCACACCCGCACAGCCCGTGATATTAGCAAGCCCATCTCGTGATCAACCCACGGGAACCAGTCCATTCAAGCCCACAAGCCCATAGGGAAAGCCACTTCGCCAGCCTCTCCCAGAGCCCAGAGCGGAAGGGAGGGAGGCAAACCACGGCCGGACGCGGGGTCCCCGGCGGCTCGTCGCGGTTGCGCCATTCGCCGACGCCGGTTGCTTCTCCTGGCCCCATGTCCTCCACCAGGGTGCCGCGGCGGACCACGAGATGCCTAGAGAGGTACGCTGCTTGGCCCCTCCCTGCTTGTTCAGGGGCTCCAACCCCCAGCTACGATCCGCGCTCTTGCTGCAGATCATGCTGGATATGCGCCTCGCCTGCAAATCTACAGTAGATAGAGATTCATCAGAGACTCCAGGGGATCTCTACCTGTAGGGCTCCGGTCCCTGCTTACCCTGGCAGACCGCAAGGGAAATCATCAGTAAGGGCGTGTGTCGCAGATATACAGTACTAAAATAGTTTCCGACCGGCAATAAACAGTCTAGCCACTTGGCGAATTTGAGGAGCAGTCATCGTCTGTGTTCGCTTTGGGTTACTCGGATGCAGTTATCCTGGTCGAATGCTCCCAAACTTGCATTTTTTCCCAGAGCATACCGACAAATTAGGCGTACTCACTCTGATCCCAATCCCAAAATCTGTGTGATAAAGGAATTCTGCCTCCTCTTGTGAGTACGCTGTCTTGGATTAATAACCAAATGGGAACTCTGAGCCTCCTCTTGTGAGTACGCTATCTTGGATTAATATGTTTACTGTCACTGAGCGTGCTATTGTCCAATTGACTCGCTTCTTGTTCTCAGCCAAGTTATGACGAAGATAGATACTAACGTATGCTATTCAGTTATCCTTCCTTTTGGGCGGGGATATTCAGTTATCCTTGCATACACTAGTTTGCTACTGTATTTGAGTCAGCATGGGACTTGCTGTTCTATGGGTTTTGTTGTTGAAGAAGGTATTGGTGATTCCTTGTTTGTTGGTTTTGAACTTTTAGCTACAACGCGGAAAACTGAACGTAGCTTGTTGGATTTGGACCAATTGTATGGAAATTAACTTTGGTTCTTGGCCTGCGTATATTTCCATGTCGCCTAGTTAGTTAAACGGTACCACTGCAGCTTTTTTCATCCTTGACACACTAGGCCTATAAGGGGTGAAATGATATGCCACTCGCTAGTCGCTACGCCGACATCTTTTTTACTAATCCATACATCTAGCTTGTGGGTTGCAAAGATTCCTATATGCATAAACATGAACATAATATAATATTGTTTGGGGGCTTGGAGGGCCTCACCTAAATGGCACATCTCACTCTGACCATGTCACTGTCAGCCTAACCTGTAGATTGCTGTGTATGAACCAAAACAAGTACATCAGTCTCAGCTAAAATAACATAATAATCATGATATAATGTCTACCCCCATCCACAGATCCTTAATATACAATGGTATGATGTATGCATTGCATTGGAAGCTAAAGGTGAACATGTAATCCATACAATGGCCCGCGTGAGAGAAAAAGGACAAGATGCTAGCCAAGAACAACTTGCCGGAAAATATCAGCATGGATTCAAAGCAGGGGATGCATACCCTCACCATGAAGCATACATGCACATACCCGGCAAGTCATCCTTGGCTACATTCTGCCCTCTATCTCGATTCACGTATGGCCATTGACAGTATAACTCGTGATTGTTATTGGGCGACATGAATCACTGACACTAAACTTCTCTACGATGCACACAGCTAGAGGGATGATGTGTGTTTGTATGCATTCCTGCTGGCTGCTGCTTGCTATGTAAGATGTGTATGTGTGTCTTGTCTGACTGCTTCACCCTTCTGACTTGTTATATATAGACTTCCAATGGAATACCCTCAAGATATGGTTTTCCTTTTTGCTATGGAATTTTCTCAAAGGCGATGCTCGATTCTTTTGGATGGACATGTTAGGTTTGATATGGGTAGATCTTCTATCCACTTCCATGTAGAGCAATGTGGTTTTACTGATATCACGCATTGTGTTGTCGGCATGCACAAGTTAATTTCTGTATTACAACAGTGGATAAAATGTCAACTTGATTGTGCTTCAAATGGACTTAGCCTTTGTCAAGAGTTAGTTTATTTTTATGATACACGTGAATATAGGAGAAAACTAGAAAAAAAAATTAAGAACCAATGGGATCTATTACTGAATTCTGATATGCTAATAATATTTTTTAAATTGTAATGAAGCCCTAAGCTTCCACATTAATATGAAAATCATAATTAGTTTAATAGTTCCAGAAGGTTAGAAAATCGAAGCAATCCAAGTGATATGAAATTTTAATGATTTAAAGACTTTTCCAATGATTTATGTGATGTGATTATCTGTACATCTACAGCCAATTATGTTTTCTTGAAGCAGCTAAGAGAAAGTAAAGCCTAGTCACAGTAAGAACTTTCATGCATATAGCTGCAAAGAAGTCAAACTTTCTCTTCTTATTTAGGATCTGCCTTTGCCTTTACGTGCAAACCCGAAAGAACCGGCGGATCATTAGATTTGGTGTCTCTTTCCCTTCCAATGTGTGTCGTACCCTGATTGATCAATAGTGCTGCTGATGCCTACATTCCTGGCAGGCTGTCATGAATTCATGATCCACAAGTTAATTTCTTCTGTCGCCAGTTGATTGGTTGAGGGGTAGTGAGAGACTGAGTGTTAATGCCATTTTTCTCCCTTTCCACTTTCGATTAATCCCTTTCTGAGTAAACATTTCCTCCACCCCTAGACTCATCATTCATGATGGGGTGGGGATACCATTCCAGATTGCCTACCACTTACTTCTGAACGCTGTACTCATCATTGGTCTTAATTTGGTTGGGCCAAGTAGCACATGTATGATTTCTTGATAATACAGCATGTGAATTTGCTTTTTCCTACTTTGGTGAATTACATAAAGTCAGATCAGAGCATTACGTTTGTCAAACGACAGATACGGTTCCTCTACAGGCTGGCCTATTGGATGATAGGGGACCAGGAATAAAATTATGTGGCCCAAAAGCACAAATGGAAATATGGCATGCTTGAGCAATGCCATACCTTTTCTTGGAAATAATAATAGAGAACAACCGCATCATACATTTTTGGTGGGGGGAAAGGTGCTGCAAGTGGTGCCCCTTGGACTCCCTAGAGGCAGATTCACTTTTCGGAGATTTTTATTCGGTCAACCCTTTCCATCTGATTCTTTCCACCTTTTGTTCCACATCCCCATGTTTTTAGGGTGCACAGGATTTTCTTTAAGTTGGAATAACAGTGGAAGCGAACAATCGGTGGGGGCACAATTCCTCTATATAGAAAGATTGCTTTTTACGAAATGTCGTAACGTGTATGGAATCGCTGTCTTCCTTTATGCTTTCTAGATGTCTCGATACATCTACCGAATGTAAGCAGTATGAAAAACTAATCACTTGCTATTAGAGTACGTAATGGATCTAATGGGCCTGTTAGTCTTAGGGTTAATTAGAGATAAGAGTCGCTTGCTTAGGGGTCAAGTAAGCCTTATTTGGGAGTCAAGTAAATCTCGCTATATAAAGAAAGGAGATATATCAATCTAAGAAAAGCAAGAATTAAGAAGGAAATCCCTTCCCTCTTGCCCGGCCGTGGGCAAGAAGGCCCCTGGCCGGCCCTCTCGCGCCCTCCTTCTAGCAGCGCCATAATAATTTGCTATCAGGTAGCTCAGTTTCGATCATGTCTTCGTCGCCTCCCACCCTGTCGCTTCCGCTGCCGACCGTCACCACCGCGCCGCTGGCCATCTACACCGAGCCGCTGCCCTCCCCGTCCGCGCCGCTGGTCACATCCTCCGGCGCCGCCACCGCCCAGATGTCGACGCCCTCCACCGCACCACCGTATGCCGTCTACACTCCGGAGGAGATCACCGGGGTCCTCAACGACCTCGTCACAGCCGTCCAGGGGATCCGGCTGTACCTGGCCAGCCCCTACGGGCCGCCGCCGCCCCTGCTGCTGACCGCCACCGCCGGGCTGCCGGCCCTGCCGTGGTACTCGCCGCATCCAGCGGCCTCCGCGGCATTCGCTGGGACGCTACTGCCCTAGCTGCAGCTGTCGCCCACCGTCGCCCCGCAGTGGCCAGGGCCGGCTCCTGCCGCGCCTCCAGCGCCCATCGCCGCCCCCGCGCCGCCCTGGTTGCCGTGGCAGCCGCCGCACCAGGCGGCCTTCGCCGCGCTCGCCGGGCCACTGCAGCTGCCATCCATCGCCACCACCGCCCAACCCTGGCTGCACTGGCAGCCGCCGCTCCTGCCGGCCTCCGCCGCGCCCGGCGCTCTGCCGCAGCAGCCGCTGCCCGGTGTGCCACCGCCGCAGCCGCTGCAGCAGCCACCGCCGGTTAGCTCCGGCCCCGCATCGACCGCGCCGGCGGGAGTCCCGCTCCACCAAGTCCAGTCCCCGCCGTCGCCGTCACCGCTTTCGTCTTGGATCGCTACCCGCCACGTGTCGGCGGCGGTGAGGCTGCAGGCTACTGCGCGCGGCCTCCTAGCGCGTCGGCGTGTGCGGGAGATGCGTGGTCTGCAGCTGCCGCTCCTCCAAGTTGCCTTCGCTGCGCAAAGGACCTTGATCTCATCCGCTGCGCCGGGGATCTTGGGCATGCGGTTTCCCCCACGGGCAGCGGGCATGCTGTTTTCCCCACGGGCAGCGACCTCCAAGTCTGCGTCATTGGCGGTTGGGGGGCGCACCCCTCCTCGTCATTCTCCATCGCAAGCCCCCCACTCTTCCCTGTGCGGTGCAGACCAACAGCCGTCCGGCAGGAAGAAGGCATGGTGTCACCGACAACAACGCACCACGTAGCACCACTGCATTCCGTCACCGGGCGCCACAAGGGCGCCTCTGCTGGTCACTCTTGCGACCACTTCCAGGTGGTCCTATACATGCACTCCTTTTGTCCAGATGGTCTCCATGGGATCCAGGTGGCTGTACACGTGCATGTCCGACATGCGGATGGTGTCCACTTTTTGTTAAGGGGTCCAAAATAAAGCGTTCCAGTCCATTTCAGGTTGAGAATAATAAAACAAGCTGAGATGTAAAAGGCTTGTTTTTAGGTGTTAGGTTTGGGTTGCGTCGAGTCATGGTTATAAGTTGGTTAGGTTGCAGCTTGAGGACAAGCTGCATGTCCAGGTGGGGTGTAGTGTTAGAGTACGTAATGGGCCTAATGGGCCTGTTAGTCTTAGGGTTAATTAGAGATAAGAGTCGCTTGCTTAGGGGTCAAGTAAGCCTTGCTTGAGAGTCAAGTAAACCTCTCTATATAAAGAGAGGAGATGTATCAATCTAAGAAAAGCAAGAATTAAGAAGGAAATCCCTTCCCTCTTGCCCGGCCGTGGGCAAAAAGGCCCCCCAGCCGGCCCTCTCGCGTCCTCCTTCTAGCAGCGCCATAACACTTGCAATCCCAATAGAACTGCACATCTCGTGTAGCTTAAAATTTTACTTAAGAGTTAGTTGATTTTTCCATATTATTCGTTTTAGATTGAGTAATCTGGTTGACTTTTATATTGTTTTCATTAAAACATATTTTCCTTTGTGTTACCTTATTACAACCATCTCACATATCTTCTTAAAAAACGTACTGGTGTGTCTGTCTCTCTGTGTGTGTACGTGCGGTGCGGCAGTGCGCTGGCCGGGTCCTAACCTGCTTACCTTTTTGTAGCAAGAACGGTAGCATTCTACTGTATATGTTTGTAAGTTATGTTTTGGTTGGACAACTGCGCAAGTAGTTAGGAAAAAGAGAAAGAGCGCGAAACCCTGAATATTTCTTCCTTAGGGTCCTATGGGTGACCAAGGCCTAATTCTTCATTAAATTTTCTTCAACGGGAGAAGAAAAATTCCTTATGACCTGGTTACCTAATTGTCCATTACTTTGAAATTGGTGGCTGTTATGTTGTCATTTCATTTACATTTGCACTCTGTTTCTTACAGTTTTGTACAAACACAATCCCTTTTTCAGCTGGTAGTTGATTGCGGTTGAGGTGTGAGGTTTACATCATTTCCTAAGGACCTTCAGACCTGCCAACGCCAACAGACGATACTATGCACTGATACTGTACATCAGAGCTACATCAAAGAACCGACTAGATGATGCATAGTTAAGTTTTCTGTAGTCTGTACAAGTATGGAACAAAGATTTTTTTTAGCAGAAGTTACATAAGTAATGGACAGAGGACGACTCGGTTGGTTGTATATGAACATCAATACATATATTCACCACTCACCAGTATACAGAACACAGAGTAGTTTCACTACCTTCAGAGTTTAGTACCTTTGCAGCCTGCGAGGCATGCACATATGTCAGGTATGCAACAGCCAGTGTTCGTTACTATACATAAAGGCCCTGCTTTGGTGTGAATCTCCGGGCCACACGGCATCCACACATCTGGCCGCCTCGCTGGGCAAGCGGGCATCCGGTTATTCGAGCACTCTAGACTTGCAGTGCTTCGTACCGCCGATGTCTGAACTTGAAGAGCTAGAGCTAGAAACCTCTGAAGAGTGCATGGTTCCCTTTCAAGTTCAACCCTGTGCCTGTGAGAACGCTCACCAAGGCTTTGTCACATCTTCCTGGAGTTCAGAAATGGTGCCAATCCGAGCTGCTGTCCTAGGCCGCATGACACTGCGCCTCTAGCCACCATGTCTTCTGCCATTTTTACCTGCGGAGCCAATTTCAGATGTCACTTCTGCTATGGAACTGATGATCGTTTAGAGGTGACTATTTCTTCCTTGTACCAGAGGAGAAGTGTTACCTTGATTCTTAAGGTCTCTACATCTGATTTGAGGATCCTGTTGTCAGTGACCGCGGTGGTGAACTGCTGATTTGCCTCTGTCAGTTGCTTGAAGAGGGTTGCACTTTCACTTTTAAGTTGCTCGACCTGCTCAATCAGGATGGCACATGTCGACGGTCAGAAGCTTGAAACAAACTTGGATCATGGCATGTGCATTAGGAGGCAACAAGGCTACAAGAAGGTAATTTTTGTTTGATGAAGCAGCAGAGAGAGTGCATCCACCTGCAACTCAAGGTCAGTCAGCTGCGCATGCTTCCTCCTCCTGGACCGTCGAGCTGACTCCCTGTTGGACACCATCCTGAAATTTACACAGGCAATTCATTAGTTCATTGGAGAGAAGAAACGTAAGCAGTTTGTTCAGTGTTAATTAGAATTTACAGAACTTGGCACTGGCTTGATCTCTGCATACCTTCTTATTCGCCTGGTATCTGATGATTTGCCGCTCCGCTTGCATCGGCCGCCCTGAATCTCGACCAATGACTCGCTGTCAGAGTCCGACTCGGTTTCGAGAGCCTGGTTCCCTGAGATTGTTTCCCTCGGGCTAGCTGCGACCAAAACAATGCGGCAGCAGGTGAGACAGAACCCTGGTGTGTCTCTATCAATTTCCTTCCCAACTCTAAAATCAGTGTACTTCTATTTCTATGTTGGACCAGGGCAATTTTGGAAGACAAGAATATAAATCCTAGGAATTTTGGAGCAGACGAAAACATCTGCACACAGATCAGCAAGTGATGTTTCTCTTTTGTTCAGAATTCTTTCGATGAAATCCACTGCGGTTCACATGGGCGTTTGCTCGCTAGGTGTTGACTTAACATACAACATTCTGCGCATACTGATAACAAGATCCAACTCTGTTGCAGGCTGAAGGTGCATACCGGAAACGGCGGGCGTTTGCGACTGGGTTGGCGCCGGGGCAGCGTGGTGCGGCGGCGCCCGGAGGCCTTCGGACCACCACAAGTGGCCGGGGTTGCTCCCTTCCAGCTCCAGGGCGTTCTGCTGGAGCACAGGATGAAAATTCAGTTAAACGCACGAACAGTGAAGGTACAGAAGCAGAGGCTGAGCTAAGAGGGAAGCTTCGGGCTAGTAGCAGCTGCTCACCGAGTCGCCAAAGCAGAGGCCCGGCAGGCCGCTGCCGGGGGAGAACACGTCCGCTCTGGCGCCGGGGTCGCCGCCGAACCCGCCGTCGTCGTTTCCGTGGCCAGGCCTGCCCCGCTGGGCCTCGGCCTCGGCGGCGGCGAGGTGCTGCCGAATGAAGGCCTCGAACTCCAGCTCCGACGCGCACTTCTTCATCTCCGGCGGCCGCCTGCCTCTCCGTCTTCTCGTCACGGTGGTGGTGTTGTCGTCACTCCGTGCGTCTGTCTGTCTGTCTTTCTTGGCGAGGCCTCCGTTGCGGGGGCTGACAGCGTCGCCGGCGACGGCTTTTATGGGGCACGGGAAGGGGACGTGGAAAGCTCCGTTGGGGGAGATGAATATGATAGCGGCTGGCTGAATGGACAGTGACGCGGGATGACTCGGATCCTCGTAAGGCCGAGAGGGAGGCAGCGTGCAAGGCTGTGCGCGCGTGGCTCCGTCGGCGACTTTTCATTGGGTTGAGGACTTGAGATCTGCTCAAAGTGTAGTTAAATAACACTAGACTAAATGAATTGGATGAATCGGATTGCATTCAGTTATCTTATTGGTACCAGATTATGTTATCCGGTGGCCGTTGTTCTCTCACTTTGTCTTAGGTTACGTCCGCCTTGTCATGGTCTCGTGGATCTTATGAAGATCTCGCCTCCAAAGAAAACCTCGCACATTTTGCTCTTTGATAATATATATATCGTCAGTTTTGCTAAAGCACATCTAGATGTGTCATAAGTATTACATATTTAAGCAAATGTCATTGATTTTACACGAAGATTCGTGCAAACATTTTCATGCCCACAGATTTGCCTGGCGGCAAGTTGAGTGCCGGGCCTGTTTCTTCCTGCTCATGCAACGGCGGCAGGCAGGCAGGCATGATGTGAAAGTCGGCACCTTGGGTGGTGGCAATCAGATTATCATCAACAACAACAACGATCCACCCACAGTAACAGCGGCAGTGCCACCCATCATTTCGTGGCCACCCGAGCCGGTTAAACCATGTGGCTGCGGAAAGAGGGGAAGAGTCAGCCAGGCACTAGCAGCGCTAAAAGCGTGTCGGCCGGGGCAAAAACAAGGCTATCATCAGTGTACCACATGGGCGTGCGTGGCGACGGGGACGCCGGGGCGGGCGAGTGGCCACGGGCGCGCGCGGACCGCGGCCGTCCGAGTCATCACACGGCCCTCCTCGGGCCCCGCCACGGGAGGGACGGAGATCTTTTCCGGGGCGCCCAGCGGTGCCCGGCCGGCGACAGATCGGTTGGTGAGTGGGCCGTGACGCGGCGCCGGTTGACTCGGCTCTTGTTATCCGATGTCTGATGGGTGTGTGTGGGCCAGTTCTTTTGGGACGACTCTCCTCCTAGCTTCTTCCAGAATCGCTTCTTGATTTTCTTTACAATCCTAACTAATTAGGCTTTAGTTAGATATAATTTTAAAAAAATATAAAGTAACGATTCTGAGAGAAGCTGGAAAAGAAAGCGATTTTGAAAGAACCGTCCAAAAAAACTGGGCCTGTGTCGCTCGCGGGGTGCGTGTGGTGACAGGGCGGGTTGAGGTGTTGCCGCCTCGGCTCGCGGCCGGTGCGTGGAGCTGCGTCGGACGGGACAGCGGCCGCCGGACGGCTTGCTTCTCTCAAAAAGACGACGCCTTTTAAAATACTGGAGTGGTTACAATGGCATGGAAATGTCTTCCGGTCTCGTCGCACGCGACGACATTGGAGGAGATGCATTGGACGTCGTCGTTTGTCTCTTGTCACTGAACATCGGCGAGACGGAAGGACTGAGGACTGTGGCAAGGAGTTGAACGTGGAATGGGAACTGAGGCGTGCAAGTTTGTCTCTCTTCACTGTTCTTTAGGCCTGTCCTCCCTCTCATTGCATAGATTTCGTGGAACTCAACAAGTGTTTGCTCGGGTCGACTTCTATGACCGAGATATCCGTGCACAATGCTTTTTAAAACAAAACTAGTATTCCTTCGGTTTCAAATTACTCGTCACAGAAATGGATGTATCTAAAACTAAAATACATCTAGATACATCCATACCTGCGACAAGTAATTTGAAACGGAGAAAGTATATCTTTCGATTCAAATTAATCGACGCAGCTTTACATCACATTGGTGCATGTATATGCCCAAGTCCCACTTGTCAGCTCCCTGGCTGGCTCTGTCCGACTGTGGCGTGTGGACACCAGTAGTTTAGGGCGCTATCTCTGAATTTGATGAATAGTATAGTTCTACTTACCTCAATAGTATAGTTCCGTAAATAAAAAAATGCAAGGGTGTTTTGTGTAAAAATTAGTCAGCCGAGCGACATCACTCACTGACAGGTGAGGGCATACACCCAAATACGTCCGCATGCATATTTTTTGACTGTATTTGCGCGTGATGTCAAGTTAGATGACCATAAATCCGTATTTTCAAAGTTCTATCATCAAACTGAACGTCGAGTGCAAGTTGTATGACTCCCGGTGACATTATAGTTTTAATGCGTAGAACTTGCATTGCATATTCAGTTTGGTGCTAGAACTTTCAAAATACGATTTTGTGTTCCCTAACTTGACTCTCGGTGTATAATTCACAAAATTATCAAAAGGCAATTCACTAAGATGTATCATTTTGTCATTGTCATTCCTTTGCGCGTTCGAGGGATTTTTGCAGCAATATTTTGTTAAGATGCAACGTTCAAAATGATAAATAACATAATTGTTCTAATAAAATATAGTTCAAATTTAGCACAAAATAGTGCATTTTTAAAAATATGCATGAATTTTATAACAAACAACAATATAATTAATGTTTAGCAATATTTTTGTTTGGTTAACTATGCCAACTAAGCAATAGAAAAACTTACGCATTAAAACTATAATGTTGTAAAACAAGTTTATAACGAAATATAAAAGTCTAGTATAAATAAACTTGTGCATGTGCAGCCCAGCCTGACGACTTGGCCCAAAAAACCTGCCATGTTCAGATCGGGCTTGCCTCCTGAGTCGGGGCTCAGACCTGGTTTAACTACCAAACTAGGAATATATTGTGTGGGTGGATAATTCATATGTGGATGATGTGGCTGGAAACTAGAATTAGATTGTACACTAATTTGGTTTTGTGGATTTTCTAGGATGTATTTGGCTATGTGCATCTGAAGGTGATAATGAGGAGTTCACCGAGAGTGGCGATTTGGTGCCCGTGCTCAAATGAGCCCGGACATGAAAAATACCGTGATTTAAAATAGAAAAAAGTTCAAAAAAAAACTCATCTGAGCCCGGGCTCTGAGTTGAATTATCGGAGTTCATAATGCTTGTAAAGTTTTGAGAATATGAATGCTCCATGTTTTGTGGGAGAACATTCCAGGATCTGTTGTGTTCCATGAACTTGGTTTGTACATTATATAGAGATCTTCTTCTCCAAACAGGCAAAAAAATTTGGTGCAATACAATGGTCATATGATGTGAATTAAATGTTGTTTGTTGTGAATTGAATGTTGTTTTTCAGTGGTAGTTGAGATAGGAAAACCTCCAGTAGAGATGATAGTTACAGTTTAATATATTTTATTGCAATGCTGGAAGTGGGCACCGGAGTAGCTACTTGCTCCGGTTCCCTGAACTTTTATATGACACCGCATGGGCAATGCAGGGCACCAGTGCCAAATGATGAAAAAGTGGATTTGGCACCTGTTTTGGCCTACATAGTGAAAGGCCTAATATAGACTCAGAAAATCCTGAAATCCTTGCAGTCACTTGAGCACGGTTGTCCGTGGAATGTGGCTGCACATTCATGGAGATCACTTCATTATATAAGAGAACTCACAAAAAAGAAAACGGATAAAGTAAATAAGAGTAGAATATGTTAACAAACCTTGGCAACTAGTGAGTCCAATTTAGATGCATCAACCGGTAGTCACTGTAAAATCTGCAAAAAAAACTGAAAACAGAAAAATAATCAAATAAAAGAACAACATAAGTCAACAGCTTGTGGATACCGGTTGGTGCATATATAGAACTGAAAACAGAGGAATGAGAACTGAGACGTCCAAGTTTGTCTCTCTTTACTGTTCTTTCGGCCTCTCCTCTCATTGCGTAGATTTCGTTGAACTCAACAAGTGTTGCTCAGATCAATTTTTTGAGTGGATCAGATTTCTATGATCGAGATATCCATGCACAATGCTTTCTAAAACAAAACTTATACATCCTTCGATGCAAATTAATTGACAAAGCTTTACATCACGTTGGTGCATGTATAGGCCCATAGTCCCACTTGTCAGCTCCCTCGCTCTGTCCCACTGTGGCATGTGGACACCACTAGTTCATGGGGCTATCTCTGAATTTGATGAATATAATTCTACTTATGTATTCCAAACTTCTTCTTCAAAAAGAGGAAAAAAACCTCCCACAAACTAAGCTTATCTTAGATTGTCAGGTTACTTGCGTTGGAATCTGTCCATCCGGATTAATGGCATATGTGTTCGCATAGTTCCTGCATTTATTTCAGGTTCTTCGGCGCTATTCTTTCAACGTTATGACATGGTTGTGAACTAGTGACTTCGTCAATATCAAGATATATTGGCTCAGCCTGTTGGACATGTTCACATGGGTAGAGACCGTGTGTGCGCGTTCATATGAGTGAGTTTGTGCGTGTAGTGAGCATATGCATTTGTGCTATATTTCTAAACAAATGTTCCTATTTTTTATTCATTTTTATAGTCTTGTCAATAGATTCTATCTTTGAACATACCTTCTCATTTTTTATCCCGTTCCGTATGACATATTTGACCACGGAACATGATTAAAAGATAACAGTGCCAATTGTTAATTTGTAAGTTAGGAATTTCTCCATATGTTCACTAGAAACCTCTATCATGATATTTATTAGAATGCATGCTTTAGCGATCTCTATGAAAATTTTCAAGAATATTAAAATATACATGATCGCACACACACACACACTATATATATATATATATATATATATATATATATATATATATATAATTCACAAAATTATCAAAAGGAAATTCACTAAGATGTATCATTTTGTCATTGTTATTCCTTCTTGCATTCAAGGGATTTTTGGAGCAATATTTTGTTTAAGACGCAACGTTCAAAATGACAAATAACATAATTTTTTAATAAAATATAGTTCAAATTTAGCACAAAAATAATGCATTTAAATAATATGCAACAATTTTATAACAAAAAAAAATATAATTAATGTTTACCAAGATTTTGTTTGGTTAAGTATGCCAACTAAGCAACAGAAAAACATACACATTAAAACTATAATGTTGTGAAAACAAGTTTACAACGAAATATAAAAGTTTAGTATAAATAAACTTGGGCATGTGTAGCCCGGCTTGACGACTTGGCCCAAAAAACCGGACATGTTTGGATCGGGCTTGCCTCCTGAGTTGGGCTCAGACTTGGTTTAACTACTAAACCGGGCATATTCGGATTGGGCTTGCCTCCTGAGTCGGATGACTTGTTCTACATATTATATAAAGATATATTCTTATTTTCCAAACAGAAAAATTTTCTTTTGCAATGCAACAGTCATATGCTGTGAACGAAATGTTGTTTTATGTGAATTGAAATTTGTTGTTCAGTGGTAATTGAGATATGAAACCTCCAGTATAGATGGCAGCTATAATTTAATATTGCAATGCTGGAAATGCGCATTGAAGTAGCTATTTGCTCTGGTTGCAGAAATTTTTTTATGGCACCGCATAGGTAATGGAGGGCACCGGTGCAAAATAATGAAAAAATGGACTTGGCACATATTTTGGCCTACAGAGTGGAAGGCCTAAGAGCATCTACAATCGCATATGAAAAAATATGACCCCCTCAAATTACCACAACTGCATCCGGACACCTCATACTAGATTCGTAAATCCATACAAAAGCATGCAAATGAGAAAAAACCTGCGTACTACGTAGATCACCTAGCTACTCCTCGTCGGAGATGCTAACTATCTCCGTGCCCAGCTTCGGGTGCATAGGCGTCAGCTACAGCTCCGGCTCCTCCGACACCTCCGGCTGCTCCGGTCCGACCTCCTCCTCTATCTCCACGCCGAGTTCGGCGAAGAGTGTGTCGGTCGCCGCCCGCTCCTGCTGGAGGAACTCTGGGTTGGCCTCCACATAGGTCTCATCCTGGATGGAGTCCAGGATGGTCTGCTGCTCCACCATCTCCACGTCTTTGGCGACGGTGAACTCCGCCTCCGCCTCCTCCATGCTCAACCCCAGAGCAGGTTGCTCCGCCTCGTCCTCTTCCGGACCCGCCACCTCCATCTGCTCTAGCAGTTGCTCTCTCTCCTCCTCCTTCAGCTCCTCCTCCTCCTCCTCCTCCTCCTCCTTCGGTTCCGGCGAGTCCGGAGGCAGCCCAACGGTGATGCAGGTGGCGCACCTAGCCTGGATCTCCTCCGTGATCTGTCTCCGGCGATCCGACATCAGCATAGCATATGTGGTGATATTCTGCCGGACCATGGCGATGCTGAAGAGCGGGGGAAAGGAGGCACACATGCTCGGGTGGTGGTGCAGAGAGGGAGGACATTGGTGGACGCCGGCCGGCCTAAATAGCCCGATTTGGCCTCGGGTGGCGAGTCGGAGCAGCGCCACATGGCGACGAAGAGGCATCTGTTGGACCACTAGGTTTTTGGGTGATCCCGCTGTTGGGGAATGTAGTAATTTCAAAAATTTCCTACGCACACGCAAGATCATGGTGATGCATAGCAACGAGAGAGGAGAGTGTTGTCTACGTACCCTCGTAGACCGAAAGCGGAAGCGTTAGCACAACGCGGTTGATGTAGTCGTACGTCTTCACGGCCCGACCGATCAAGCACCGAAACTACGGCACCTCCGAGTTCTAGCACACGTTCAGCTCGATGACGATCCCCGGACTCCGATCCAGCAGAATGTCGGGGAAGAGTTCCGTCAGCACGACAGCGTGGTGACGATCTTGATGTTCTACCGTCGCAGGGCTTCGCCTAAGCACCGCTACAATATTATCGAGGATTATGGTGGAAGGGGGCATCGCACATGGCTAAGAGATCAATGATCAATTGTTGTGTCTTTGGGGTGCCCCCTGCACCTGTATATAAAGGAGCAAGGGAGGAGGAGGCCGACCCTAGGAGGGGGCGCGCCAAGTGTGGAGTCCTACTAGGACTCCCTAGTCCTAGTAGGATTCCACCTCCCATATGGAATAGGAAAAGAGGAAGGGAAAAGGAGAAGGAAGGAAGGGGGCGCCCCCCCTTCCCTAGTCCAATTCGGACCAGACCAAGGGGAGGGGTGTGGCCACCCTTGAGGCCCTTTTCCTTCTTTCCCGTATGGCCCAACAAGGCCCAATACGTATTCCCGTAACTCTCCGGTACTCTGAAAAATACCCAAATCACTCGGAACCTTTCCGATGTCCGAATATAGTCGTCCAATATATCGATCTTTACGTCTCGACCATTTCGAGACTCCTCGTCATGTCCCCGATCTCATCCGGGACTCCGAACTCCTTCGGTACATCAAAACTCATAAACTCATAATATAACTGTCATCGAAACCTTAAGCGTGCGGACCCTACGGGTTCAAGAACAATGTAGACATGACCGAGACACGTCTCCGGTCAATAACCAATAGCGGAACCTGGATGCTCATATTGGCTCCCACATATTCTACGAAGATCTTTATCAGTCAGACCGCATAACAACATACGTTGTTCCCTTTGTCATCGGTATGTTACTTGCCTGAGATTCGATCGTCGGTATCTCAATACCTAGTTCAATCTCGTTACCGGCAAGTCTCTTTACTCGTTCCGTAATACATCATCCTGCAACTAACTCATTAGTTGCAATGCTTGCAAGGCTTAAGCAATGTGCATTACCGAGAGGGCCCAGAGATACCTCTTCGACAATCGGAGTGACAAATCCTAATCTCGAAATACGCCAACCCAACAAGTACCTTCGGAGACACCTGTAGAGCACCTTTATAATTACCCAATTACGTTGTGACGTTTGGTGGCACACAAAGTGTTCCTCCGGTAAACGGGAGTTGCATAATCTCATAGTCATAGGAACATGTATAAGTCATGAAGAAAACAATAGCAACAAACTAAACGATCAAGTGCTATGCTAACGGAATGGGTCAAGTCAATCACATCATTCTCCTAATGATGTGATCTCGTTAATCAAATGACAACTCATGTCTATGGTTAGGAAACATAACCATCTTTGATCAACGAGCTAGTCAAGTAGAGGCATACTAGTGACACTCTGTTTGTCTATGTATTCACACATGTATTTGTTGGGGAACGTAGCAGAAATTCAAAATTTTCCTACGTGTCACCAAGATCCATCTATGGAGAGACCAGCAACGAGGGGAAGGAGAGTGCATCTACATACCCTTGTAGATCGCTAAGCGGAAGCGTTCAAGTGAACGGGGTTGATGGAGTCGTACTCGTCGTGATTCAAATCACCGATGACCAAGTGCCGAACGGACGGCACCTCCGCGTTCAACACACGTACAGCCCGGTGACGTCTCCCACGCCTTGATCCAGCAAGGAGAGAGGGAGAGGTTGAGGAAGACTCCATTCAGCAGCAGCACAACGGCGTGGTGGTGGTGGAGGAGCGTGGCAATCCTGCAGGGCTTCGCCAAGCACCACGGGAGAGGAGAAGGACTTAGGAGAGAGGGAGGGGCTGCACCAAAGGCATAAAGGGTTGTCCCAAGAGGCCCTCCTACCCTCACTATATATAGGGATCCCAAGGGGGGGGGGTGCGCCAGCCCTAGGAGATCCAATCTCCTAGGGGGCGGTGGCCAGGGGAGGTTTCCCTTCCCCCCAAGGCACCCAGGAGGAGCCTTCCCTCCTTGGGACTCTTCCTTAGGGTTCCCCCTTCACCCTAGGCGCATGGGCCATAAGGGAAGTGGCGCCCCAGCCCACTTTGGTCTGGATCCCTTCCCACTTCAGCCCATGGGACCCTCCGGGATAGGTGGCCCCGCCCGGTGGGCCCCCGGGACCCTTCCGGTGGTCCCGGTACAATACCGATGACCCCGAAACTTGTCCCGATGGCCGAAATAGGACTTCCTATATATAAATCTTTACCTCCGGACCATTCCGGAACTCCTCGTGACGTCCGGGATCTCATCCGGGACTCCGAACAACATTCGGTAACCACATACAAGCTTCCTTTATAACCCTAGCGTCATCGAACCTTAAGTGTGTAGACCCTACGGGTTCGGGAGACATGCAGACATGACCGAGACGTTCTCCGGTCAATAACCAACAGTGGGATCTGGATACCCATGTTGGATCCCACATGTTCCACGATGATCTCATCAGATGAACCATGATGTCAAGGACTTAATCAATCCCGTATACAATTCCCTTTGTCTAGCGGTACGATACTTGCCCGAGATTCGATCATCGGTATCCCGATACCTTGTTCCATCTCGTTACCGGCAAGTCTCTTTACTCGTTTCGTAACACATCATCCCGTGATCAACTCCTTGATCACATTGTGCACATTATGATGATGTCCTACCGAGTGGGCCCAGAGATACCTCTCCGCTTACACGGAGTGACAAATCTCAGTCTCGATTCGTGCCAACCCAACAGACACTTTCGGAGATACCTGTAAGGCACCTTTATAGTCACCCAGTTACGTTGTGACGTTTGGTACACCCAAAGCATTCCTACGGTATCCGGGAGTTGCACAATCTCATGGTCTAAGGAAATGATACTTGACATTAGAAAAGCTTTAGCACACGAACTACACGATCTAGTGCTATGCTTAGGATTGGGTCTTGTCCATCACATCATTCTCCTAATGATGTGATCCCGTTATCAACGACATCCAATGTCCATGGTCAGGAAACCGTAACCATCTATTGATCAACGAGCTAGTCAACTAGAGGCTTACTAGGGACACAGTGTTGTCTATGTATCCACACATGTATCTGAGTTTCCTATCAATACAATTCTAGCATGGATAATAAACGGTTATCATGAACAAGGAAATATAATAATAATCATTTTATTATTGCCTCTAGGGCATATTTCCAACAGTCTCCCACTTGCACTAGAGTGAATAATCTAGTTCACATCGATATGTGATTAACACTCAAGGTCACATCCCCATGTGACTAACACCCAAAGAGTTTACTAGAGTCAATAATCTAGTTCACATTTACCATGTGATTAACACTCGATGAGTTCTGGGTTTGATCATGTTATGCTTGTGAGAGAGGTTATAGTCAACGGGTCTGAACCTTTCAGATCCGTGTGTGCTTTACAAATCTCTATGTCATCTCCTAGATGCAGCTACCACGCTCTATTTGGAGCTATTCCAAATAACTGTTCTACTATACGAATCCACTTTACTACACAGAATAATCTGGATTAGTGTCAAAGCTTGCATCGGCGTAACCCTTTACGACGAACTCTTTTACCACCTCCATAATCGAGAAAATTCCTTAGTCCACTAGTTACTAAGAATAACTTTGACCGCTGTCCTGTGATCCATTCTTGGATCACTCTTGTACCCCTTGACTGACTCATGGCAAGGCACATTTCAGGTGCGGTACACAGCATAGCATACTGTAGAGCCTATGTCTTAAGCATAGGGGACGACCTTTGTCCTTTCTCTCTCTTCTGCCGTGGTCGAGCTTTAAGTCTTAACTTCATACCTTACAACTTAGGCAAGAACTCCTTCTTTGACTGATCCATCTTGAACAACTTCAAGATCATGTCAAGGTATGTGCTCATTTGAAAGTACCATTAAGCATTTTTATCTATCCTTATAGATCTTGATGCTCAATGTTCAAGTAGCTTAATCCAGGCTCTCCATTGAAAAACACTTTCCAAATAACCCTATATGCTTTCCAGAAATTCTACATCATTTCTGATCAACAATATGTCAACATATATTCATCAGAAATTCTATAGTGCTCCCACTCACTTCATTGGAAATACAAGTTTCTCATAAACTTTGTATACACCCAAAATCTTTGATCATCATCAAAGCATACATTCCAACTCCGAGATGCTTACTCCAGTCCCTAGAAGGATTGCTGGAGCTTTGCATACTTATTAGCATCTTTCAGGATTGACAAAACCTTCCGGTTTGTATCACATACAACCTTTCCTCAAAAAACGTCGAGGAAACAATGTTTTTTTTTTTGACATCCTATCTGCAAGATTTCATAAATAATGCAGTAATCGCTAATATAATTCCAACAGACTCTTAGCATCGCTACGAGTGAGAAAGTCTCATCGTAGTCAACTCCTTGAACTTGTCGGAAAACATCTTAACGACAAGTCGAGCTTTCTTAATGGTGACATTTACTATCATTGTCCGTCTTCCTTTTAAAATCCATATCTACCTAACAGCCTTACGACCATCAAGTAGTTCTTCCAAAGTCTACACTTTGTTTTCATATATGGATCCTCTCTCGGATTATATGGCCTCGAGCCATTTATCGGAATCCGGGCCCACCATCGCTTCTCCATAGCTCGTAGGTTCATTGTTGTCTAGCAACATGACTTCCAAGACAGGGTTACGTACCACTCTGAAGTAGTACACATCCTTGTCATCCCACGAGGTTTGGGAGTGACTTGATCCGAAGTCTCATGATCAATATCATAAGCTTCCACTTCAATTGGTGTAGGTGCCACAGGAACAACTCTTTGTGCCCTGCCACACACTAGTTGAAGAGACGGTTCAATAACCTCATCAAGTCTCCACCATCCTCCCACTCAATTCTTTCGAGAGAAACTTTTCCTCGGGAAAGGACCCGATTCTAGAAACAATCCCTTATTGCTTTCGGATCTGAGACAGGAGGTATACCCAACTGTTTTGGGTGTCCTATGAAGATGCATTTATCCGCTTTGGGTTCGAGCTTATCAGCCTGAAACTTTTTCACATAAGCGTCGCAGCCCCAAACTTTCAAGAAATGACAGCTTAGGTTTCTCTAAACCATAGTTCATACGGTGTCGTCTTAACGGAATTGCGTGGTGCCCTATTTTAAAGTGAATGTGGTTGTCTTTAATGCCTAACCCATAAACTATCGTGGTAATTCGATAAGAGACATCATGGTATGCATCATATCCAATAGGGTGCAGTTATGATGTTCGGACACACCATCACACTATGGTGTTCCAGGCTGTATTAGTTGTGAAACAATTTCCACAATGTCTTAATTCTGTGCCAAACTCGTAATTCAGATATTCATCTATGATCATATCATAGATACTTTATCCTCTTGTCACGACGATCTTTCAACTTCACCCTGAAATTACTTGAACCTTTCAATAATTCAGACTCGTGATTTATCAAGTAAATATACTCAAATCATCTGTGAAGTAAGAACATAACGATATCCACTACATGCCTCAGCACTCATTGGACTGCACATCAAAATGTATTACTTCCAACAAGTTGCTTTCTAGTTCCATTTTACTGAAAACGAGGCTTTCAGTCATCTTGCCCATGTGGTATGATTTGCATGTCTCAAGTGATTCAAAATCAAGTGAGTCCAAACGATCCATCTGTATAGAGTTTCTTCATGCATATCTACCAACAAACATGGTTCGCATGTCTCAATCCTTTCAAAAACGAGCGAGCCCAAAGATCCATCAACATGGAGCTTCTTCATGCGTTTTATACCGATATGACTTACGTGGTAGTGCCACAAGTAGGTGGTACTATCATTACTATCTTTTGGCATGAACATGTGTATCACTACGATCGATATTCAATAAACCATTCATTTTAGGTGTAAGACCATTGAAGGTATTATTCAAATAAACAGAGTAACCATTATTCTCCTTAAATGAATAACCACATTGTGATAGACATAATCCAATCATGTCTATGCTCAACGCAAACACCAAATAACAATTATTTTAGGTTTTAATACCAATCTCGATGGTAGAGGGAGCGTACGATATTTGATCATGTCAACATTGGAAACACTTCCAACACATATCGTCAGCTCACCTTTAGCTAGTCTCCGTTTATTCCGTAGCCTTTATTTCGGGTTACTAACACTTAGCAACCAAACCGGTATCTAATACCCTGGTGCTACTAGGAGTACTAGTAAAGTACACATCAACACAATGTATATAAATATACTTCTATCGACCTTGCCAGCCTTCTAATCTACCAAGTATTTAGGGTAATTCTGCTCCAGTGGCTGTTCCCCTTATTACAGAAGCACTTAGTCTCGGGTTTGGGTTCAACCTTGGGTTTCTTCACTAGGGCAGCAGCTGAATTGCCGTTTCATGAAGTATCCCTTTGTTCCCTTGCCCTTCTTGAAACTAGTGGTTTCACCAACCATCAACAATTGATGCTCCTTCTTGATTTCTACTTTTGTGGTGTCAAACATCGCAAATATCTCAAGGATCATCATATATGTCCCTGATATATTATAGTTCATCATGAAGCTCTAGTAGCTTGGTGGTAATGACTTCGGAGAACCATCACTATTTCATCTGGAAGATCAACTCCCACTCGATTCAAGCGATTGTTGTACTCAGACAATCTGAGCACAAGCACAACAATTGAGCTTTTTTCCTTAGTTTGCAGGCTAAGAAAATCATCGGAGGTCTTATACCTCTTGACGTGGGCACGAGCCTGAAATCCCAATTTCAACCCTCAAAACATCTCATATGTTTTGCGACGTTTCAAGAACCGTCTTCGGTGCCTCAACTCTAAACCGTTTAACTGAACTATCACGTAGTTATCAAAATGTGTATGTCAGATGTTCACAACATCCACAGACAACGTTCGAGGTTCAGCACACTGAGCGGTGCATTAAGGACATAAGCCTTCTATGAAGCAATGAGGACAATCCTCGGTTTACGGACCTAGTCCGCATAATTGCTACTATCAACTTTCAACTAAATTTTCTCTAGGAACATATCTAAAGAACTGAAGCGCGAGCTACGACATAATTTGCGAAGACCTTTTGACTATGTTCAGGATAAATAAGTTCATCTTATGAACTCCCACTTAGATAGACATCCCTCTAGTCATCTAAGTGATTACATGATCCGAGTCAACTAGGCCGTGTCCGATCATCACGTGAGACGGACTAGTCAACGTGGGTGAACATCTTCATGTTGATCGTATCTTCTATACGACTCATGCTCGACCTTTCGGTCTTCTGTGTTCCGAGGCCATGTCTGTACATGCTAGGCTCGTCAAGTTAACCCTAAGTGTTTTGCATGTGTAAAACTGTCTTACACCCGCTGTATGTGAACGTAAGGATCTATCACACCCGATCATCACGGCGTGCTTCGAAACGACGAACTGTAGCAACGGTGCACAGTTAGGGGAGAACACTTCTTGAAATTTTAATGAGGGATCATCTTATTTACTACCGTCGTTCTAAGCAAATAAGATGTATAAACATGATAAACATCACATGCAATCAAATAGTGACATGATATGGCCAATATCATATAGCTCCTTTGATCTCCATCTTGGGGCTCCATGATCATCTTGTCACCGGCATGACACCATGATCTCCATCATCATGATCTCCATCATCGTGTCTTCTTGAAGTTGTCACGTCATCTATTACTTCTACTACTATAGCCAACGGTTAGCAATAAAGTAAAGTAATTACATGACGTTTAAGTTGACACGCAAGTCATAAATAAATAAAGACAACTCCTATGGCTCCTGCCGGTTGTCATACTCATCGACATGCAAGTCGTGATTCCTATTACAAGAACATGATCAATCTCATACATCACATATATCATTCATCACATCCTTTGGCCATATCACATCACATAGCATACCCTGCAAAAACAAGTTAGACGTCCTCTAATTGTTGTTTGCATGTTTTACGTGGCTGCTATGGGTTTCTAGCAAGAACGTTTCTTACCTACGCAAAGACCACAACGTGATATGCCAATTGCTATTTACCCTTCATAAGGACCCTGTTCATCGAATCCGATCCGACTAAAGTGGGAGAGACAGACACCCGCCAGCCACCTTATGCAACTAGTGCATGTTTGTCGGTGGAACCGGTCTCACGTAAGAGTACGTGTAAGGTTGGTCCGGGCCGCTTCATCCCACGATGCCGCCGAATCAAGATAAGACTAGTAACGGTAAGCATATTGAACAAAATCAACGCCCACAACTACTTTGTGTTCTACTCGTGCATAGAATCTACGCAATAGACCTAGCTCATGATGCCACTGTTGGGGAACGTAGCAGAAATTCAAAATTTTCCTACGTGTCACCAAGATCCATCTATGGAGAGACCAGCAACGAGGGGAAGGAGAGTGCATCTACATACCCTTGTAGATCGCTAAGCGGAAGCGTTCAAGTGAACGGGGTTGATGGAGTCGTACTCGTCGTGATTCAAATCACCGATGACCAAGTGCCGAACGGACGGCACCTCCGCGTTCAACACACGTACAGCCCGGTGACGTCTCCCACGCCTTGATCCAGAAAGGAGAGAGGGAGAGGTTGAGGAAGACTCCATCCAGCAGCAGCAGAACAGCGTGGTGGTGGTGGAGGAGCGTGGCAATCCTGCAGGGTTTCGCCAAGCACCACGGGAGAGGAGAAGGACTTAGGAGAGAGGGAGGGGCTGCACCAAAGGCATAAGGGGTTGTCCCAAGAGGCCCTCCTACCCTCACTATATATAGGGAGCCCAAGGGGGGGTGCGCCAGCCCTAGGAGATCCAATCTCCTAGGGGGCGGCGGCCAGGGGAGGTTTCCCTTCCCCCCAAGGCACCCAGGAGGAGCCTTCCCTCCTTGGGACTCTTCCTTAGGGTTCCCCCTTCACCCTAGGCGCATGGGCCATAAGGGAAGTTGCACCCCAGCCCACTTTGGGCTGGATCCCTTCCCACTTCAGCCCATGGGACCCTCCGGGATAGGTGGCCCCACCCGGTGGGCCCCCGGGACCCTTCCGGTGGTCCCGGTACAATACCGATGACCCCGAAACTTGTCCCGATGGCCGAAATAGGACTTCCTATATATAAATCTTTACCTCCGGACCATTCCGGAACTCCTCGTGACGTCCGGGATCTCATCCGGGACTCCGAACAACATTCGGTAACCACATACAAGCTTCCTTTATAACCCTAGCGTCATCGAACCTTAAGTGTGTAGACCCTACGGGTTCGGGAGACATGCAGACATGACCGAGACGTTCTCCGGTCAATAACCAACAGCGGGATCTGGATACCCATGTTGGCTCCCACATGTTCCACGATGATCTCATCGGATGAACCATGATGTCAAGGACTTAATCAATCCCGTATACAATTCCCTTTGTCTAGCGGTACGATACTTGCCCGAGATTCGATCGTCGGTATCCCGATACCTTGTTCCATCTCGTTACCGGCAAGTCTCTTTACTCGTTCCGTAACACATCATCCCGTGATCAACTCCTTGATCACATTGTGCACATTATGATGATGTCCTACCGAGTGGGCCCAGAGATACCTCTCCGCTTACACGGAGTGACAAATCCCAGTCTCGATTCGTGCCAACCCAACAGACACTTTCGGAGATACCTGTAATGCACCTTTATAGTCACCCAGTTACGTTGTGACGTTTGGTACACCCAAAGCATTCCTACGGTATCCGGGAGTTGCACAATCTCATGGTCTAAGGAAATGATACTTGACATTAGAAAAGCTTTAGCACACGAACTACACGATCTAGTGCTATGCTTAGGATTGGGTCTTGTCCATCACATCATTCTCCTAATGATGTGATCCCGTTATCAACTACATCCAATGTCCATGGCCAGGAAACCGTAACCATCTATTGATCAACGAGCTAGTCAACTAGAGGCTTACTAGGGACACGGTGTTGTCTATGTATCCACACATGTATCTGAGTTTCCTATCAATACAATTCTAGCATGGATAATAAACGATTATCATGAACAAGGAAATATAATAATAATCATTTTATTATTGCCTCTAGGGCATATTTCCAACAGTATTATGTTTCCAGTTAATACAATTCTAGCATGAATAATAAACATTTATCATGATATAAGGAAATAAATAATAACTTTATTATTGCCTCTAGGGCATATTTCCTTCAGTCTCCCACTTGCACTAGAGTCAATAATCTAGTTCACATCGCCATGTGATTTAACATCAATAGTTCACATCACCATGTGATTAACACCCATAGTTCACATCGATATGTGACCAACACCCAAAGGGTTTACAAGAGTCAATAATCTAGTTCACATCGCTATGTGATTAACACCCAAAGAGTACTGAGGTGTGATCATGTTTTGCTTGTGAGAGAAGTTTAGTCAACGGGTCTGCCACATTCAGATCCGAAAGTATTTTGCAAATTTCTATGTCAACAATGCTCTGCGTGGAGCTACTCTAGCTAATTGCTCCCACTTTCAATATATATCCAGATTGAGACTTAGAGTCATCTGGATCAGTGTCAAAACTTGCATCGACGTAACCCTTTACAACGAACCTTTTGTTACCTCCATAATCGAGAAACATATCCTTATTCCACTAAGGATAATTTTGACCAATGTCCAGTGATCTACTCCTAGATCACTATTGTACTCCTTTGCCAAACTCAGGGCAGGGTATACAATAGGTCTGGTACACAGCATGGCATACTTTATAGAACCTATGGCTGAGGCATAGGAAATGACTTTCATTCTCTCTCTATCTTTTGCCATGGTCGGGTTTTGAGTCTTACTCAACTTCACACCTTGTAACACAGGCAAGAACTCCTTTTGACTGTTCCATTTTGAACTACTTCAAAAACTTGTCAAGGTATGCACTCATTGAAAAAACTTATCAAGCGTATTGATCTATCTCTATAGATCTTGATGATCAATATGTAAGCAGCTTCACCGAGGTCTTTCTTTGAAAAACTCCTTTCAAACATTCCTTTATGCTTTGCAGAATAATTCTACATTATCTCCAATCAACAATATGTATTTCACATATACTTATCAGAAATGCTGTAGTGCTCCCACTCACTTTCTTGTGAATACAGGCTTCACCGCAAGTCTGTATAAAACTATATGCTTTGATCAACTTATCAAAGCGTATATTTCAACTCCGAGATGCTTGCACCAGTCCATAGATGGATCGCTGGAGCTTGCATATTTTGTTAGTACCTTTAGGATTGACAAAACCTTCTGGTTGCATCATATACAACTCTTTTTTAATAAATCCATTAAGGAATGCAGTTTTGTTTATCCATTTGCCAGATTTCATAAAATGCGGCAATTGCTAACATGATTCGAACAGACTTAAGCATAGATACGAGTGAGAAACTCTCATCGTAGTCAACACCTTGAACTTGTCGAAAACCTTTTTGCAACAATTCTAGCTTTGTAGATAGCAACACTACTATCAGTGTCCGTCTTCCTCTTGAAGATCCATTTAATCTCAATGGCTCGCCGATCATTGGGCAAGTCAATCGAAGTCCATACTTTGTTCTCATACATGGATCTCATCTCAGATTTCATGGCCTCAAGCCATTTCGCGGAATCTGGGCTCATCATCGCTTCCTCATAGTTCGTAGGCTCGTCATGGTCAAGTAACATGACCTCCAGAATAGGATTACCGTACCACTCTGGTGCGGATCTCACTCTGGTTTACCTACGAGGTTCGGTAGTAACTTGATCTGAAGTTACATGATCATCATCATTAGCTTCCTCACTAATCGGTGTAGTAGTCACAGGAACAGATTTCTGTGATGAACTACTTTCCAATAAGGGAGCAGGTACAGTTACCTCATCAAGTTCTACTTTCCTCCCACTCACTTCTTTCGAGAGAAACTCCTTTTCTAGAAAGAATCCATTCAAAGCAACGAATATATTGCCTTCGGATCTGTGATAGAAGGTGTACCCAACATTTTCTTTTGGGTATCCTATGAAGACACACTTCTCCGATTTGGGTTAGAGCTTATCAGGTTGAATTTTTTTTCACATAAGCATTGCAACCTCAAACTTTAAGAAATGACAGCTTAGGTTTCTTGCCAAACCATAGTTCATACGGTGTCGTCTCAACGGATTTAGATGGTGCCCTATTTAACGTGAATGCAGCTGTCTCTAATGCATAACCCCAAAACGATAGTGGTAGATTGGTAAGAGACATCATAGATCGCACCATATCTAATAAAGTACGGTTATGACGTTCGGACACACCATTATGCTGTGGTGTTCCAGGTGGCGTGAGTAGTGAAACTATTTCACATTGTTTTTAACTGAAGGCCAAACTCGTAACTCAAATATTTTACTTCTGCGATCATATCGTAGAAACTTTTATTTTTGTTACGATGATTCTCCACTTCACTCTGAAATTCTTTGAACTTTTCAATTGTTTCAGACTTGTGTTTCATCAAGTAGATATACTCATATCTTCTCAAATTATCTGTGAAGATCAGAAAACAATGATACCTGCCATGAGCCTCAGTATTCATCGGACCACATACATCAGTATGTATGATTTCCAATAAATCTGTTGCTCGCTCCATTGTTCTGGAGAACGGAGTCTTAGTCATCTTGCCCATGAGGCATGGTTTGCAAGCATCAACTGATTCATAATCAAGTGATTCCAAAAGCCCATCAGCATGGATTTTCTTCATGCGCTTTACACCAATATGACCTAAACGGCAGTGCCACAAATAAATTGCACCATCATTATTAACTTTGCATCTTTTGGTTTCAATATTATGAATATGTGTATCACTACGATCGAGATCCAACGAACCATTTTCATTGGGTGTGTGACCATATAAGGTTTTATTCATGTAAACAGAACAACAATTTATTCTCTTACTTAAATGAATAATCGTATTACAATAAACATGATCAAATCATATTCATGCTCAACGCAAACACCAAATAACACTTATTTAGGTTCAACACTAATCCCAAAAGTATAGGGAGTGTGCGATGATGATCATATCAATCTTGGAACCACTTCCAACACACATCATCACTTCACCCTTAACTAGTCTATATTCATTCTGCAACTCCCGTTTTGAGTTACTACTCTTAGCAACTGAACCAGTATCAAATACCGAGGGGTTGCTACGAACACTAGTAAAATACACATCAATAATCTGTATATCAAATATACCTTTGTTCACTTTGCCATCCTTCTTATCCGCCAAATACTTGGGGCAGTTCCGCTTCCAGTGACCAGTCCCTTTGCAGTAGAAGCACTTAGTCTCAGGCTTAGGACCAGACTTGGGCTTCTGCACTTGAGCAGCAACTTGCTTTCCATTCTTCTTGAAGTTACCCTTCTTCCCTTTGCCCTTTTCTTGAAACTAGTGGTCTTGTCTACCATCAACACTTGATATTTTTCTTGATTTCTACCTTCGTCGATTTCAGCATTACGAAGAGCTTGGGAATCATTTCCGTTATCCCTTGCATATCATAGTTCATCACGAAGTTCTACTAACTTGGTGATGGTGACTAGAGAATTCTGTCAATCACTATTTTATCTAGAAGATTAACTCCCACTTGATTCAAGCTATTGTAGTACCCAGACAATCTGAGCACATGCTCACTGCTTGAGCTATTCTCCTCCATCTTTTAGCTATAGAACTTGTTGGAGACTTCATATCTCTCAACTCGGGTATTTTCTTGAAATATTAACTTCAACTCCTGGAACATCTTATATGGTCCATGACGTTCAAAACGTCTTTGAAGTCCCGATTCTAAGCCGTTTAAGCATGGTGCACTAAACTATCAAGTAGTCATCATACTGATCTAGCCAAATGTTCATAACATCTGCATCTGCTCCTGCAATAGGTTTGTCACCTAGCGGTGCATCAAAGACATAATTCTTCTGTGCAGCAATGATGATAAACCTCAGATCACGGATCCAATCCGCATCATTGCTACTAACATCTTTCAACTTAGTTTTCTCTAGGAACATATCAAAAATAAAACATGGGAGCTAAACGCGAGCTATTGATCTACAACATAGATATGCTAATACTACCAGGACTAAGTTCATGATAAATTAAAGTTCAATTAATCATATTACTTAAGAACTCCCACTTAGATAGACATCCCTCTAATCCTCTAAGTGATCACGTGATCCAAATCAACTAAACCATGTCCGATCATCACATGAGATGGAGTAGTTTCAATGGTGAACATCACTATGTTGATCATATCTACTATATTATTCACGCTCGATCTTTCGGTCTCCGTGTTCCGAGGCCATATCTGTTATATGCTAGGCTCGTCAAGTTTAACCTAAGTATTCCGCGTTGCAACTGTTTTGCACCCGTTGTATTTGAACGTAGAGCCTATCACACCCGATCATCACGTGGTGTCTCCGCACGAAGAACTTTCGCAACGGTGCATACTCAGGGAGAACACTTATACTTTGATAATTTAGTGATGGATCATCTTATAATGCTACCATCAATCAAAGCAAGATAAGATGCATAAAAGATAAACATCACATGCAATCAATATAAGTGATATGATATGGCCATCATCATCTTGTACTTGTGATCTCCATCTCTGAAGTATCGTCATGATCACCATCGTCACCGGCGTGACACCTTGATCTCCATCGTAGCATCGTTGTCGTCTCGCCAATCTTATGCTTCCACGACTATCGCTACCGCTTAGTGATAAAGTAAAGCATTACAGCGCGATTGCATTGCATACAATAAAGCGACAACCATATGGCTCCTGCCAGTTGCCGATAACTCGGTTACAAAACATGATCATCTCATACAATAAAATTTAGCATCATGTCTTGACCATATCACATCACAACATGCCCTGCAAAAACATGTTAGACGTCCTCTACTTTGTTGTTGCAAGTTTTACGTGGCTGCTACGGGCTTAGCAAGAACCGTAGTTACCTACGCATCAAAACCACAATGATAGTTTGTCAAGTTGGTGCTGTTTTAACCTTCGCAAGGATCGAGCGTAGCCACACTCGGTTCAACTAAAGTTGGAGAAACTGACACCCGCCAGCCACCTATGTGCAAAGCACGTCGGTAGAACCAGTCTCGCGTAAGCGTACGCGTAATGTCGGTCCGGGCCGCTTCATCCAACAATACCGCCGAACCAAAGTATGACATACTGGTAAGCAGTATGACTTATATCGCCCATAACTCACTTGTGTTCTACTCGTGCATAACATCAACGCATAAAACCTAGGCTCGGATGTCATTGTTGGGGAACGTAGTAATTTCAAAAATTTCCTACGCACACGCAAGATCATGGTGATGCATAGCAACGAGAGAGGAGAGTGTTGTCTACGTACCCTCGTAGACCGAAAGCGGAAGCGTTAGCACAACACGGTTGATGTAGTTGTACATCTTCACGGCCCGACCGATCAAGCACCGAAACTACGGCACCTCCGAGTTCGAGCACACGTTCAGCTCGATGACGATCCCCGGACTCCGATCCAGCAGAATGTCGGGGAAGAGTTCCGTCAGCACGACGGCGTGGTGACGATCTTGATGTTCTACCGTCGCAGGGCTTCGCCTAAGCACCGCTACAATATTATCGAGGATTATGGTGGAAGGGGGCATCGCACACGGCTAAGAGATCAATGATCAATTGTTGTGTCTTTGGGGTGCCCCCTGCACCTATATATAAAGGAGCAAGGGAGGAGGAGGCCGGCCCTAGGAGGGGGCGCGCCAATTCGGACCAGACCAAGGGGAGGGGTGCGGCCACCCTTGAGGCCCTTTTCCTTCTTTCCCGTATGGTCCAATAAGGCCCAATACGTATTCCCGTAACTCTTCGGTACTCTGAAAAATACCCGAATCACTCGGAACCTTTCCGATGTCCGAATATAGTCGTCCAATATATCGATCTTTACATCTCGACCATTTCGAGACTACTCGTCATGTCCCCGATCTCATCCAGGACTCCGAACTCCTTAGGTACATCAAAACTCATAAACTCATAATATAACTGTCATCAAAACCTTAAGCGTGCGGACCCTATGGGTTCAAGAACAATGTAGACATGACCGAGACACGTCTCCGGTCAATAACCAATAGCGGAACCTGGATGCTCATATTGGCTCCCACATATTCTATGAAGATCTTTATCGGTCAGACCGCATAACAACATACGTTGTTCCCTTTGTCATCGGTATGTTACTTGCCCGAGATTCGATCGTCGGTATCTCAATACCTAGTTCAATCTCGTTACCGGCAAGTCTCTTTACTCGTTCCGCAATACATCATCCTGCAACTAACTCATTAGTTGCAATGCTTGCAAGGCTTAAGTGATGTGCATTACCGAGAGGGCCCAGATATACATCTTCGACAATCGGAGTGACAAATCCTAATCTCGAAATACGCCAACCCAACAAGTACCTTCGGAGACACCTGTAGAGCACCTTTATAATTACCCAGTTACGTTGTGACGTTTGGTGGTACACAAAGTGTTCCTCCGGTAAACGGGAGTTGCATAATCTCATAGTCATAGGAACATGTATAAGTCATGAAGAAAACAATAGCAACAAACTAAACGATCAAGTGCTATGGTAACGGAATGGGTCAAGTCAATCACATCATTCTCCTAATGATGTGATCCCGTTAATCAAATGACAACTCATGTCTATGGTTAGGAAACATAACCATCTTTGATCAACGAGCTAGTCAAGTAGAGGCATACTAGTGACACTCTGTTTGTCTATGTATTCACACATGTATTATGTTTCCGGTTAATACAATTCTAGCATGAATAATAAACATTTATCATGATATAAGGAAATAAATAATAACTTTATTATTGCCTCTAGGGCATATTTCCTTCACCCGCGTGCGACCCCATCGTCAGTCCTACGCGGCGGACATGCCCGGGCGCCCCATATACACCCCATATTTGGGCTGGATATGAGGGGTGCCGGTTAGGCCGGGCGTTTGAGATTCGTTTGAGGCGCTCGGCTGGGTTGATTTTTTTGTGATCAGTCACTGACCGGTCATCCCGCCCAGGCGTTTGAGGGCAGTTTGGGGAGCCCGGTTGTAGATGCTCTAGTATAGACTCGGACAATCCTGACATCTTTGGAGTCTCTTGAGCACGATTGTCAATGAAATGTGGCTGTAAATTCATGGAGATCACCTCATTATATAAGAGAACTCACAAAAAAGAAAACAGAAAATAAATAAGAGTAGAATATGTTAACAAAGCTTGGCAACTACTGACTCCAATTTAGACGCATCAACCGGGAGTCACTGTAAAATCTGAAGAAAAAGGCTAAAAAGAACTGAAACCCGAAAGGCAATCAAATAAAAGAACATCATAAGTCAAAAGCTTGTGGATACGCCACCACTCATAATATGACACAAAGACCAGATGATGACAAATCTAGAAGGAAAAAACACACACACTGCCAGCAGCATTCAAAATCGCATACACACGACGTAGAAAATACGGGCAGTATTTTGTGAATGTCAGCTAGAGAAGTGGAGAAGCAAATCTCAAGTCCAACTACAATTTCTCAAAACATGCTTGAGAGTTCCAGATTCCGATTCAGAATGACAGACGTTCACCAATTTGGCATATTTTTTTTACTAGTATTTCTTTTTTTCTTTCAGCCGCTCATTTCCTACTATAATCAATCCAACCAAATCTTGTCCAACGAATCATTGGACAAGGAGATGGGAAGTATAATACATATACAATCTGTAGCTATCTAAACTCCTTCCGGAGCAAGTATCTGCCAGGCTTCAGTGCCGCACCACCGGCAGGGCCAATCTTCACGGCCAGCTCCGCCGCCGCTGACCCCTCGTGCCGCGGCTGCTGGAGCAGGGCCTGCTGCCACTCGGCAACCGCAGACCCGACAACGAAGAGGTTGGTGATGTCCCTGAGCGGCACCCGCCACTGCGCCCTCCCGAGCAGCTTCAGCTTGCAGCTCCTGACAGCTACGAGATGAGGACGGGCGACGGCGGCGGTCGAAGGCGGCAGATTCTCCTTGTCGGCGTGGTCAACTGCCATCTCGGAGAAGAGAAGAGAAGAGAAGAGCATCCGCTCTCGGAATCCGGGCACGGTAATGAGCTATGCCTAGGCGGCGAGGTGTCTGGTTTGGGTATTTGTACCGGAGGTGGGGGAGGGGAATGAGAGGGAGGGATGAAAAGATTTGAGTTTCGGCTGGAGAGGAGTGGAGGGAGCAGTGGCGGAGGCAGGAATTGTAAATTTATGATTTTGAGGGGGGCCTGATTAAGAAAACATAACAAAAAAATTACTGTTCACGCCCAAAATACAAAGAAGTGACTAATATTGGGGAGGGCGGGGCAAAAGGTGATGGGCCGCCCCCTGAATTTGTGAATGGGTATGTTCACACATCACACAGTCCAATACTGCTATTTGCGTCCCGCCGGCGGGTAATAAGAAGAGCAGCTAACCATTGTGCTCATGTCGGACGTATTGATGAAATCTATGGCGCGTCATACTTGAGGCGACACGGTCCGGTTTTTAACTGTTTTTTTCATCATTTTTCTCCGTTTTTAAATACAAGTTTTACTGGTTTATGAAAAATGCGTTTTCTTATATACATTTTAAACATTTTTCAAATGATTGAGTAATATTTTTCAAATAAAAAGATTTTTTCTATACACATTTAACATTTTCCAAATGCTTGATTAACATTTTTCTACTGCTTCGTTTTGAACTGTTTTTGAACTGCTTCGTTTTGAACTGTTTTTGAACTGCTTCGTTTTTCTACTGTTTTGTGGGCCGCGAGGCGCGCGTTTCCCTGGTTTTGAACTGTTTCTACTGCTTCGTTGATTCTGCTTCGCGAAGCTGTTCCACTGATTGTTGTCCCTGCTGTTTTCCACTGTTTCTTATGTTTCTACTGTTTCTTCTGTTTTCCTTGTATAAACTAAACAATGGTACAGTTTCAACTGTTTCCCAAAGAAACATGAAAGACAAAAACCTTGAATTTACTAACAATGGTTGTAGGTTCCATTTTTATGAAACCAGGTGCTGTTCCTATTGATTCAATTAGTTTTTAATTATAAAAAAAACATGAAATTTCATTTTACATTTATTACAAAGTGGTACTTCTAAAACTGTCATAAAAGTGGTAAGCTTACATCTTGATGAAATTGAGTGATGATAGTATCACCAAGGCGTCATGAAAGACAAAAAAAAATGTACATGTCTTACTGCTCGTTTTCATAACTGTTTCAGCTGTTTTCGGACATTGTTTATAGTTGAAGGTCTTGGAAGAAACTATCACTAGATCAGCAAGAGAAAAAAAAGATAGCTCTATCGGTAAGGAAATATTTTTCCCATGGAAGTATTCCTTTGAGTTGAATCTTGCAGTGCACTTCCCTTGAAGGTGACAGTATTAATGAGACCCTTGAGAATAGAAAGAAGAATTAGAAGAAACATATATGCGATTAGAAGAAATTAATTTCACTGTTCGGTATGAAAGAACAGGCTCTAAGAAAATAACATCTCTTTTGTTTCCATAGGAGAGAAAAAAAAAATAGAGAACTTACATGTCTCTGCAGGAAAGAAGTTACTAACGGCAGCTGAATTTCATTGTCCTTGCATGTTACAATCTCAAAAAGAAATTTCTGACGTAGAGCTTGTAAATCATCCTACAGTATTTTAACATGTGAACAAATTTTTGGAATATTTTTTGACATAGAGCTTGTAAATTTCATTGTTCACATATTTTTTGGAATATGTGATCAAATTTCGGAAAGAGGAACAATTTTTTGAATTAGTAAAAAAATAAACATGTGGACAATTTTTTGAATTTGTAAACAAATTTTGAAACATGAACATTTTTTGAACATGTGAACAAATTTTATGAAAACCGAAAAGTTTGAATTTCCCAAACCTTTTCGGAAATTGAACATTTTTGGAGTTTGTGAACATTTTTATGAAGCATGAACGATTTTTGAATCTTGAGAACAAATTTGGAAGCGCGGATTATTTTTTGAACCTTGAGAACAAATTTTGAAATGAAGAACAATTTTGAAAAATCCTGAACAAATTTGGAAGCATGAATAATTTTGTAAAGCACGAACATTTTTTGTTTCTTGAGAACATATTTTAAAATAGAGAACAATTTTGAATAATTCCAAACAAATTTGGAAGTGCGAACATTTTTGTGAAACGCTATTTTTGAGAAAAAAAACATGAAGGTTGTATGAAACAGCGAACACTTTTAGAAATTGAGAACAAAATTTGTAAAAACTCAACAATTCGAAAAATGCAAACAATTTTTGGAAATGGGAACATTTTTGTAAAGTCTCCCAAAACCCGAACATTTTTCAAATTCGAAAACAAATTTTGGATACTTGAACATTTTTTAAAACTTGGAACATTTTTTGAAACTCCCAAACAAAACTTGAACACATGAACAGTTTTTAAAACTTGCGTACATTTTTTCGAAACTCCCGAACAAAAATTGAAGCATGAACATTTTTTGCAATTTGCGAACAATTTTTTAAATGGAAACATTTATGGAAACTCGCAGCAAAATTTGAAAACATGAACATTTTTTGAATTTGGTGAACAAATTTTGAAATTGGATTATTTTTTGAAACTCCCAAACATAACTTGAAACATGAACAAAAAGAAAATAAAAAGAAAAGAAAAAGGAATTGAAAGATGAAATAAAGAAACAGAAAAACAAAGAAAGAAAAAGAAAAGAAAGAAAAAACTATAAAGAAAAAGCAAACAGAAAAAACCAGTGAAAACCCAGTTCAAGAACCTTCCAGAAGGTTCCCAAAACCGTTCAGGAACCCTCTAGAAGGTTCCCAAAAACCAGGATGCTGTAGCGCCTGTGCTATCTCGTGACTGGGCCGGTCCATCTTGATCGCTAGTCGCTCGCTTCTCTGTGCGAAGCCTCGACAACTGGACGCAGCGAGCGTCCAATAGGGTTTTCCATAGGGGTGCCCGGGAAAATAGGCATGGCTTCGCTGAAGCGAGCCTATAGTTGGGCCGGCCCACGTACGTAATTCGTGTGTTATTTGTTCGCTGCTGTTTCCTGCGTTTTTTTCTTCTGTGGTTTTTTGCTTCGAGGTTTTCACTGTTTTGTCCGATTTTCAGTGATTTTGTTTTATTTTTATTTTTTCTTTCATTTTTTCATTTTTTCATTTTATCTATCTATTTATCTATCTATATCCATACCTATTAATAAATGGAGGAATATTTATTAGTTCCTGACAGCTATGCCATGTTAGCTAGTATCGGTGGCAGTTTTACTTTCGTTTGGCTTTGGCAACCCTCTGTAGGAGCCTCGGGTGGGCTCCTCATGGGTGTCAGGGAGGACCTGTTTGAGGTCGACACGTGCATTGCTAGTAGGTTTTTTACCAGTATGATCGTTATGGATAAGAGATCGGGTTTCAAGTGGACTTTGATCATGTGTACGGGGCTGCTCATACCAAAGACAAGAAGGACTTCCTGATCGATTTTGTCCATATGTTAGGTCATAATAAATTGCCCCTTGTTATTGGTGGTGATTTCAATATCATTAGGAGGATCAATGAGAGAAGTAAAGCTAAAATACTCCCTATTTGGTCTTTTTACTTTAATTCCATCATTGAACACTGGGGGCTAAAAGAGTTAGAGCTCTCAGGGAGGAGCTTTACTTGGTCTAATAACCAGGACGACCCCTTGTATGTAAAACTAGATAGGATTCTTGTTAGCCCATCTTGGGAACAACATTTTCCTTTAGTTACGGTCAGGACACTCGTTAGAGGTGTCTCTGATCATGCTGCTCTTTTGGTACATACTGGAGTTGTAAATGCTGTAGCTATCAGGCCTTTTAAAATTGAGCTTTGCTGGCTTGTCAGAGATGAGTTGCCGGCCGTTGTTTCTAGAATTTGGAACTCTATCGCTCCTAATAAAAACAGCATGGAGTGGTGGCAGGCTGTTATGAGAAAATTAAGAAGCGGGCTCAAGGGTTGGAACCTTAATGTTGAGGGTAGTTACAGGAGAAAGAAGAGTTTTATTATTAACGCTTTAGATATACTTGATAAGAAGTGTGAGCTTGCTGGTGTATCAGCAGCTGACTATGTGCAAAGAAATAGTTTGCAAAATGATTTGAATAAAATTCTTAGAGAGGAAGAGATAAAATGGTATCAACACTCGAAGGAGAGGGATATCAAAGAAGGGGATAGCAACACTAGGTATTTTATGATTAAGGCTAGTGGGCGGAAGCGCAAGAGTAAAATCTTTCGACTTATCCAGGATGAAGGGATCATCCAGGGGGATGATAACTTGCTCAAATATGCAACTAATTTCTTGAAGGACTTATTTGGTCATGTAGATTTACCCCCTATATCTCTGTGTATCCCTCTTGATGATGTTTTGTCAGAAGAGGATAAGGTTGAGCTCAGTTGCAAATTTACTATGGATGAAGTTAAAAATGCGTTATTTTCTATGAAGCGCAACAGAGCGGCTGGCCCGGATGGCTTTCCTGCCGAGTTCTTTCAATTTTTCTGGAACCTCATTTGTAACGATCTCCTTAGGCTTTTTCATGACTTTTATGAGGGCAAGATTAACATTTCAAGGCTTAACTATGGTGTAGTCACTTTGCTTGCTAAGGGGCAGGGGCTAATAGGATTCAAATGTACCGTCCCATTTGCATGCTGAATGTTCCTTTTAATTTTTTTACAAAAGTTCTTAACAATAGAGCCATGAAAATTGTTGATAAAACAATTTCTAAAACGCAATCTGCATTTATAAAGGGTCGCTACATCCTGGACAATGTGCTTATGCTTCATGAAGCTATCCACTCTTTACATAGAAATAAATGTTCTGCTATGCTTTTTAAGGTTGATTTCGAAAAAGCTTACGATAAAATTAACTGGAGTTTCATGCTTGATGTCCTAAAAATGAAAGGCTTCCCTGAATGTTTTGTCCAGTGGACAAAAGATGTCGTTAGTAATGGAAAGGTTCCCGTCACTATTAATGATGTTATTGGCCCGTATTTTGTTACCAGGAAAGGTTTGAGGCAAGGGGATCCGTTTTCCCCCTTGCTTTTCAATTTGGCGGCTGATGTTCTTGCTACCCTGGTGCAAAGGGCGCAAGAACAAGGATTTATCAAGGGAGTGTTGCCTAGGTTGTATTCAGGAGGTCTAAATATTTTGCAATATGCGGACGATACTATTTTCTGTTTTGAAGATGACCTTGAGGGGGCTAGGAACCTCAAAATAATTCTATGTGTTTTTGAGCATTTGACCGGTCTGAAGATTAATTTTTTAAAAAGTGAAATTTTCTGTTTCGGTAAAGCTTTGGAGAAACAAGCTGACTACGCCGGCATTTTTACTTGTGCTATTGGGGGCTTCCCTTTTAAGTATTTAGGTCTTCCCCTGCATTATAAAAAGCTTTGTAATGCTGACTGGAAGCCAGCGGAAGAAAAAGTAGAGAAAGAAGCTGCAGCGTGGCAGGGGGCTCTTTTATCTATGGGTGGTAGGCTTATCCGTACCGAAACTTGCTTGAGTAACGTCATTAGTCATTTACTTAACTTTTTCCGTCTACCAAAGGGAGTAGGCAAAAGAATCGACTTCTTTCGAGCTCGGGTGCTTTGGCAAGAGAAAGAGGGGGTTAGGAAGTTTTATTTAGTTAACTGGCTTGATGTCTGTCAACCTAGAGACCAAGGGGGGTTGGGTGTTACTAATCTGGATATCAAGAATATTAGTCTTTTGTGTAAATGGCTCTGGAGACTTGAGAATGAAGATGGGGATTGGCAGGAGATGATTAGAGCAAAGTATTTGAAGAGAAAAACTTTGTCTCAATGTGAGTCATCTCCTGCCAACTCTCATTTCTGGAATGGTATCATGAGTGTTAAAAATATCTTTTACAACTGTTGTCAGAGAATTGTTGGAGATGGGTGTAAAACTAGATTTTGGGAAGATGCTTGGATCCACAACAAGCCTCTCTGTGAACTTTTCCTCGCTTGTACAAACTTACTTTCCATCAAAACATTACGGTTGCTAAAGCATTTGAACAAGATTTTAACTGCATTAGATTTAGGAGATGTTTATATGGGGAGACATTGGATATGTGGAATAAACTTCTAGATATGTGCAGTCAGGTTGTTCTGAGTGAGGAACCTGACAAAGTCAAATGGCTTTTGACCAGCTCTGGCCAGTTCTCTGTTAAATCTCTTTATCAATATATTATTGCTAGGAGAGTAGTGTTCCCTTTTAAGTTTCTATGGAAACTGAAGGTACCTTTGAAAATTAAGGCTTTTATTTGGTTAGTTATCAAAGGGAGGATCCTGACCAAGGACAATTTATGTAAAAAAGGCTGGAAAGGCACCAACAAATGTGAATTTTGTGATGCCAATGAATGTATTGACCATCTGTTTTTCACTTGCTCTTTTGCTCGGTTTCTTTGGAATGTAGTTGGGAGTGCTTTGGGAAATCCCCAAACACCCCTGTCATTCTTTTACTTTTGCCAGAATTGGCTTCCTAAGTATACTGGGAAAGATAGAGTGGTTATAGCTATTGGCACGGCTGCTTTATTATGGTCGATCTGGAAAACAAGAAATAAATCTTGCTTTCAAAGTTCTTTACCTAATGATCCTACTGATATTATCTTCTCCTTATGTTTCGTGTTGGATTCGTGGGGTGTGCTACAGAAAAGAGGAGTGCAAAAAACTCTTAAGGAAGTGACCAAGAGGTTGGCCCAGATAGCGAGGGACGTCTTCAAGCGTGCTTACGGCTGGGGGCCTGCTGTACGGAGGCTCTGTTGATCAAGTGGTGATAGATGTAGCATTTGCGATGATCTCTCTTGTTCTTTTGCTATAGCACCCTGTAGGTGCAGAGTTTGGTTTCTCAAGTTGTAGTGAGTTATTTCACCTGATGCAAAAATGAAGCTTTTTTGTTGATGAGCTTCAAGATGTTGTAGCATCCTGTAGGTGCAGATGAAGTGCCTCAAGATGTAGGAGTAGTTTTTTTTTTCATGATGCATATGTTAGGCATCGAAAGAAGTTGAGTCTGTATGAAACTTGATTCGTATGCTGTGACTCCATTTTCGTAATGAAAATGAGGGCCGTGTGGCCCCTCTGATCGTTTTTTTATTAGTTCTTCTTTCATCACCCCTTCATATCCGTTGATTTTGTGTTAACCATAAAAATTGACGGCTGAGGTTTTTGGTTCTCTTTCTTTGTTGTGTATTGTTTTTTTTAATAACTGTGCATGTAGCCATTTGTTACCTGCACGCAGCTATCACTAATAAAAGTCATGACCGAACACACTACGTATCTGCCCCCTATTTCCTAATGATTGGATTAGGAAGGAGAACCAACCTTACGTTACATAATCGTTCCTTCTACTCGCAACCCCCCCTCGATTTTTTTTCCTCATGATATCAATCCAATCTCTTGCGGCCTGTGGCCTCGATCCGCTCAACGGAGCACGTACTATCGTCTTGCGACCAACGAACGAGGAGACGCAGAGGGATCATACCCGAGAGGGCGAGAGGAACAATTCCATCAGGCTAAATAGTGAGCAAAAGCCATGCCTCGACACAGATGACAGCATGCCCGCCGAGAGGTTGTCTGGCCTCAACTCATATGCAAAAGTACTCACGTACTCTCCTCTTCCCAATCAAGCACGTGAGCACTCAGATCAGACCTTGCTGATTGATGGCATTAGCGGCTGCTTCCAACAATGATATAAAGGACCATGGATGATCACATTGTATGCATGTATTAGTATCGAGGACTTGGTGCTGTTGTTGATTCTACGCACTTCATGTGCTTCATGTCGGCCACACACAAAAGTAATCTTGGTATAGGCTCCTCGCCGAAGGTTTGTTGTCACCGACTCCTCATACCAGAATGCTCCGATCTGACGGGCGTCGATGCCACCTCCCTATATGCCGTTGTCACAGGACATAATCCCAATGTTGTTGTATCGTTTGTAGCGTATAGGCATTGCCATCTCGTGACTGGATATGACGGTGGCTCCTATACAACGCCGGCTTGCGACTGGACACGACCTCCGCACCCGACAATGATGTTGCCTTGTGGCTCAGCAGCTTGACTGCATGAACGAATCAGGGAGCATCGCGTCCGATCATTTGATCGTTCAGGTACATCTTCACAGTCTATTTTTCTGTCAAGTCATGTGATCACGGGACTCTCATCTTTTTTTTTGTTCATCCGTTTAGCACAAAACCCATCAGCAAAACTTTACTTAGGTGGCAGTACACTATGGTATGAATGCATGATTGGCAAAGATGCATGTTGCATCTGTTGTTCTTGTGCTAATTCAGGGGTGTAATAAAAGGCAAGTGCTCCAATAAGGTGAGAGGTATATGATGGATTATTGGATTGCCCAATTGAAAAACTCCAAAATCAATCTTGCAGCTAAGAATTCTTGGCGTAGCTTATTCCTAGTTTTTCATTCAAGTATCAATCTCATATGTTTCTTGTCACATAAAACCAAAAAGCAAGAAAATTGCCCCGTTGTTAAATTTTGACATGCTTCCTTTCTTCACAACATATTAGTTCATATGTAACTAATATCATATTTAGCTCATATGTAATTAATTAAGCTGCAGATTCATGGTGACTGATGAAGAGGTCGTTCCATGCCTACTATGAATAATGAACGCATACTACAAAAAACAATCAAATGCTCTCATTAGGAATGCATTCCTCGCCTTTTCACTTGCAAGCCCTTCCTCACCTTTTTTTTCTGTAGCAACACACTCATTTTAGGTACCAAGGTTGAACTGAACTCTTAATTGTCTCGTGATTCAGTTACTCAACCCGACCATTAGTGATTCATGGCAATTGCCATTTGCACCATAGTGAAGCACATGCATGTGTGGTACTACTGATCTTATACTATAATGTATTTATGCCCCGTTGCAACGCACGTGCTACCTAAATATTTGATCCCCACTAACTCAATTATCTTAACATGCAACCATGACAACTCATCATGCTAACATGAATGCCTCACTAAATTTAATTCTTTCAACATCCAACTATACCAACTTACCATGTCACCTTACAGGAAAAAAAATCCCACCTTAACATGCACCATCCATGCTACTCATATTCAATAATATTTTAAAACTATATAATAATCAGATATAATAAATTATCGGAAATGTTAACGCCCACACGTGTGGGCGTTCACCATCCCGACCACACGCAAGCATCTCTGTTGGCAACTTTGTGCACGAATCTTGCAAAAACCGGCCGGTTTTCTGCGCCACGTAGGACGAGGCGCGTGTGCGGTGTGCGAGTCAGTTCGCCTGCACGTTGGTTGCCATCCCGCGGTCAGCGGTTTCCACTCGGAGGCGTGCGGTGGAACTGCTATGCGCCCGCACGCCACGCTCCGATCGCGGTTGACGTCAAACACGTCGCACACCTCTGCCCCCTCTCCCTCACGGTTCCATTTACTCACCCGCACCGCAGTTACTGGCACAACCCACTCGCATTTCAAACCATTGGAGGAGAAGGCGAGGGGAGAAGGCGACGGCGGAGGCGGAAGAATCGACGGTGTTCGCGGCCGTCGGTGGTGCTCGCCGGAACGGAGCGGCTTCGCCGGAGCGCCCGCGGGTTGAAGGTAATGCTCGCTACAACTCTCGCAATCCCTTCCTGCATTTTCCCCCCTTTGTCGTGGAATTGTCACGGCAGACGTCCTTAGTGTCAGCGGGGTCTTCAGATAAACCGCCAAGTCCGGCCGGGTTAACTTCCGGCCGGTTTACACCGCGGGGTATATCCCCGACATTAGCCCCCAAGTTTAGCTTGGATTTATTCATGGTAAACTTATGCTGTAAAATAAACACAAGAACAAATTTGACAGGTTATGCTCCGGGTTAAGAATTTTTGTAAACCGGTACCTGATCATCCTTAAGTCCTTGTTATTTCCTCCTTGTGGGAAATCCGGGTCAACAGACCAGCTTCATAATCAATTTGCCGACATTGGCTTGTCATCGAGAAATATTGTGAAGAATAACTCCTTTGACTCAGCTCCGCCGGTTTAAGAAATATGGGTCTGAAAATACTTATCTGATATTCAGCCTGTTTGAAGATGTAAAACTTGCCGGTTTAATATTACCAAAATGGCCGGTTTATAAATATTGATGGCGCCGGGTCATAATTGTTGTCGACACCGGGTCGTGTAATTGATCTTCCTGATTTGCTCAAAACTGATAAAATGAAGATGTTCCTCCTTTATATGCATAATACCCGTAGCCCCCAAGTCTTAAGAGGAGAACATAGTGATAACTTAAGACTTGCTCCAATAAGTGTTTCAACCTTGAAGAAATCCGATTAGTCCATCTCAATCATATAAACTGAATACTCCATATATGTAGCCCCTAAGTGCCGGGTTGTCATGCTTGCAGCAACCTGGGACTTGTAATTTCCTGATGCTCATAAAAAACTTCAACCAGTGTATCCCCCAAGGGCCGGGTCATTATGTAAATAATGAGCAGGGACTTTGAAAATATGATCATGTAGACTTTAACAGCAACGTGTAGCCCCCAAGGGCCGGCTCAGTAAGATAATATTGAGCTGGGACTTTATATATACTTCATTGAGAATAACATTATATTATGTAACTCCCATCATGGGGCTTGAACCCATATCCACAAGGTTGAGAGCTTTGTGCTTTACCAACTGAGCAGTGGATCCTTCAATAATAGATGAAAACGTGTGTATCTTCAATTGTTGACAGGAGCAATTGGTAGCCCCCAAGGGCCGGCTCATTATAATATGATGAGTCGGGTCTTCAATAAGGTGAGCAAAAAATGTCTTCGCATTAGCCCCCAAGTGTCATGGTGCATGCTTGCAGTGACATGAGACTTGTGTATTTGATGTAATTTCAACTGAAATAATATAGCCCTCAAGTGCCGGGTCGTAAGCCTGCAGCAACTCAGGACTATTCCTTCAATTCTAGAATAAATCATATCTATTGATAATATGATAGCCATTGCGCTAAAGCGACTTTTGAAAACCTTAATCATAATACTGGTTATTGATAACCATAATAAAAATCCAGCCATGTTGGCTATTTGAATAATATACCCAATGATTTATAAGCGCATAATTCCAATGGCGCAATCCAAATATATACTGGCGACTTATAGTCCAAAGCTAGGCCGGGTCAATAAACCCCGATGATTTGTAATTATGCTTTATTCAACCTGTTTCTGCATACAACAAGTTTAAAGTGTCCTGGCGGTTTACCGCCGGACGGGTCATAATGCCCAACATATAACCCGGGTTTATAACCAAGGCTGCACTTAAGAATAATCAAATATGAAATATATCATACCTGTGACATTGAATCACATTGTTGGTTTTACCAACTTTTTGTAGTAAAGGTGATAACCCAAATCTTGAGTACTGATAACTCCTTCCATATTGTGCCGGTTTATGATAAAACCGTGCCGGGTTGTGATAAACACCGGTTTACTCCATAATAGGATGGTAACAGAAAATCAAACCGGGCAGATAGTCTCCGGATTAAGATTTGACCGTGTTCCGCCAATTTGACAGTGTGAACCGGTTTAAAATTTTGCCGGTTAAAAAACGCAACAAAAAGAAAGAAATATCTATCAAAGAAAATTTCAAGCAAAGGCAATGATAAAACCGTTTGCAAAAAGAGGCTTATTTGAGCTGATCAGATGGCGTTACCATGGTCGGACACGACCAAGCTCCCGATAGGTGTAGCTATGGTTCAAGTCAGCCAGGTCCCCAAATGAAACCGTGGCATTTATGCCGATCAAGTGGCATGGCAATGGTTCGGGTTCGACCAAGCCCCCAAGTGATTCTGTGGCCTTAGGCCGATCAAGAGGCATGACTGGTTCAGACGTGACCAAGTCCCCAAGTGATCTGGTGGCTCTCGCCTATCAAGAGGTATTTCATTGGTTTGGACATGACCAAGCCCCCAAGTGATATAACATGATGCTATTGAAAAGCTAACTCAAGGGGTAAACCGGAGGCTGCTTTAGAACAACTCCGTGTAACCACACATGATGTAAAAGAACAGAGACCCCGCTTTATGAAGCAAAAGCCCCCATGTGATCAATAATATGTCAGGCCAGTAAGGCGGGATACCCATGTTTGAACCGCGCATCATGGCAGCAGGTCCTCTTTGGCAATTTTTAACTTTTTGCAAGAGATAAATTCTTCTTGAACCGGGATCTTGAACCGGATATCGAGAGCTTCAAAGCTTTGTGGGAGACATCTTTCCCTTGAACCGGATTTTAAACCGGAATCTTCATTTTCAGCCGGAAAATTTTCTGACGGCCTTTAAACTCGAACTTGCGAGAAGTTAATTACTTTTTGAACCGGACATTGTTAAACCGGATTTGAGCGCTTCAGAGCTTTGTGGGAGAACAGATTTCCCTTGAACCGGACTGTAAACCGGATATTTGAGAGCTGCAGTCATACTGACTTCCCTTGAGTCGGATTTTAAACCGGAATCCTTTCTGATGACCCGGATCTTCTTCATTGAGCTGGGATTTTGTAACTGTCATATACTTTCTAAACCGGAAATTTTCTGACGGCCTTTAAATTTTCATATAACAGTAGCCTCCAGGACTGGGTTATCTTTCCCTCCATCGTCCTGGGGTTCTTAAACCGGCTGAAACTGGTAAGATTTGGTGAGTCATGTCATCGTAGCCCCCGAGTCTCAAAGGTGCCTCGAGGAGTTGGCTTGAGACTCTCCATATTTGACCGCGATATAAACCGGCATAACTTGTATATTATTGATGTTGATAGCATGATGTGAATCCACAGAAGGTTGAGGTGACTGCGGCGGGTTATAAATGATCCCGTATGAGCCGTGTCAGCAACTCGGCCAATGGTTCCTTCCAACTGGCTCCTTGAAGTTTAACCAAACTATAGTGGCGGCGACTTGTGTGCATGTCCATTGAACCATCCAGTGGCAGACGACGGCTGATAATACATAATAATTGCCTCCAAATTGTTGAAGGAAAACCGGGCTACCCAAGCTGTGACTTTTTCATACTCAATAAACAGCTCATGCAGACAGGTGCGGCCCTGGCATGTCCATGTAAACCAGGCCGCAATAAACGGACGGTAGAGACGTCCACAGTATTAGAGGTGGCTCGGACAGATGAATCGGCCGCAGTGCTGTAAACCGGCGCGGGTGAGTCAACCACATTGTCCTGCATCAACAATAGTGCAGACCAAGGCAAAGATAAACTGCTCTTTGACAACAATAATATATGCCAATAAAATATATCTTAGATTGATATCACCTAATGTGCCAAGCCGGAAATAATCCGTCATGAGATTGATATCGCTGGGTGAAATTGAAGTCGCTCACAGATGAACCGGTGCGGACGGGTGAGTCGGCCGCGACGTTTGTAAGCCGGCGTGGACAGCGAGTCGACCGCAGCGTTATAAACCGGTGCGGGCGGGAGAATCGGCCGCAGGGGCGAACAATAAGTCAATCGCGTGTGCTGATGTAGCGGGGGTACACAAATATAAATCAAGTGGAGATCAAAACTAGTACTGCTACCAGGTGATTAGACAAATCACTGCTCCTGCTGCCGCCAGGCCGGGGGCAGTCTGTTTCCTCGTAAAAATCAAATACTACTCTGCGTCCCAGGTATAGGCCAAAACAGCAGAGCAATGTTTGCAGAGAAATCAAGGAATAGTACTACTACCTATTTGGATGGGAAGGAATAAGACAAGAGGCATGCACCAAAATCAGTCAAGTTCATCACGTGAATCTCCCAATGGCCTATTTCATGTCCAGCTTAAAAGAAAAGGAAAAAGGGAGATTACGACCTGGACGACACGGATATGGACAGCCAAACTAACATCGATCAAGATGAGGATTTGAAACGTGGCCTGCTGACCCTGAGCCACCTTGCTGCTCGCTTATATTATTGTGACCCGCCAAAGTGCACGCCCGTTTTCTTGAGCCGTCCCATACTCCGTTGACTCGTCATGAGTCGCCACGATTAAATCGCCATTGCCAACGCTGCGCCTGCCGCGAGATGAGCCGCCAGGGATGTGTTGAGCCGCCCCTCCCTTTGCACGCACTTATGCCGAAAAGACCGGAACGGAGGTGATGAGGGACAGTGGCTACAAACACTACTGTGGCTGGTACGTTGCATAATGTTATCAGTACTAATTCCTACGTAAATATGCTGACGTCATCATCAACTTGGCGGCTGAGTATCATTCAGACGAATCAGGTGATATCTATCAAAGTTTATTTTTCTTAACACATTGTTTTTATCAAAGAACAATTATTTGGTCTATGCTATTTTTTCGCAGGACCATTATTCCTCACAAAAAGGTCTTGCAAAAGGGGCATGAGCAGATATTATTTTTTGCACTAGCGCTCATCCTGCGCAGGTTGCTACCCCCGCTGACACTTGGCAAGTTACTAGCGACCCGCCCTGACCTGGCGGTCTACAAGCAACCCACCTGGTCATTATGACTCACTGGTGATCCGGCATGCGGGACAGACGGATGACAAGGCCCAAGGCCCAGAAGGCCGGTTCACGTTTAACGGTGGGCCGGTTTAAGAGGAAAGGCATGAGGAATATTTGTCCTACAAGGAGTTAAGACCTGGACTTATATCCGGTTTGTATTAGAGATAGACTAGTCCTAATCCTAATAGGACTCTACATGTAACCCACCCCTCCAACATATATAAGGAGGGGCAGGGCTCCCCAAAAGGGACAAGATTGACAAGTTCCACAAGTTGAACAAGTTAGGTTTAGACAATAGCTCTCAAGATAGAGCACTCTTGTAACCATGATCATCATCATCAATATCAATGCAGCAGGATGTAGGCTTTTACCTCCACCCTGTTCGATTCCTGGATCGAGATACATAGAGATTCAGGCGATTCGGCGATGCGTCGGCGTTCCCGCCGGCGCCGACGTCGTCTGCTAGCCGTTTTTGGTGGCACTGGGCAGTTTCGTCGCGGCCGCGGCGGCGGCATCGTCGGTGTGGTTATGCCTGTTCGGAGGCACACACTAATCTTGCCTATGGATTGGGCAGGTGTCTCCTGGTTTGTTTGATGCGCATTGGTTCGAATTTGTGTTTGCAGTCAGTTCGTGGGAGAATTTTGAGGGTGAATTTGAAGTCGCGGTAGTTGCCATTGAACCCTAGATCTAGTTAGTTGGGTTTTGAAACTGTAGTATGAGGCGAACTTGATAGTTTCATTAACTATCATGATTGTGTGGCAACTAACTCCCTGAACAAATGTGATAGTTGCCACAAACGTGTTTCCCCTTGCGGCAATAAATTATTGAAATGACTGTGTTAGTTGCCACATATAAGCTTTCGCATGGGGCAACTATTTTTATTGAATGGCTGTGATAGTTGCCACACACACACTCTTCCATGTGGCAACTAAATTTGCTGAATTACTGTGATAGTAGCCACAAACATGCTTTTTCATTGTGGCATCTAATTTTTCTGAATGATTTGTGATAGTTACCACACTGTGATAGTTGCCACAATCAGTAGTCAATGCAGTTTCAGGAGCCAACTGCACTGGACGGCAACTAATGTGCACATCAAGTGTGCCTGTTGCCACTTGGATAGTATATTCATGTGGCAAATAGAATGTGAACACACTGTCTATTGCCATTCTGCAGATAAGACAGTGTGGCAAATTGGCTGCATAATGTGGCAACCAAATTTGCATATCAATTGTGTCAGATGCCATACATATGCTTTGCATGTGGCAAGTTTTTGGCTGACCACATCATGTCTGTTGCCATGCCGCAGTCAGTACAATATGGCAAATTCATTGTACTGTAGGCGCAATTTTTTTTTGTTTTGCCACAATGACTTTGTGATATCTGATCACACTGTGGCAATTTCTAGGTTCTTGATTAGATGTGGTTTCATCGATTTGTTGTAGTATGTGTTGCATTTCAGCATGGCAATTTCACCCTAGCACATTTCTGCCGCTGAACAAGTGGCATTTGATTGGTGTATTTTTAGGACAGTGTGTGAGCTGCCACATCTTAGTTTTTCTGATGTGGAGGATTCTGTGACTTTCTATCGTACTATCTTGGGCTAACATGCCAACTTCAACATTTTTTGTTTTCAAGTGCATTTACCATATGTACACTTTTTTTACTTGATAATGCAACCAACGTGCTTACTTGCCACGTTTATGTTTCCGACAATCATAGGAGGGGTGCGTGTGTGTTCATGTTATTTTTTCTGCATTCACTAGTTGACATTTTCTGTTAGGTGGCAACTCCTCACCTCTTGCATTTACATTTCCACCATGACAATTTGGTCTGTTCCTATCTCAGCAGAATGGCTCGTGGCGATCATCAAAACGATGATGATGATTTCATAGATCCACCACAGCGTAATCGGGCAACTAGACAAAGAAAAGAGGGTGATGAGGTAAATGTTCACACATTCCCCTTCCTCCTGCTTTATGTTACTGGTTGACACCTCGAGCTTGCAGTCGTCTGACACGAACTAAAATTTCATGACATTGCAGAACATGGCAACAACTGATCACTTTTTGCAAAAACATGGCAACAACCGATCACTTTTTGTCTGTTTTTTGCAGAAGAAGAAACGTATTCGCAACAGAGCCTCCCAAGAACGACTGACTGCGTTGATTGACAAATTCACCGACGATCAGAAGGGGGCTACTGCTGAGATGGGTATGCAGTCTATGATGGATGTCCGGTGCACGAACCTTGTCAACCCTGTATGCGACTGGCTTGGTGAGATCTATGACCCCGCCTCCAGGGAATTCGTGATTCCGGGACGTGGAAGACTACCGTTGGACAAGGAATCCGTGTTCTGCACTTTGGGTGTGCCTCGTGGACATATCAAAGTCCCGTACGAGGTCAACAATGAGATCGAGGAAGCGTTGTTCCCTCGTTTGTTTCCTGGGTCAGAATCCATGCCGAACACGTCTGCAGTGGCAGATTCGCTGCAGGCCATGACGACGCATGGAGATGTTTTCAAGATGAAGCTACTCATGTACCTCATCTCAGTTGTTTTTGCGCCGACGACCTCTCTTCGCCCAAGCAACAAATGCTTCCCCATCCTGGTGAATGATCCATCTTTACTACTTTATTTTCCTTTGATCTTTTTGGCTCCGATGTCATGTGTAAAGCTAGTGACTGCCAGCGTTTTCCGATGTTTTTTTCCATTTGATTTCTGATGCGGCAACCTTTTTTGTCCTGAAATTTTGTGTGGTGCAGGCGGATCTGGAAAATGTGAAGAACATGAATTGGTGTAAGTTTATTTCCGACTTCCTGCACGATGCATTCTCAAGCAAGATGTACCAAAAGGGTTGTCGACTGCATTTAATGATATTTTTTTACCAATTCTTTCTGGTGAACACTGTTTTTTTAACACACTTTTATTCATGCGTGGCAACCTGATCATAACAAGATGGCAACCTGATCATATCAAGATGGCAACTGCCATAATGACATATGTCAACTGGCATAATGACAATATGGCAACTCCCATCATATTAGTATGGCAACTGTCATCATACTATGATGTCAACTGCCATCATAACAACATGGCAACTGCTATCACACTATGATGGCAATTAGCACATGTAGATGGCATCTTCTTCTTTTTCTTCTCTTCTTCCATGCACCTCAACTTGATTATCATGGGAACATATATTATCCTGTTTTCCCCCACACAGTACCCATGATGGCAACTGATATTTCTTTCTTTTTAAAATTGTTTTGCATCAGCTCATGTACGTCGACTGTCTTGATCTGTCCACTGTGGATTTCACTAGGACAGGAGGCCCGCCGCCTGCGCACAAGTTTGCTGTTTCTGCATGGACTATCAACGCTGTCAAGGCTGTGCTTGTCGCAGACAAGGCTACTGACACCACATATGGAAAACTGCAGGTTAGTTCTGGTTTCTTTGCCCACACGGCATGCCTACAAATTGGCATGAGGCAACCGTCTGTGGGTCATAAGAGATGACTACCTTTGTTATCCATGGCTTTCTGAGTACTGTATCCATGTCTCATTCCACATGGCAACTCTTTTCATTCGTGCTTAAACTTACATTCTCTCTCTTACGTCCTAGCTATTTTTTGTTCTTTCCAGCTGATGGTCAAGCATGCTATAGACTACAACGTGTTTGGGGGCCTCAAAACTTTGGAAAGTGGATGGACGTGCACTCAGCTCCGTCTTGCCCTGCCGAGGTAATCAAAAGATCTACATCTATGGTTTGCCGTGGAGTATTTTTTGATGTCGTGCAAGTGATTGCAATACGGGTGGTCATTGATGCTTCTTTGTTTCGTGCACAGGCGAGGGCACCTGTTGAGCATCTAATAGGGCAGTTTGCATCTGGAATGACCGGCTTGCTCGGGAAGTTGGTTGAGGGGTGGACGTCCCTCAGTGGCTCTGACAGCGACGCGGTTGCGAGGCAGTTCACTTCATTTGTCCCAGAACGTACACACCGGCCAACGGGTTGCCGTGGCCGGTATGACTACAACAGTTCCCAAGAGCCCGCTGACACACAAGATGAACTAGGTGGAGATGCTGGTCTCAGCAAGGATGACGACGATGTCATGGAGAATGTGCAATAGGACACCGATGATGATGATCATGCTGAAGTTCGCGCAGGTGGTAACAAGGGAAAGGATGCAACAGATGTCCCCCAACCGGAGAAAGTCAAACAACATATGGCTGCGAGAGGCGAGGGGGTTTTGCCATCAAAGAGGGGGAGGGCTCCAGAGGGTGTTGGGCAGGGTTCTGCTGGCAAGAGGTCTAGGACCGACCCCATAGCTGCCAGGAAGAGGTTCGACTTTTATTTTAGTTTTTTGCTTTGTCTATTTTCTTCGAACAGACTCATCCTTTTTTTGCACTTGTTTTTGTCAAGCGCGGCAACGAGTTTGCTGTCTGACAATTGCCACCTTTTTTTTCCTCCATCACATACGTGCAGCGAGCCGACAGCTGGTGGACGAGCAGTTACGAAGAAACAGGCGCCAACGCCAACCCGTGTTTCTGCTCGGTTGAACAAAGGCGCCCCCATTGCCGGTGACACCCCTTCCACCAGGTCATCTCCTCGCACGACGACGACTAACACCGGGGATCCTGTTGTGTTTCCAGACCCGAGGAAGGCAGTCAAGAAGTAGGTTTTTTCATCCGCTTTCATTGACATAGCGCTATATTTTCTTGATTTTCCAATGCATCCGTTTAGCTTGTCACATTGTCTTCTGTCATCGCCCCCCACGTGGCAACTACTGTTCTCCAAATGATTTTTTCCTTCCTTTTTAAGTGTATGGCAACTCCTATTGTTTTTTACATGCCAACTGGAATCTAGGCCAAATGGTAACTTTAATGTACCTAATGGCAACTGCCATCTTTACCGTTGGCTTGTGAGCTCATCCCACACCTAGGTTTGAAATTGCATTCATGGCAGATCAGACATTTTTATCATTTTTCAAGTTGGCTAACATGGCAACTACTGCTGGATGGCAACTGCTAATTATGACACATGGCAACTCACGTTCCCCTTACATGGCAACTACCATCTTTTCCACTTGTTTTTCATTTTTTTTAAGATTTCTACCAAGGCAAACATATTTTTGTTCATTTTAATACCTTTTTCATGTGCTTTTTTTGCAGGGTGAAGAAGACTACTACGCGCGGGGCCAAGCATATCAGTAAGGACCCGCTCGAACGCCTGCATTCAAAGTTGTCAACAGGGGGCAACTCAGATGTACATGAGGCACCAGGCGACAATACTACTGCTGCACCGTTGACCGCTCCCACCAACTCTGATGCAAGTGGCCGACCATCTCCGCCGGCTGCAGATGTGCAAGCTAGAACAACAGGCATCCGTACATCGGGGAGTGACGAGTCGGTATCTGCCAGGACAGCTGAAATATTGCCAACTCTTCTGGCAATGAAGGATGCTGCTATGAGCCATGCCACCCCATCAGCAAGCGTTGAAGTGGACGCTCCCGAGACGAACCTAAGCAAGTAAGATTCCTGCTCATCTGACACTGATTCCAAGCACGTGCGTGGTGGCACTCCCGTGTCCACGACAGAAGCGGCTGAGGCGGCAGTTCACAAGGATATGCCATCTACAGGTGAGAGTCCTGGCACAACAGCTCCAGCTCCTGTCGGTGCAGATACTGCTAAGGTGACTGTTTCGCGTGCTGGTCTTCCACCTAGGCATCGTAGCCCCCGCAAGCAACCAACAGACATACCCAATGCACCGGCTGTAGCTAGGAGCAGGAGAGACGAGTCTGGTTGTGTTCCTGCGTCCACACTGTTCCCGCCACCTGCCAAAAGCAATGTGATGGAGAAACCGGAAGACCAGAGCACAACTGATGCAGGTGTCAAGCCGGGCACGAGTGATGCAGGTGAAAAACCGGAGCAGACTACGCCTTTACCCGCAGTGGAAATCCCCAGCATAAATCTGCGCACTTCCAGGCTCCCAGTCAATGTCGGTGTCCCCTACAGCCCAAATAAGAAGATTGTCATGAAAGCTGCGGCTGATACCGCTGACAACACGCCCCACCCTGCAAATAAGGCCGATCATTCTATAGCGGCCGATTCAGATATGTTTGTCGGTCTTTCACCCTTGGATTCTGCCCCGCAAGTCATTCGTGGTCCGGCCAGTAGGAATGAGAGGCACCCAATGGCCTTTACCCCACCGAGCTTCAGCCTTGGCATCAGTCAAGATCAACCGGTGGTGCAAGATCCTATGCCAGTTGCCTTTGCTTTCCCAGGAGGCATGCCCGCAATGATGGCGCAGCCAATGGTCGAGGGCAGGAAGGCTGTCAAGTTCGCAGAGCCGATTGTGCAAGGTACACTTGTCATGTCCTTATGATTTTTCTTGTATACATCTTTGTAGTTTGACTTTTGTCCCAATCATATTTTTTGGGGGTTCTCACTTGTGATGGCAACTGGATTTGATGCACCATGTCACCTACATTTTTTTGCTGCCATGCTGCATTTGACATTGGGGCAACAACGTGGCAACTGAAGTTGATTCAACATGGCAACTGTAGTTGCTGTCACATGGCAAATACAGTGCATTACACATGGCAACTGGATTTGCCACACCATGTCACCTGCATTTTTTGTTTCCATGCTGCATTTTTTCATACGGGAATCACATGGCAAGTGGAGTTGACACAACATGGCAACTGTAGTTGCTGTGACATGGCAACTACAGTCCAACTAGATGGCAACTACAGTGCAACTACATGGCAATTGTAGTTGCTATGACATGGCCACTGTAGTTGGACCACACATGGCAACTGCCCCACTTTTTCTACCTACATCTCACATCATGCACCCTATCTTCTCACAATCCATCTGTTTTTGATTTTCTAGGTATCCTAACCCACTTTTTTTATCATTGCAGCCACCCCTGAGGAGATTTCACCATCACTTGACGAAGCTTACCACATGATTGAGGAGGCAGCATTGCAGAGGAGGTCCTCACGAGGGCAAGGGCAATCGTTCCAACGTGCCTGCAGATACGGTATCTGAGGATACCATTAGGAGTGCCACTCCTGGTTCTGTGAGGCAGCAGAGGGTAGTTCACCCACCTCCCGCGGAAGACTACGAGCCCGAATTCAGGGCCACTAAGGAATAGACCCAGCTGTACGATATCGTCAAGCGGTTTGGAAATGCGAGGGCCAGCAGCAAGCACATGAAGGAGTTGAAAGCGTAAATGAACACACCCCATAATCTCTCATTTTTCTTTGCTCCTTTTTTACCATTCATCTTCTTCGTACTTTCTATACACGACCCGCTTACGTTTTAGTTCTTTCATATTTTTTTTACTTAGTAGGCATGATTCTTCCATGTCATATCGTTTTCATACAGCTTATGTTTGGACAGAACCAAAGTCATTCAATGCGGAGCGACGTACCTCGAGCTGGGTGATCTTGCCGAGTCCGTGAGGTCAAACGGTAAAATGTCGACGAATGTAGTTGCATGCGGGATCGACTACATCAACAATCACACCGATGTGTGTGCCGACAAGATAATCATGCATTACAGTGTGACCTGCAAAATATGGGATGGTGACTTCCACCACAAAATCCCGAGGAAGAATTTTGCTCAACACGGTGAATTCAAGCTCACACTGAAGAAATATGTGAGTACTCCTTCCCTGTCTGCAATGTTTTTTCACATGGTGTGGTTTTTTGCCATCATTTGCACTTGTGTTTATGTGGCAGATGTTTTCATGTGGCAACATTTGCCGTGCACACTGACTTCTTGATTTTTGCATCCCGTGCAAACTATGTGGCAACTTGATAGTAAAATACACGGCACATTTTGTTCATACATGGACGGCAACTTTCTTTCAACTACCCCCACCCATAACCAAACATTCTACGTGATTCTATTTTTTTGTCTCTTTGTTGTTCTTTATGTGAACTTTGCTTCTCATTTCTTCACTTTTAAATGCAGGTCATGTTCCCCATGTTCCAGGAGCTTGCACCACATGACCCACACGACAAGTGTGGTCACCACTATGCGATCTGTCTTGACCTGAAGAACCAACGTTTTGAGGTGCTTTATTCAATCCGTTCGAAAGCTGATGCAGACCTTACTACGCATGCCGAATTCTTCATTAACAACCTCAAAGAGACATGGAACCGTCACTACGAACATTCAAAGGTCCAGATCAGGCATTTCCCGACTGAGTATGTGGCGACTGCGAAGCAAGGGAACAAGTAATTTCTTCCTTCCTTCATGTGCCATTTACATCAATCCAACCCCTCTTTTGTTGTCACATCTGAATTGAAGTCTATCTTTGTTACGTCTGTCCTTTTTGTGTGTTCACCTGACTCTTTTCCTCGTGCAGGACGGACTGTGGCTTTCACGCGCTGGAATACTTTGCAAAGTGGGAAGGCAGAATTGTCCCCCCTATCACAGCTGCAACGGTCGTTGAGCTCCGGAAAATCTACACATGGAACTGGTTGACGAATGAAGATTTCAACAAGCGGTCCGGAGCACGCGAGTTCGTGGAGGAAGCTGTCAAGAAAGTCTTCAAGAAGTACAAGTGATCACGTGGCATTACACACCGGACGCATACCTTACATTCTGTTGCCGAGGAATGTAAGGTACTATCTCTTTGTTCTCGTCGAAAACTATGTTTGTGTGCTATGTTATGACTGCAACCCCGCATAGCCTACTATGTAGTGGTGGTGTGTGAGCGACATTTGAATAGTTTCTGTAATATATGTGTGGACGTGAACCTATTTTAGGCGTTACAACAGATATGTTTTTATGTTTATCATTATTACAATGGTTTCATCGTTTCTAGCACCGGTTTGCTGTTTCGAATGCGTCTACGATGTTTTAAAAAAGATGGCAAATGTAGTTCATCAGACATGGGTAGTGAAAGTCATCGTCGTTTTTCATTTTGGCTGTTTTGCTTCTTCTTTTTCATTGCTAACTGCACCGGCTGGCATGGGTAGGTTGATCATGTAGCCACAACCTTTGCTGCGGTTTATGCACGTTACGCTTTTTCCAACTTGTTTCCCATACATTGCACACAACACACTATGTGTCTCTAAACCGCGTCGTATTGTCATGGAAATATATGCCATGCAGAGTCATTACAAATACCATGGCATATTTTCAGTACAGCTAACATGGCAGATACAGTACAAACAACATGGCAGATCCAGCATAATTAACATGGCAAATACAGTACAACTAACATGGCAGATCCAGTACAACTAAAATGGCAGATCCAGTACAACTAGCATGGCATATTTAGTATAAAATAGCATGGCATATTTAGTATAAAATAGCATGACATATTTAGTATAAAATAGCATGGCAGACTAACTACACATAACATGGCAGATTAACTACACATAACATGGCAGATTAAGTACCCATAACATGGCAACTGCATTTATCCATTCAATGAATTTTCCTTCCACTTCTGATGCCCCTCAAGAGTCATTCTCCCAATTTTTTTAAAAGATTCTCATCATCTAGGGTACAAAACAAAATGTCCACAAGGACCATGTCACATCGCCGCAATTTTTGCTCATGGATTGCCCGCCCCTTTCTTCGTTTTCTTGTGTTTTGCTTGGATCTCCAATCCCGACTTGTACCTTATCTCTCTTGGACGACCCTTTGTGATAGAACGGGGTGGGTTCCTGACCTGGGTCTGTGTGCTTGCTGTTCCAGATCCTATCTCCGAGTTTTCAGATGATGGCCCTGTGGATGAAGGCACACTTGATGTGCGGGGGAACCGGTGTAAGGCTTCCTCAGCTTTCCTCTTCTTGATCTCATCAAGCTCTCTTTTCAGTGCCTTCCTGTGTTTTTATGCGACTCTCGCTGTCTCATCACTATTGCACGCTTCATCAATTAGCTCAGCATAGTTCTTTGTCAGCACAACGTGCCTCACGACTTCCATGGTTGACTCAGGTCTCTCGTCATGCACAGCCAGAACTGCGTGTGTTGTCTGCGGCGCCAACGCGTCGTCAGCGTCCCAAGTCCATCGCCGCCTTATGAAATGGAGGGGCATCCGTGTCACAGCGTTCATGTCCATTACTTTTAGTATGTGACAGCACACAATGCCGTCCCGTTCGAACTTGCAGCATTGGCAGTAGTACTCGCCTTCGCCTATCGAGGCTTTGACGAAGTAGTTCCTTCCTTTGTCTGGGTCTTCAGGTTCTGAATCCGACATGCCCAAAATAGAACACACCTTGAACGTATGTTCGTCCACCTGGAAAGCCGTGAACATGCTGGCACGCTTTATTTCTTCCTGGAATCTGCAAGTTTTGTGTGTTTTCTGTTAAACTATCGTGCGCTCTTTTCTTGTACCACCTTATGTTGTCATGGAAATAGAAATACATTTTGTTTGAACATGGCAAACATAGTTCATTGAACATGGAAAATATAGTACGTTGAACATGGCAAATATAGTACGTTGAACATGGCAAATGTAGTACACTAGACATGGCAAATGCAGCACACTAGACATGGCAACTGTAGTACACTAGACATGGCAACTGTAGTACATTTTCAACTGGACATCATCATTTTTCCACACCAACATTCCCCAATGGAAGCACATTGGTAAAACATGGCAACTGCCCTTTTATTTAAACATGGCATCTACAGTTGAGTAAACATGGCAATTGCATTTCAACAAACATGGCAGATGCATTTTATTAAACATGGCAACTGCATTTCAGCATATGTGTCACCAATATAACATTTTTTCTAGTTGACATTGGCATTTGCATGCCAACATGCCCCAATGGAAGCACAGTGCATTAAACATGGCAACTGCACTTCATTCAACAAGGAAAATGCACCCGAGCAAGCATGGCAAAACAGAATTTTCATTGAACATGGCAACATGCAGCTGAGTAAGCATGGCAAACAGTATTTCATTAAACATGGCAACTGCATATCATGGCAACTGCATTGCACTCTATAAGGCACCTACTGACTTGGTGCTTTTTCTGCAAATAAGACTGTAACGCAACTGACTTACTTGTTAAAGATCTTGTTGGTGTATATCTTGCTCATTTGCCTCTCTATTGGTAAATACGTTAGCAATTTTGGCTGCTTTAGTGCCGTGGTCGCTTCTTGCTGTAGCTCATATCCCAGATTTTTTTGTTGCAAAGCTGTGTACTGCTTGGCAAACTGTAGCAATGAGTTTCCAGGGCTGACGTACCGCTTCAAAACAGCATTGAACCCCTCGTTGCGCTGCGTAGTCTGCAGAAAGGGGAAGAAGCACTGCATGAAGTAGGCCGGCACCCAGTACATTCGCTTCTCCCACAGGCTAACAAGAGTCTCGTTGTCTTGGACTTGATGTGTTTCAGTCATGGCCATCCAGCTCCTTTCAAACTCCTCCACCGTTAAGCTGTGGTCCACGCACAGCTCGAATGCCTTATGTTGCTCTCGACGGTCAGCAAAGAATGGTCCTAGCGTCTCCTTAGCCTTCTTTATAATGTGCCACCTGCAGTGCCTGTGCACTGCCAATGGAAAGACCTCCTCTATGCCTGCACGCATGCTGAAATCTTGGTCTGTTATTATGTTCATCAGAGCAAGTCCATCCATGCACTCCAAGAAGGTCTTGAACAGCCAAACGTACCCATCCGTGTCTTCGTTCCGGACGAGCCCGCAGCCGAACTGCAACAACTGATTGTGGTTATTTATTCCTATGAACGGAGCACATGGCATCTTGTACATATTGGTGAGGTACGTCGCGTCGAATGAAATGCAATCTCGGAAATGTTTGTAGGCTCTCCTTGCAGCACCATCCACCCAATACATGTTCCTGACACGGTCCTCATCGTCCAACCTTATCCTGTAGAAGAAATCTGGATCTTCCTTCGCTTTCTCATCGAAGTAGGCCATTGTGGCCTCTATGTCTGCCAACTTGCTCTCTCTACGGTACTTGGCCTGTAGGTTTGTGACGTCAGCTGGTATGTACGGCATGCTACTCAGAGTCCCCTTTTTGCTGTGGATGAGAGATAGTATCTGTACCATTCTTGATGGACCGACGTTACAATCATGTAGCAGCTTTACGAATTGCCTTTCGACGGGGGTGAACCCTCTGTGGGCGGTCAGAAATTTTACCAGGTCGAACTTCTTTATGAGTTGGTGGTTGTGCTCGTCAAAATATTCATTGACCACCCACTGTGCTCCATCTACGTTTAGCTTACACCGGACAGGGCACTCAGTCTTGAGAATGATACCTCTCTTTCATTCCGGAACGACAGGCGCAACACCTTTCCCCTTATTGTTCCTCCGTGCCTTGTGGCACCTCATCTCACCTCTGCTGTACTCGTTAGTTTTCTTAATTTTCCTATGGTACTCGGTGTTGACCGCAAATCCATGGAACTTTGCATATGTCTGGTAGTATTCCTTTGCTTCTTCAAACGATTCAAATCTCTACCCAATGTACAGTGGCTGAGGTACCACGATCTCTGATTGCCCACCATCTTCATCCCCTTGTGCGTCGTCGTCAGTTTCATCATTCACTTCAGTATCGGTGGCAGTTCCATCTACTTGAGTGTTGCCAGTGCTTGTGTTCAAAGGGGTGCTTGTCGGCATTGCTGGAATGATTGCCATTCCTGACTCTGACTCGAAATTGTTTGCGGCATGATTGTCTACTGGCTGGTGGAACGCGTCTTCCGTGCGCTCAGAGCTCCCCACAGTAGATGTCCCCGCGCCGCTGTTCAGTGTAGTTGTAGGCCCTGTAATAGAAAAAACAGGTACGAGAGTAAGATTTTTATTTGGATAACTTGTGTATCGCAATGGATCACACCATCTTCGAGTGATTTGGCATGACATCATTTCAAACAGCAAGCCGTGAGTCTGCGCGTGGACATGTATGGCAGCTGTAGCTGTCCAGTCATGGCGGCTACTGTTCAACAAACATGGCAACTATTGTTTTGCCTACAAATAACTACAAATAACAAATGTAGTGCTGTTTTTTGTGGTTCAATTTTTTTCCTTACCTTGTTGTGCTGCATTTGACCATCTTGTGTGGTCTGTGACACCATAATGACGTGCTCCACCTGCAATTTGTGAAGCTTGCCATGAGACGTTTGCCGGGTTACCACCAGCGTAATAACCTGTAAGCATAGTAGTGGTTGGTCAATTCATGGCAAATGCAGTTTGTGCTAGCACGGCAACTGCAGTTGCCCCTGATGTGGCAACTGCAGTTTTACTAGCATGGCAACTGTAGTTGCATCGGTATGGCAACCGCAGTTGTTCCTTCATGGCAACTGCAGTTGCCATGGCATGGCAAATGTAGTTGCACTGGCATGGCAACTGCAGTTGTTCCTCCATGGCAACTGCAGGTGTCCAGGGATGGCAACAACAGTTGTCCAGGGATGACAAGTGTAGTTTTTAATTCATGGCAATTGTAGATGTCCAGTCATGGCAATTGTAGTTGTCAACTATGCTCCTTCTGCTAATTAAGCATCCGCAACTTCACTTTTTTATGGACTCACCTGTGTATGACGTCGATGGCAGGTACATGGGTGCTGCCTGATGCAACGTGCTGCATGAAGGCTCTGCATTTTCACCCGTCATAACTCGTGAGTCCTTTTGCCAGTTTTTTTGCATGTTCATTTTTCATGTCCACAGCAGTATGTGCTCTTTTTTCGTTTTGCATTACCTTGATTAGCCATACTAGCTAGTTGAAGTTGGCTGCCCGTACATTTGTCAGTGTTAGCGCCTTGTGACTGAACTTGCCATGGGGCCCCCCTAAGAGTGTTTTGGTCATAAGGACCTGCGAAAAAATGATAGTGTATGACATAAGTAGAATGTCATCTTCATCGTTGCGAAGATGGCAACTGTTCTCCTCTTTTGTTATCACGCATCATACCTACGCCTGCATACTGTTCTAGTAGTGGCAGCAACGGCCCTGCAGAGATGAGTTGACTGTACTCTGATGCATGCCAAGGGGGCGTTTCTGGCCTTTGAGAACCCCAAGCATCAGCACCATCTTCGTGATTCATTCTTTCCGTGTCTCGCTTCTTTCTGATGTGTTCTCAATCACTGGATGAACAAGAAGGCATCAACAATCCACAAGAATTGTATTCTTCTGCTGCTTGCACATAGAAGATAGGGATGGCAAGCAACAGGTCAAAATAGGTGGCAGCTACTGACAACGAAAGGTGGCAACTGTCGTTATACACAAGTGGCAATTAATTTTTCCCACCCCCTTCATTCCAAAAATTGTCCTTCCTGCCCTTTTTTAGGGATTCCTACTCATCCATTTCATACCCAACTACTTGCGTCAATTAAACTATGAACTTAAGTTAATCTCAAACGTAGTACATGGCAAATCTGGTGTATTCTGCCTGGCAATTGCGAATATACACTGAACCATGCAGTGTTCTACCCCTATTGCATGGACCCAGTACAAGATCGAGAGATTTTCAGCCTTAAGGATGAGAAGGATGAGATCGGGAGATTTCACCTGGTTTTAGATGATCGTCTCTAGAGGGCTGGGTTGGAGTGGGGGGCTGGGGGTGGGGAGGGTTGGGGTGTGGTTTGCGGTGGGAGCGCCCTACGGATCTACCCTGGTTGCCATGGCAACCAGAGATGGCCGGCGACGGAGGTCGGGGTTCGAGAGGTGGGGGACGATGGTGGCAGACGAGAGAGGGGATGGATCGGAGGCCGGGAACGGCTGGGTCGTGCGGGTAACGGTTCGTCTGGCCCGGATGGGGCAGTGCGGGCGGGGTTGCCACACACCGGACGTGCGGGCCGTGCTTTTGTGCGCACGGACGTGGTCGTGCGGGCCGGTTCCCGTCCATGCCACACGAGGCGTGCGGGCGGGTTCCCGTCCATGCCACACGTGTGGCAGTTATTCGGACCCTAATTTATATGTACTTTAATTTCAATTATCATATTGCTAATCCAAAATGCTAAAATTTTCATACTGCCAGTTCTCATAGAAATAACCGCATCCATTTCCCGCGGCAACACGCATGGAGTCATCTCTAGTTTAGACAAATCAACTATGTTTTGCTTCTGATAATTCTAACTAATAAGATTCAAAGCAAGGAAGAATATCATGCCCAATGTGCTTTTTCGATATGTACATTCCCATGACATGTCACTATCTGATAGCCGTGAAAGATCAATTCTTATTTTCCTTTTTTGTATATGCATCCAAGATTAATACTAGCTTTTACATAGTGTAAGATTTGCTTGATTGCGCTCATATGTTTGATTGTCGGATTCTCCATAGTGCAATATCTGCAATACGTTGTTTCTTTTTTACAAAGTACAATAGGTTATTAGTTAGTGTTATCTTTAGCAATTAATAGTTTCACATACTTAATATTTTTTTAGAGGAAAAGGGCTCAAAGCCCCGGTTCCAATTGGATTGCCAAAAGAATCCAGACAAGATTCAGTACGATTACAAGAACGCGGGGGGGGGGGGGGGGGGGACAGCACACGCGCTGCCCCAGCAAAAGCACCAGACTGAGCCCACAGGGCCTCTATCGCTATAAAACTGAATGTTTACGAAGTAAAGATAAACACAGGGGGAGCTGCAAGCTAATACTAAGCAATCACTCGCTCGCAGACCCTCTTGAGCACTTCTTCAGTCCTAGCCAGGATCCGGCCATAGTAGGAGGGGCGGGGATCTTGCCATCTGTTCCAGCTTCCGCACCATGATCAGCACCTTTCCTTTGACAGGATCTGAGCACCGAACTGCCCAGCTGTCTAAGGTAGAAGCTATCCTCCTCCACAATACCTGCATCCCAGACCAGGAGGTATGATTGAAACACATATCATTATGGTATTTCCATAAAGCCCATAGGACAACAGAGTGTAATAGACAATCTGCTGGGTGATTTTTATTTAGGGACCACCATTCTAGCATGTCATTCACGGACATCCCAGAATGGTTGTTTGAAATGTCCCCAATCACTCTCCAGAGCTCCAGAGAAACAACACAATCAAAAAACAAATGCTCTACAGTTTCAGGATCACTACAGAAAAGGCAGGAAGTATTATCTACTGTTTGTCTTTTATGCAGATTATCCCTAGTCAATAATTTGTTATTAGACATGAGCCAAAGAAAAATATGAATGCGAAGAGGAACTTTGATATTCCAGATGGCTACACTGTTCCCAGGAGAGACCCCTCTAAAGTTGATAATATTGTATAAGGACTTGACAGTGTATACACCTTTAGAGTCAAAATCCCAACAAACAGTGTCTCCCTTGTCCACCAGGACAGTATTTTTGACATCATTGAAAAGATCATTCCACTCAGCTAACATATCCGGAGAAAAACATCTCCTAAAAGTGATTTTCAGGTTTGTACCATCCCAGGCCTCATATATAGTGATGTTCTGCTCGTTGGCAATACTATATAGATTCCAATACTTCGTGGCTAGGGTGGTATGCCCTATCCAACGGTCTCTTCAAAACCTGGTACTTTTTCCATCTCCTATTGTCCAGGAATAGCCTATTTTTGCAGCTTTAGCAGCCCATAGGATTCCTTTCCAAAAGGGGGAAGCACCAAGATTAGAGCAAGCGAAAATATTAGGGTTATGAGTGTTGTACTTGGCATCAATGACTTGTTGCCAAATCTTGCCCTGATCTAACAAATATCTCTTAACCCATGAAGCTAATAAACACAAGTTCATATCAGCAATATTAGGGACACCAAGGCCCCCATGTTGTTTTTGTTAAGCCACACACCCCCAGGAAGCCAGGTGATATTTGTGGTGACCCTCATAGTTATCCCAGAAGCAATGAGCCAGTTGAGAGTTAATCAACTTAATAGCCCACTTGGGAAATTTAAAAATACTCATAAGGTAACTAGGTATAGTGGCCAAGCAAGTTTTCACTAAAGTGAGTCTCTTGCCAGAGGACAGTAGTCTGCCCCTCCACCCAGCTCCTTTTTTAATGATCTTGTCCACAGTAGGATGAAGTTCACATTTCTTCAGCTTTCTGTGATGGAGAGGGGCTCCTAAATATTTAATGGGGAAGTCACTAATTTTACAACCCAGAATTTGAGCAAATATGTTTGCCTCCTCTCTATCTACATTGATGGGAACTAGTTCACATTTATGAAAGTTTATGCGCATCCCAGAAATTTGCTCAAAGCAGGATAATAACCATTTAAGGTTTTTGGCTTGAGCAGTGTTATTACTCAGGAATAGGAGAGTGTCATCAGCATATTGCATACTAATGACACCAGCTGGATTGGAGCTAGGGAACAGTCCTTCTAGGATGTTATTGCTAGCAGCTTTAGCAAGAATTCTGGTAAAGACATCAGCTACTAGATTAAACAGAAGGGGGGAATAAGGGTCCCCTGTCTGACTCCTTTACCAGTTAAAAAGAAATCACTGTTGGTATTATTTATATTAACCCCAACAGGACCTTTATTTAGTAGAGAAGAAACCTTCTTCATCCACCTGGGGCTAAATCCTCTCTTGCTAATCATGTCAATCAGGAAATCCCTGTTGATCATGTCATAAGCTTTCTCATAATCGAGTTTAAAAATAAAACCAGATTGTTTACTGGAGTATACAGAGTGAATAATTTCATGAGCTGTGATTATACTCTCAGCAATATATCTGCCTTTAATGAAGGCAGTCTGGTTTAAAGAAATTAAATCTCTACAAATAGGGCCAAACTTATTAGTGGCACACTTAGCAAAGATTTTGAAGCTGCAATTGATCATGGCAAGAGGTCTAAACTTCTCTATCTTGCTAGCATCAGCTTCTTTAGGAACTAGGGTTAATAATGAGAAGTTGAGTCTATATAAATCTAGCTCATCATTCTCCCAATCACGGAATAAAGCAAACAGGTCTCCTTTAATAAGGTCCCAGAATTGTTGATAAAATAAAAAGGAAAATCCATCCGGCCCAGGGGGCTCCTTCTCCATAAGAGCCGAAGATAACCTCTTTAATCTCTTTTTCAGAGAAGGGGGTATCCAGGATGTTGTTATGCACATTCGTCACTTTCTCACCATCTCCCCAAAAGTCATCTTTCAGGTCGATGTTGATTTTCTCTTGGAAACCAAACAATTTTTTGTAATAGTTTACAGCAACTTTCATAATATCTTTATGTTCAATCACATTACCTGAATCTCCTTCTAGCATCACAATCTGTTTCCTCCTTCTCTTCTGATTTGCTATAGCTTTAAAATAACCAGCATTCAGGTCTCCTTCAAGTATATCTCTCTCTCTCTGGATCTCTGCCTAGCCTTGATTTCTTCTTTCCTCCAAAAATCCTCTAAATCACCTGCAATTTTTTAATTCTGCTATTAGTGTTGGGGGAAGGAGGGTTAGTTTCAGAAAGAATATCAAGGCAGTTATATTCAGCCACCAGAGCTTGCTTCTGCCTGTTTTGTACAGCCTCATAATTGGTCATCCAGCCTTTAATGGCTTTTCTAGAATTTCTAATTTTGAACTGCCAAATATCAATAGCCTTAGTAAAAGGACATTTGGCAGTCCAGGCTTTAGTAACAACCTCCCTAAAGCCCTCAACCTCCAGACACCATTTCTCAAATCTAAAATGTTTTTTATTGGGGAGATGAAAGGCACAGGTATTTAAAACCAGTGGGGTGTGATCACTCCCCAACCTAGGAAGGGCTTTAAGATGAACTCCAGGGAATTCAGAGGCCCAATCAGTGGACATGAAAACTCTGTCAATAGTAGCCATCACTAGATTGTCCTGGTTGTTCCCCCAAGTAAACTTCCTACCATTAATCTTTAACTCAATCAAGCCAAATTTATTAATCCAGTCATTAAAGAGGTCAGCCCAGTGTTGATTTATAGCACCAGAGCTTTTTTCACTAGCCTCTCTAATTAAATAAAAATCTCCACCTACCAGGGTGGGACCTACCCAGCCAGCTAAAATGGAATGAATTTCATTAATAAAATCCATCTTAAACTGGTCATAAGCAGAGCCATATACAGAAATAAGTCTCCAAACAAGTTATCTTGCTTGTTCCTAATCAGACAGGAGATGCAGTAGTTGTGTAGATCACATTGGATAATGTCAAATGTGTCTAACTTGCATCCCAACAGGACCCCTCCTGCAGTGTTTATAGCAGGCAGCCATTTCCAGTGGAAATTGGACCTGGGGTCAAAAGCTTCTATTTGTAGAATAGAGAAATCTACTTTTTTGGTTCACATACTTAATATTCCGTGATGATTGAATTTACTAGAAAAACGAGTTCCATTTTATCATCTCTTTTCCAACTTAGTAAGACACGACATTATTGAGAGAAAGTTATCTAGAATCATTGTTTGGCTGTAGCGAAACACCTCGTGTACATGCTCTTACTAGCTTCCCTCTAGGTTGTTTCTTTTATCTATTTAATGGTATGCGGAATTTCTCAAAACACCCACTTGCCCGATCCATTTTCATGATAAATTCAGAAAAAACAAATTTGTCTAGAAACTACCAACAGTAGCAAACTGTCACCGCGTGTGACAAAAATACTTGTGTTAGATTTGGTCAAAGTTAACATAATTAATCCGGCATCCGCAAGAAAAGATCCCAAGCTTTCCTCTTCCACCCGTTGGCACCGCCGCCGGTCCGCCCCATCTCCAATGGCCTTTGAGCCATGGAGGTGCGGATGACCTCGGCCCCACACCGGTGGGAGGGACCCCGTTATCGTTCTCGTGAGGCTCAGTGTCTTGGTTGGGGCTGTGTGATGGCGGCGATGTCCCTCAGTAGGAATAATGTGTCTCACATTCTATCCCCATCCTGGTGGTGTGTCTTGCGTCGTCGAAAGGCGTGTGAAGGCGTGTCTCCATCAGATCTTGCAGGATTCGGTCGGTGCTGGCCTTTGGTGGACCAGCTTGGATCCGTTCTTTGTTGGTTTTAGTTTGGATGTTTACATATTTGATCCTTCCGATCTATGACTTTTTTCATCAATCATGGTTGCTGCTCTAGTGTGCTGGTCCTATGGGGCCTTAGCACGATGACTTCCCGACTGTCTACTACAATAAGGTTTGTCTGGCTCCAGCGAGGGAGGGGCGATGACGGTGGCACGCCTTCGGCTCGCTCCAGTGCTTAAACTCGTCGCTAGGTGGTCCATGGACCTGGTTGTAATTTTTATTACCTCTGGTATTTTTTGTACTGCCATGACTGGAGGTGAATAAATTGGAAGTTTCTGACGGGAACAAAGGGGTTTGGTCAAAGTTTGAAAACCTTTCCACTTTAAAATAAGAGAGTAAAAAATTATGAAGCTAGTTTGGCATCTGATGATTTGTTAGTTGGAAATCACAAGGGCGGGGCCCACAGTTAAAATCAGGGGGCGGAGGGATTAGTGGAAGGTTTACGTAACAGGCCCGTAAGAGCATCTCCAACAGCCGCGCTATATAAGCGCCGTGCTAAAAAATCAGTGTTTTTTTGCGCGTGCTACCGTTGCGGGTGCTCCAGCGGAGGTGCAAAAAGCGCACACGTGGCATATCTAGTTCAGCGCGCAGGCTGAAACGCCATCGCGCGCCGCTTATTTGCTACGCCCGCTCCCGCACGCTAGTCTCTCGAGCGCTCACTCGCAACTCCACCTACACCATCCAGCCGCTGCGCCGCCGTCACCCGCGCCACCCCATTTATTCCGGCGAACGTTCTGGCGCTTCCCTGGCCTATCCCCGCGCCGCGGCGGCTTCCTCCGTCTCCCTCTAGTCACCGCCGCCCGTCGCGCGCGGCAGTACTCTGACGAACAATGCCCGGCCGCTCACTGCCGATCGACGCCCGCAAGGTATGGATTGCTCAAACTTCACAGTTTTTACATGAATTTGATGCATGTTGATTGTAGTTTTTATAGCCTAGTTTATATTAAACATTGTAGATGAGTTCATCGTATGATTCTTCCGAAGAAGAATTTGATATGGAAGAGGAGGATCTTGCAATGATCCTAGCTATGCACATCAATAAAAAACCAAAGCACGGTGGTTCGGTTTTGTGTCAGCAGAAAATTTGGAGGGATAGGATCGATGCCCATAACAGATTGATGAGGCACTATTTTGTGAAGAATCCCACATACTCGGAGTCGTACTTTCTTCGCCGGTTTAGGATGAGCACCGAGTTGTTCAGGCGCATTGCAAAGAAACTAGCGAGTCATGACCGATTTTTTCAGCAAAGGGGGAATGCCGCCGGAGAGCTCGGGCATAGCACCTTTCAGAAGGTGACAACCACTTTGCGCATGTTGGCATACAGTATCCCGGCTGATCTAGTTGATGATCACTTGGCCATGGGTGAGAGCCAAGCCATTATGTGTGTCAAGCGCTTCGCAATCGGAATTGTGCAAGTGTTTGGCCATGAGTATTTGAGATCTCCTAATGCTGAAGACGCCGCAAGGCTATTGAGATGAACAAAGCTCGTGGCTTCCCAAGTATGCTTGGCTCAATAGATTGCATGCATTGAAGTTGGAAGAATTGTCCAAAGGCATGGCATGGGCAATTCCGCGGTCAAAAAAAGGGTTCCACTATAATCTTTGAAGCGGTGGCCGATCAAGAGACTTGGATTTGGTATGCTTTTTTGGAATGCCTGGATCTTTGAATGGCATCAACGTTGTCAACCGGTCACCACTGATGAATAAGATTGCAAATGGTGAACTGCCACCGATGCAGTTTGTAGCAAATGATCGTACATACAACTATGGATACTATCTTGCGGATGGCATCTACCCAAAGTGGCAAACATTTGTGAAGCCGTTGAAAAAACCGGAAGGTAAGAAAAATCTTGATTTCCACAGTGCTCAGGCGGCGGCTAGAAAAAATGTGGAGAGAGCTTTTGGGATTTTGCATGTCCAAATTGCTATTGTGAGAGGACCGGCTAGATTTTGGGATCAAAAGATGTTTTGGTACATTCTGCATGCTTGTGTGATCATGCACAACATGATCATCGAGAATGAGTGTGCAAGATGTAGACTACTCTCAGTATGAGCTCTTGGGACACCCCGTGCGAATGCGACGGAGGGCTGAAAGGGTGGCCCGTTTTGTTGCCTCCTATCATGCCATTCGACGTCCCACAGCGCATGATGATCTTCAGAAGGATCTCATTAAGGAGTGGTGGACTTGGAATGACCGACAAAGAGCATCATGATTTGTGCGTTTGATGTTGTATTGTTGAACTATTTGTTGTATTGAACGATAAACTATTTGTTTGAGTTGTAATAACGAAATTAAACTATTTATTGTTGATTTATTTTGTTTGTTTTTGATCTTTTTGCTTGTGTATGGAGCGTATATGTTGTTTGCGTGAGAGTCGCGCGCGCTGTATTTTTGTGCGCTGCTGGAGTTACGCGCGTGCACTGCATTTTAACGTGGCTGCCCGCCGTGCCAAATCAGATGATAGACGCGCGACAAAGTAATTTTTGGCACGCCGCGCGTTGGACGGCTGTTGGAAATGCTCTAAGTGTACGTAGGTGTAGAATTATTGCCCCCCTTTATTGTGACATTGTGACAACAACGACGTTCGCAACTTCGCATGCCACCCCTGCAACAATTATCAATATCATACGAAGGAAAATTAACACAAATGAAACGGCCTTATTCTGACACGAACAATCCCCCCTACGACTGACTGACGACAACATCATCCCACAATCAACCCCTCCATTTTCCTCAACAAACTCTAACGATTCATACACGCACGCACCAAGCCGTGACGAGTTTACATACCCCTGGCATGGATGCACGCACGGAGCAACCAGCCAGTCGACCCAAGAATTTCATATGTTTGCTATACGTTACGTCGAGAGGGAGTGCGGGTGGTCGCTGGCGGCGCCGGCGCCGCCGCCGTCGCTGAGGTAGGACGAGGCGGTGCTGCTGTCGTCGGCGGGGTCGCGCTCGCGGACCTCCTCGATGCGCGCCAGCGCCTCCTTGATGTCCCAGCGCACGGCGACGTCGGTGTCGCAGCAGCCGAGCCCGACCTTGAGCAGCTTCACCATCTCGCCCTCGGCGCTGCGGGTGTCGCGCATGTCCTTGTCGAACACCTCGCCGGTCCACTCCTCCCGCACCACCGAGTGCACCCAGCCGGCCAGGTCCGTCGTGCCCTCCCGCCCCTTCCGGAGGTAGTTGGTCGGGAACCGGCCGGTCAGCAGCTCCAGCACCAGGATGCCCAGCGTCCACACGTCGCTCTTCTTGCTCGCCCGCCCCGCCGCCGTGCACTCGGGCGCCTTGTACGCCACCATCACCTGCGACGCGTGGCTCGGCGTCACCACGGGCACCAGCGCGTAGTCGCTCAGGATGGGCTCCAGCTCGGCGTTCAGGAGCACGTTGGAGGACTTGAGGTGCCCGTGCGGCACGGTGAGCATCGGCAGCTCCTCGTACAGGTACGCCAGCCCGCGCGCCACCCCCTTGATGATCTTCAGCCGCGCCGGCCAGTCCAGCCGCGGCAGGCTCGACGTCGCTCCTGCATTGCATTGCATGCACTCATCAGACGTCCATCACGTCTCACATCGATCGGCACTCCAGGACGCACATGAAACATGTATGATCAGTTATCATTACCGCCATGGAGGATTTGAGCCAGGCCGCCGTTGACCATGTGCTCCGTGACGAACAGCTTCTCGTCCTTCTTGTAGAGGTAGGCGACGACGGGGAGGAGGTTGGGGTGGACGAGACGGCCGAGGCGTCGCATGTGCTCGTTGAAGTCCGCCCGCCCGGCGCCGTTCATCTCCTTGAACCGCTTCACCACCATGGGCTTCCCGTCAACCAGGGTCGCCTTGTACGACGCGCCGAAGTTGCCGCTGCCGAGCACCTCCGCCGACGCCCGGAGCAGGTCCTCCAGCTCGAACCGCTCCCGGCCCTCCTGGAGGAACACCAGCCCGTCGCGCCGCCCGCCGCGCTTGGACGGCACCGGCGCCACCACGCCGCGCTGCTCCGAGTCAGCCTGCACACGCGCGCACGATCATGTAAGTGTCAGTGCTGCTTCAGTTCAAGAGTTTTAACCCGACCACGAAATGCCTGCCGCTCACCTGTGCGATCTTGATGGACTTGTCGGCGGTAGACTGCATCTTGGCAATGCCGCCTCCATCGCCGGGTGTCTCAGTGGCGTCGGCCGGCTCGTCGTTGTCCTTGCGGCGGGAGACGAGCGCCGTGATTATGCCGATGATGGCGAGGAGGCCGCCGAACGCCACCACCGCGATGGCGATGATCATGAGGACCCTCATGCTGTCTGATGAGTCCGACGAGTCTGAAGCGCCGAGAAGCGCCGATGGAGGGCACGCAACGTCGAGCGGCGCGCCGCAGAGGGCCGTGTTGCCTGAGGATTCCAGGGGCAAGTAATTAGGATGAGACTTGAGAGGGTGCATACATCGTAGCAAGATTACACATAAGCAATTTGGTGTGTTTCTTAGGTTTGTCCTAATGCAAATGTTGCACCAATGTCTACGGGTGTATCTAGGTTTCAGTCGATCAAGTGATATAATATGTAACAAAGAAAAAAGAAAAACTGAAAATAAAATTGCATGGATCTCAATGTAAGATCCTACGAATATAGCATTGACTGGGACTTGAATGTCCACACGTATAGAATAGTTTGGTCACATGGCCAAACACTTTTTTGATTATCTAGATAGCCTTATTCTCGGTGTTTCGTTACTATTTTTAAGTTCTGTTACCTATATTGTTGTTCTCTCATATTTCCTGAACAAGTTTTCCATCCTCATCTCTCCTATATATGACATCATTAGCACCGCTAGAACCATTATTATTCAAAGCAAATAAAGTTTTTTCAAATATCAAAATCAGCAACTGAATTCTGTAGCTAAATATATAGTATGTGATATAGATAATATATGTTATTAAATCTTGATTCAGTTGTGCAGACACCTTAACTCTAACGTTAACTACATTTAATATAAGTATGTTTATCTTTATTTTTTATGAACTGTATTTTCTTAACAATTTTGTTTCTCAACAAAAGAGAAATATGGATTTAACAAATTTATTTGATTTTCAAAAGTTCATATTGTTTTTAGTTGGATTTTTTTACTTGTTCGGGCTCGAGTGCTATCCCAGCAAATTTCCATGTGACGACGCTAAAAATAAGTATGATTTATACTAAAATGTTACACTTTATAAACTTGTTTTACCATATTACAATTTAATATGTATGTGTTCTACTATTTAGTTGGCATAGCTAATCACATAACAATGTTGATAGCTATTAATTAAAATGTTTTTTAATAGTTGCAACACGTATTATAAAAAAATTGATCATCTTTGTGCTCAATTTAAACACTATTCTCTAACAGCAATTACATCATTTTGTCATTTTGGACACACTGCCCCTTAAGAAAACCATGACAAAAAGTTGCTAAAATGTTAAAAGGATTAAAAAAAACACATCTCGTTGAATTGATATTTGGAATTTTCCGAATTATAGTGTATATGTATAGTGTCATGTGTTCTTATGTATATTTTAATATTCTTACATATCGTTGTAGAGATTGCTAAAGCGTGTGTCTTAATAATGGGTTACGGTGGTTGATGCTAAGTAAGCAAATTTATAGAAATTTCTAGAGGATAAATTAAACAATTTTATGTTTTTTATATCCATTTTTCATGGTGAAATATGTCTTACAAGGAATAGTAGATTCAATAATAAGTTAACATTATTGCTGGTATTAAAACATCATGTCTTATCGTTATCACCAAGAAACACAAAAATGATGTTAATGTAAACTATTTGAATATTTGATATGTTCACCATAATGCGCTTGGTACCATCTGGTGTACGCCAAGTGTTCCTACTTGTTTCTGTCAAATAATAGGTCTTGCAAGAAATTAAACATTAACATCTAGTTAACATATATTTCAGTGTAATTTGTATGATGACCAGCCTAGCTAAACTCGTCAATGCTAATCAGATTGATTTGTACATATCTGATGCACCTTGTAGTTTGTGATGTGGCATCATCCCAATAGAATTAACAAAAAGTTTTATGGTGTTAACAATGCATGTTCCATGAAAGAATCTGTCAAGTAGAATAATCAAAACAAGATAAGAAAACATAAGTAGAATCATATTCACCAAATTCAAAGCTGCATACCTAGTAACAATCGTTACTCCAAACATCTTGGATATGATATTGAAGGAGTGGCCAACCAAGGTTTCCAAATGGATAGGATATGGTATTTATATATGTGAGATATATATCCTAGTACGTATGGATTCAAAAGCTTAAGAAAAGCATCACTCTATGATTGTAAAAGAACAATAGTCGATTCTATTCATATCTGCCTAATTCCTATTACTTTAGCGGGATTGCTCATGACTATGTAATTGCAATAGGCATAGGTATGAGTTGAATCATTGATTGGGTAATTTTAACTTTTTGCTTCACCTCCTCCAGATCACAAATGATATCAAATTAGATTTACGATTCATTTTTTATGTTGGCCAATAAATAATGAGCTACAAAACTATTCATTCTTTTTTTTGTGTCACGACATATTACTCCTCGAGAGCACGTTGGATCCCTTTTAAGAGTGACATTGTATGTCCAATATATTGATCAAAAGATGAAGGCTAGAATGAAAATAATAATGTTAAAAGAGAAAATGGAGAACAATCGTCTAGCTATAGTAGGGGCGGATGCAACCAAGAAGGTAATTGGATGTTTTCGGGTGGTTCATACTAAGGATAAGAGCTAGGGCTTGTTGAGGGGTAGTCATGATTTTAGCTTTGCTGACAACAACTTGTAGGGACATTTATTGTGATATTCCTTTCATTGGGTGCGGGCCTTCTATTCCACAAAAACAAAAACGCAGTTTCATTCTTTCATATACTAGGTATTATTTACTTGGAAAAGACAATGTTCCATACTAAATAATATGGGTCCATAACCAAGATTTCCAATGCCTTAGATCTTGTAGCACTTATCAATGAGGCCCTATCGATTACTATTCCACAAAAGGAATCCATTTTCTTTCTGTACTACGAAATCCCCCTGCCCGGATTAAGGAAAATATAATATAATAGGATAAAACAAAATGGGTGACCAAAACAAAGATGATAAACCAAAAGGGATATACGTTATAAGTTATATATATTGTAGGGAGAGCAATTCAATGTTAAATCATCTCCTTGCCAAGAAGAAGATACAAGTTCGGTTCACATCGCTTGCCTGCTTAATTTAGTAAATTATCACAACTTCCCTCTAGACTTAGCTACCCATTGAAGTCTCACCTATTATTGACATGTTTATTCTAGTACATATAAGGAACTGCTAAGAAAGAAAAGCTAAAAATACCACATATCTTGTTCTAGCAAGATATTGGGTAATTCTTTGTTTTTATTCCGAATCTTTCTATTTTGAACTCAGTTAATGGTGAAATTTACGATATTGATGCTTTTATCACATTACCTTTTATGATACACTTCATAGAGCATACCTTGTGGAATATTATATCTTAAATATTTCCTCTCCCATTATCCACATCCCTTTATTTTTACTTCACAACCTAGAATATCATTATTTCGTAGCTATCTAGCACAACAAACAATACCCCACCACAAGAAGTTTTGAGGGTAGTACAACTAATTTAGTAGATACATTCATCTTCTTAGGGCGTCTATAGTGGAATTAGTCAAATCCGGGTCCTCAAACACCCGTGGACGCGCCCAGGCGAGTCTGTGGGCAGTGACCGGCCAGTCCTCAAATTCCCTCACCTGCATCCCGACACCTCATACTAGAAATCTTAAATCCATACAAAAGCATGCAAAGAAAATAAATCGACGTACTACCGTAGATCAACTACCCTAGTCCTCATCGAAGATATCCACTGTCTCCATACCTGGCTACGGGTACATGTCTGGCAGACGCAGCTCCGGCTCGTCCGCGTCGGCCTCCGCATCCATCTCTGCTTCGACCTCGTCAAAGAGTTCGTAGGTCGCCGCCCACTCCTGCCGGATGAACTGCCGGTTGGCCTTCACATAGGCCTTATCCTAGCATCCAGGATGGCCTGCTGTTCCGCCATTTCGTCTGCTTGGGTGATGGCGAAGGCTGCCTCCGTGTCCTCCATGTTGAAGCCCGGAGCTGGCGCTAGCTCCTGCTCCGGTTGCTCCGCCTCATCCTCCTCCGGATCCGCCACCTCCATCGGAGCCGGTTGATCTTGCTCTCCCTCCTCCTCCTCCGCTTGCTGCTCCTCCTCCATCTCCGGCGAGTCGGGAGGCAGCCCGGGAAGGATGTGGGCGGCGCGCGTGGCACGCCTCGCCTAGGTCGCCTGCTCGATCTGGTACCGGTGCTATGATGTGAGCATAGCGTACGTGGTTATCTTTTGTCGGACCATGAAGAAGCCGAAGGAAGAGCGACAGAGCGGGAGAGAGGAGATGGATGGGCTTGGTCCGGCGGCGTGGAGATGGGGAAGGTGGATGGGCTAGGGTTGGGGGACGCCGGCCAGCTTAAATAGCCGAATTTGGCCTCGGGCGGCGAGCCGGATCGGCGCCACATGGCGTTCACACCCTCCACCGGAGAAGACGTCTGTTGGACCATCGAGTTTTCGGGCGATTCCGCGGGAGCCCCATCGTCAGTCCGACGTGCCCAAACGCTCCCATATCCGTCCCATATTTCGGCTGGATATAAGGGGTGACGGTCAGCCCGAGCGTTTGAGGCTCATTTGAGGTGCCGTTTAGATCGAATTTTCAGGACCGGTCAGTGACCAAGCCATCCGCCTGGACATTTGAGGTTGCTTTGCGGTGCCCTGACGTCTCAGACCGGTTTATGGTTCCTCTTACTTCTGCTTGTTCTTGGTTTAGGAAAGGTTAGCGTTGTAGAGCTACGATATGAGCCATGTGATTTCTTCTCCGTAAGTCACATCCTAGACACATCAGTGTTGAAGTATGTGACGACTGATGGCGCTCCTACCAATTCAGCTTTAGAGCATTGTTAATAGTATAGCGGGCTGCTAGTTATATGCTATTGCCATATCATCTATTGTTAATCTTATAACCGAATAACAGTTAGCTATGAATATATACTACTATAATCCACCTTACACTCTCATAGAGTTTCTAGGAGCACATGTGTGCTGTTTGTTGTTCATCTGTAACCTGCTTCTCTTTTCCCTTCTATTCTCTTTCCTCCACCTCAGCAAAAATATATAAATTCTAGCCCACTTACATCACTCTATTATATTTGCTCTTATATTTTCTTAACATGTTTAATAATAAAACTTTAAACATTAGTAGTATATTGAATTTATTCGCAGAAAAAGATAGTATATTGAAAAAGAATTAGTAGAGTACTTGTGTCCCTTCTCCCAGGCACTGTTTGCTTAGCCAGCTAAGCAAGGCATATCCACGTTAATTTATATTAATTTCGAGGGGGTTCATTTTTTTCTTGACCTGGTTCCTTTTTTTTGCGAGGATCTTGACCTGGTTCTTGCAGCGAAAGCTACTACCGGCTCTCTACTCCATCAATCTTTAGTTCCCTGGAATTAATAATAACTTGCTGAACTGAGCGCGGCAAATGCCAAAATGAAAAATTAAGTTTGGCTCCGTTACACCCAAACCATCCTATTACGACTACTAACTAATTTTAACGCTACCTCTACCTACAATTAACTGCACTCGAATGAAAATAATTTAAGATTCACACAAAACAATTCCAAGCACGATCGAACGAAAGCCACATGCAGCAAGCTAAGGCCTTGTACAATAAGAGGTGCTTAGAAAAATAAATCGAGTTTTTCAAGCACCGGTGTCTATTTTTATAGAAGAGACGCTTAGTTAAGCGTCTACCCTGTACAAATAAGCACCGGTGCTTATGGAAAGCCTGGTTTATTTTTCTATAAACACCTCCCCTAAACACCTCCCATTGTACATGGCCTAAGTAAACGTACGTGCACGTCGTCGTGCAATGAACGAAGGAACGAACTCACCTTCGAACGAGGCGGCCTTGAACTGCCGGAGGCCTTGCGGGATGGGGCCGGAGAGTCGGTTGTGGGAGACGTCGAAGAGCTGGAGGTCCTTTTGGTCGAAGTCCGGGATGTTGCCCTGGAAGCGGTTCCTGGCGAGCTGCACCACGAGCAGCTTGGGCGAGGTGATGGTGTCCGGGATGGCGCCCGTGAAGGCGTTGTCGGCGAGGAAGAGCTTCCTGAGCCCCATCATGGCTTCGAAGGTGTCGCCGGGGATTTCGCCGCTGAGGCGGTTCCGGGAGAGGTAGAGCATCTTGAGCGCCGGGAGCTCGGTGAGTCCGGGCGGGAACGGGCCGGTGAGGTTGTTGTTGGCGAAGCTGAGCACGCGGAGGGACGTGAGGGCCGCGAGCGGGGCCATGTCGGGGGCGTTGCCCTGGAGGCCGAGGTACTCCAGGCGGATGCCCAGCACCTTGTTGGAGGAGCACTTTACCGCGTACCAGATCGGGTCCTGGCACGGGCCGGTGCTGGCGGAGGAGACCCACTGGTCGAGCGGCGCCGGGGGGCGGTCGCCGGATGGCCCGCGCAGGGTCGCCCGGAGCGCCAGCAGCACGTCGCCCTCGGACGCCGCCGCCGCCGCCGCGACGAGGGCGGCCAGGGCCAGGAGGAGGAGCAGCCCGGCCGCGCCGGCGCCGTCGCCGGCCATGGCGAGCGCGGCGCGCGCGGGTGGCGGAGGATTAATTAATGGGAGGCGTGCGCGCGCGCCGGCGGCTAAAGAAAGGCGGGAGCCTGGAGGTGGTGGGGAGGAGGAGGGACGACGCGACGACGGAGGTGGCGGGGAGAGCTAAGAATAGGCGTGGCGCGCGGCCGGGCGGTGCGTGCCGGGCGCATGCGGAGTGGCCGCGGCTTAGGTTCCGAGGCCGGGGCACAGCCTGGCCTGGCGCGCGCGTGTGAACTCTCTGACATAGGCCCCAACGTCTCCCTTGTTCGTCGTCTTCCTTGGTTCGTCTCGTCATTGTCTGTAAACTACTGCATTCCGGCGAGACGGGTGAACATGCTCGCACGTAACGTGCGTACGGGATGACATGTTTGGCACTGTAATTTCGTAACAAGATGAACATGAGACGCGGCGACAACGAGACCTGATGATCCGATGCAGCCAGCTGCTACTGGCAAGTCCAGGTAGTGGTAGCAGTGTAGCGCCCACGATATTGGCGATGTGAGTATGTTGACCCGTGAGTATATGTATTCCAACAAAGTGTAGCACGACAGGAACGAGGGAGATCTGCAGATGTCGCTGTGGGGATATTCCTCGTGCTAATTAATTAACCCAACTGATGTGATCCCTAAAAGCCGTCCAAACTTGGCACCTTGTTGTGCTACTGCTCTCTCCGTTCTAAAATAAGTTTTATGTTCGTTTAAGTTTCCCTCACAAAAAAGAAAAAAAAAACTTCTTTAAGTTTGATCATGTATACAGAAAAACTTACTAACATCTTCAAAATTAAATTTATACAACATGAAAAATATGTTTTACAATGAATCTAGTGAAACCAATTCGGTGTTGTAGATATTGATATATTTTGCAATAAATTTGATCAAACTTAAAGATGCTTGACATAGGACAAACTTAGCATTACAAGTATTTTAGAAAGGGGGATATATACTAAAGAAATAGAGTAACACTATAATGTTTATGTGTAATACAAATGATTGTTTTTCCAACTGATCGATAAATCTTCAATAAGAAAGGCACAAATCATTTGGACTTCACGAAAGTTGGCCCCATGATTTTAACGATGGGTACTAAAAATTATGTTAATAAAGGAAAATATGAGAAAACTATATACAAAAGCTAACTACTATTCCTCCGATCCATATAAATTGTCTCAGCCGGGATTAGTAGCTATATAACAAAAGGAACAACATTAAGAAAATAGATTTATTATTTCACATCTAGATATAAAATAGTTACCTCACATCTAACTCTATCACCATAGGATGGAAGGCCTTTAAGATTCGTTCTTTTTTCTCAGCACAGCGCGTTGTTTTTTTCTCACGTTTTTTTAGGGGTGTTCTTCCGCAGACTGCGCTTGCACTAGTTTGTTTCACGTATCGATCCATAGGTTTTTATTGAGCGCTTTTTTGCACATCGTTTTGGGGTCTGTGGTCGATTTTGCACGTATGTGTAGCTGCATGCATGGGTTGTAGCTCGTGCAAACACACCCTGCATCACATTATTAGTTGCATTTTTTTCCTTATTTGTTATCTTACCGCAAGAGGTGAAAAATGAAAAAAATGGACAAGCCACACGTATTTTTTGTTTGTTTTTGTTCGTTAATTTTTTTTGGATCAAACATGTATGTATCGTGCAAAATTGTTTTGTTCACATGCATGTACCTTGGGTCGTGCTGGTGTTTGCATTGTCGAGCCGGTTTTTCGTGTCGCACTGGTGGCCGTTTTTCTCATCATCTTCCATGTTTGCTTACGTGTGAGTATATGATCCTCTGTTTCACATATGTTGTGTCACATCGGGATGAGATTTAGCAACATCTTATCTAAATTTTTAAATGTACAATCTTTTGTTGCTGAAATTTTCGGGCAGCGTTTTGATCCGCGTCACATTGTCGACCCATTTCGCGATATATGTCTGTTGTTGGCCGGCTATGTGACATCGCGCACATTGGGGGCATTTTGCGGAACGCATTTGTTGTCGGGTTGTGTCAATTTTCACTTTGTGCGGGCAGCAGCTTTTTTCACTCTACGTTGTGGGTGCGGTTTCAATTTTTGTATAGAATAACATGACACTTTGCTCTCACTCTCTTTCTTCCGTTGAGCTAATGTTCAGTTTTTTTTATTTTTCTATTTCTTCTTTTCTTTTTAGTATTGTGTAGTTGTCCGAGTTACAAATCCTCCCTTGACTCGCATTTAGGCCCATAAATTGTTTCATTCCAGTTGCAAACCCATCCTTGACTCGCAACTAGGCATGCAATTTGTGTTTCCCGATAAAAAGTCCACGCTTAACTCGCAATTAGGCCCGTAGTTTGTAGTTGTCCCAAGTGCAAGTACCTTGGGTCGTGTTGGTGTTTGCGTTGTAGAGCTAGTTTTTCGTGTCGCACTGGTGGCCATTTTTCTCATTGTCTTTCATGTTTGCGTAAGTGTGAGTATATGATCCTCTGTTTCACATAGATTGTGACACATCGAGATGAGATTTAGCAATGACTTATCTAAATTTTCAAATGTACAATCTTTTGTTGCTGAAATTTCTATGCAGCGTTTTGATCCGTGTCACATTGTCGACCCGTTTCACGATTTCCTCCCATTGTTGGCCGGCTATGTGTCGTAGCGCACTGGGGCGTTTCGCGCCTTGCATTTGTTGCCAGAATTGTGTCATTTTTCACTTCGTGTGGGCAGCAACTTTTCTCACTTTATGTTGTTGGTGCCGGCAGAATTGTGTCACTCATTGCTCTCACTCTCTTTCTTCCGCTTAGCTACTTTTTAGTTTTTTATTTTTCTATTTCCTCTTAGTTTTGTGTAGTTGTTCGAGTTACAAATTCACCCTTGACTCGCATTTAGGCCCGTAATTATTTTCATTCTAGTTGCAAAACTCATTCTTGGCTCGCAACTAGGAATGCAATTTGCTTTTCATCCCGATCACAAGTCCATGCTCAACTCGCAACCGGGCTCATAGTTTGTAGTTGTCCCAGTTGCAAGTACTCCCTCCATTTTTATTTAGTCCGCATATTAGCTTTGGTCAAAGTCAAGTTTTGTAAGTTTTGACTAAGTTTATAAACAAAAATATTAATATATACAATAAAAAATCAATATCACTAGATTCATTATTGAATGTACTTTCACATCATATAGATTTGTTATGGTAAATGTTTATATATTTTTCTATAAACTTGGTCAAACTTTGCAAAGTTTGACTTCGGTCAAACCTAATATGCAGACTAAATAAAAACAGAGGGAGTATGTCCTTGACTCGCACCTTGTATCATAGTTTTATGTACTTGTCCCAGTTGCAAGTCCATCCTCGTCTTGCATCTCATATCGTAGTCTTGCGTAGCTGTCCCAGTTGTAAGTACACCCTCGAATCGCAGCTGGGCCTGTAGTTTATTTCATCCCAGTTGCAAACCCACCCTTGACTCGCAACTCGGCATGTGTTTTGCTTTTATTCCGGTTGTAGATCCACCCTTGACTCGCAACTGATCCCATAGTTTGTTTTATCCTAGTTGCAAGTCGACTCTTTACTCGTAAATGGGCTCATAGTCCGCAGTTACCCTTGTTGCAAGTCCATCATCCATTCCTAATTGGGCTCGTAGTTGTCCGAGTTGCAACTCTATCCTCGGCTCACAACTGGAGCTTGGGTTTTAATTGTTTTTCATCCTAGTTCCAAGTCCACCCTTATAGTTTGTTTCATCCCAGTTGCAAGTCAATACTTGACTCGCAACTAGACTCGTAGTTTCATATAGTTGTCTCGGTTGCAAGTCCACCCTCATGACTCACAACTCGTCTCGCAGTTTTTTGTAGTTGTCCAAGTTGCAAGTCGAGTCCGCCCTCGACTCACAACTCGTATCGTCCTTTTGTGTAGTTGTCCTAGTTGAAAGTACACCCTCGACTCGCAACAAGGCCCATAGTTTGTTTCATCCCACTTTCTAGTTCACCCTTGACTCGCAACTTGGCAATGTTTAGTTTTTCATCCTGGTTGCGGGTCCACCCTTGACTCACAACTGGGCTCGTAGTTTGTTTCATCCCAATTGTCAGTCGACCCTTTACTCACAACTAGGCTCATTGTTTCGTAGTTGTCTTAATTGCAAAGTCCATCCTCAACTGGCTACTGGAATCATGGTTAGTTGTTTTCCCAGTTGCAAGTCCATCATCAACTCGCAACTAGGCCCATAGTTTGTTGTTGTCCCAGTTCCAAGTCCACACTCGACTCGCAACTGGGATGTGTTTTGTTTTTCATTTCAGTTGCAAGTCCACCCTCAACTCACAACTCATATCATTGTTTCATATAGTTGTCTCAGTTACAAGTCGACCTTGACTCGCAACCAGGCCCCTAGTTTGTTTTATCCTAGTTGCAAGCCCACCGTTCGCAACTGGGGCCAGTGTTTTGTCTTTCATCCCAGTTACAAGTCCACCATTGAATCGCAACTGGAACTGTAATTTGTTTCATCCTAGTTGCAAGTTGACCCTTGACTCGCAACTAGGCTCATAGTTTCGTAGTTGTCTCGATTGCAAGTCCACCTTTGACTCACAATTAGGCTAATAGTTCTCCTAGTTGCAAGCCCACCCTCAACTCGCAATTAGGCATGTGTTTTTGTTTTTCATCCTAGTTGCAAGTACACGCTTGAAACGCAACTGGGACCGTAGTTTGTTTCATCCCAGTTGCAAAGTGGACCCTTGACAAGTCAACACTTGACTCGCAACTGGCCTCATAGTTTGTAGCTGTCCCAGTTGTAAGTTCATCCTCAACTCGCAACTCACCTCGTAGTTCTCCTAGTTGCAAGCCCACCCTTTGACTCACAACTAGGCTTGTGCTTTGTTTTTCAACACGCAAATTGCCCCGACCCCTAGTTCCATGTCCAACCCCAACATGTAAACTCACTTGACCCAGTTGCATGTCCAAGCTAAACATGCAACTCATGCCCGACATAGTTGCATGTCCATTCTCGGCACGCAACTCGTCCCCAACCAAGTAGCCCTATATAGTTGTATATTTGTTTTTGCAAATACATGTCCTTTTTTGTAATACACACTCTATGTTTTTCTGTATACGCGTGGAACATTTTTTAACACACACTAAACATTTAAAAAAAATACATGATGATTTTTTTTCAAATACAGGCCCAAGCATTTTCTAGATTCCTACTGATCACTTTTCTGAATGGTATGAAACTTTTTTAAAAAAATATGCGAACATTTTATTTACAATGCATATTTTTTTCCTAGAAAATTTCATGCTCTCTTAAAGGCGTGAAGTTTCTTTTGAGAAGTTGTCATGAACATTTCTCTAAATAGTATGTTTTATTCATTCTATAATATTTTTTTGAACATCACAAAACATTCTTTTGAAATGCATAATTTTTTAAAATGTCAACATTTTTAAAATAGTGCAAATAATTTTTTTATTGAAAATTTATTATTAAAATAAAAATAGTATAAATTTATTCGTTTTCTCAAGTTTGGAATTTTTTAATGTGTCCACACTCTAAAACCTATTCGGGGATTTTCAAAAAGTTTCCATGTATTCAAAATTTGTTCGAGAAGAAATTGTTTGGAATACCAAATTTTGTTCTTGTTTTTCAAAAAAGTCAGAATTATATAGTTTATTCACATTTTAAAAATAGTTTTTGAAATTTCAAAATCATTTGTGTTTTTAGAAATACTCGACATTTCAAAAAAGTCACATTCCTTTAAAAAGGTTTCCAAAAATTTCAAACGTGTCTTCTAGTCTGGACGCTGTGCTCTATATGTTAGCATCATGTATTAGTTGTAGTGGTAGGAGCTCTCGTTCCTTTGTATGAGGTCCCGAGTTCAATTCGTACCCAGTGCACTAGGGTTAATTTCAAAAAAATATTGTCCCGCTTTAGTCATGAAAAAGACAAATAAGATGGGACATGGATTTGGTGAACGTGGTTCCACGCACACCTTTTATGAATAGTAAATTCGAAAAAATACTAGAAAAAAACAAAAAAGATATAGACATTTTTTGTAGCATAGTTAGTCAACCGATATACCTGCATATGAAGTTTCACAAAGAATTTACATCCTTATTATTCTGGGCAAAAATGACAAAATCAAAGCTATATTAAGAAACACTATTTAATGAATAGTGAGGTCCCAATTGTATTTTCTTCACTAAGAATACCACAGGTGTCAATACTTTGTGAAACTTTACACGTGAGTAGAATGGTCGACCAAGTTTGTTGCCGCAAATTTTTAGTTTTTTTTCAATTTTCCTAGTATATATTTTGAATTTGCTATTCACGTGGGTGTGCGTAGAACCATGTACAACTTTGTATTTTTGAATATGTCATAACTTAGATGTGAGATAATATCTCACCTCTATATGTTGTATAGTCAGACTAAACTTGCATAGTTTTAAAAAACTTAGTGGGGGAAGGAGAACTGACCCCCCCTCTCAAGTAGCCCTAGGCGTTTGGTTAATTTGGTTAATACGGCTCGGGTAAAACGGTTATTTGGTAAAAAAAAAATGTTCGGGTGATCAGTATTCATTCTACTAAACCTTTTTCCTATATTCCTGATTTTCCCCTCTTCATCCCCGTCTTTGTTTTAATGGCGCTTGATAGCCATGTATTTTTGGGTGCTACAATTCTCTTGCTTTTGGTTAATCACTCTAGTTACATCAATAAGCTCCACAACCTCACGAGGCTACCCCTTAAGATGAGGTACACCCTGCTTCATTTTTGTTCTAATGGATGTAACTATTCTCCAATAAAAAACACTTATTGCAATCCCCATTTTACAGGTATATTAGTGTTCTACACCCCGTGCATCTTTTTGTACATCCAATGGTCATGTAGAAATAGTTCTAGCATTGTTTCCCTCTTTTTTATTTGTTAGTTTGCACTGGGGTTTTATCCACTATTATGCTAGTGTTGTTACATTATGAACAAAAAGTCACTTTGGTGGATGGGTGCATTGGAGCCTATATTTTCAATAATTTCCAAAATGATATTTCGATGTTTCAAAAAGTTCCAAAAGTAATTCCACATGTTCATATGGATGTATGTTACATATGTGCAAATTCTTTAAGAAATAAGTAACCATGGGAGTTACACACAAACGAAAAAAATCATGATTTTGGAAAGATGAACAATGCGTGTATTATTCACTATTTATAAATTGCCATTGTTTTCATTTTTGTATAGCTCACATGTTTAGTTGTTTCATCACCAAACTTTACACATGTGTAATGTCCATCCATATGATCATGTAGAATTATTTTCAGGTCTTCTTAAAATTTTGAATGTGATGTTTGAACTATTTAAAATAAAGTCCTCCGATGAACTGATGTTTTGAAAATCTACTCTCAATTATGAATAGTATTATACATCCAAAAGGCGGTGTTGAAAGCCTACCAATTGTAATTCCCCTTGTATGAGTGTTTTTACATCGTGTCTAGGTTTCATAAATCTAATAATTGTGAAGAGAATAGTTCTATCCTTGTTCCCCTCTTGTTTTGTTCGCCGCACGGTGGAGTTTTATTCATAGCTATTTTAGTGTTGTTATACATAATGTGTAGTTTACAACCATTCAAAAATAAAAGTTCTAACACTTAACAAACGTTTTGCACATCAAAAAACTATTAATGGAATTGATGAAAATGTTCAACGCGTGCTAAAAAAAGTTCATCATGCATTAAAAATTGTTTAACATGTGTTGGAAAAATATTGAAAGTGTACCTGAAAAGGTTTAACACATATTTTTTTTCAACATGTACTAAGTTATGTTCAATGTCTATCTGAAAAATATTGAACATGTATTTGAATAAAATTCAAATTTTGTATTCGAAAAATAAGAAAAGTCAAAAAAACAAATATAAAAGCCATAAAGAAAACAATAAAAAACAATAATAAGCACACATAGACAAGAAAAAAAACAGAAAAACGAAAAGCAAAAAGCAAAAAGACACACAAAAGTTTCTAAACCTAATCCGAGTCGATCTGAAGAATCTTCCAAAACATCCATAGTTGGCAAGCCAGCTAACTAGAGCGCAAACCCAAGTACTTCAGACAATGAAGTTAATTTATTTTCCCGCGCGGGTAAAAAGATAGTGCCAAACATGAAACCCCTCCCACGGAAATTGGCCAGGCTGTTAGTGTATTTCTACAAAAAACATTGTCTATTTCTTTCTATTTTTTTCATTTCAGGTTTTCCATTTTATTTTTTATATTCAAATCCTTTTTAGAAATTTGACATACTTTTTAAAATCATGAACATATCTTAGAATCGCAAAAAATGTCGAAATTTCCAAATATTCATATTTCTGTGTTTTCTTTTAAATTCAAGAACAAGTTTTGACATGCTTAAATGTTATTTAAGATTATTTTAACTAATGAACATTTGAAAATTCTTTGAAATTCATGAACATTTATTTAATCAGTGTACATTTCAAACATGTGAACCTTTTTTGAACCCACAAACATATATCTGAAATTCATGTACATTATTTGAATTCGTGAAATTGTTCTGAACTCAAAAACATTTATTAAATTTGTGAACATTACTTGAATTTGCAAACCTTTTCTAAAACACATGATTTTCTAAATTTTACATATATAAAACAAGTCATGAACTTTTTGGGAATTCGTGAGACTTTTTTGAATTCATCAACACTTTGACGTCGCAAATTTTTAGTTTACAAACATTTTGATTTTCCAGAAGGAAAAAAAACCCGGATTTGCAATCATTGAAATTCATGAATGTTTTTAAATTCAGAACTTTATGAAAGCAAAATGTTTTCCTAAAATAAGATAAAAACAAAATAATGCATTGAAATAAAACAGGGGCACTAGCGATTGGCCAGCTCAAAATGTGCAGCAGGGTGCACGTTTGCTCATTTCCACCCGCACGGGTGGAGAAGTGTGCTCCTAATCAGGAGAGCAACTAGTCAAGGAGGACTTCTTCTGGAGTCCCGACAAGGGTCCCTTTTGGTGGGCTGAAAGCACACCACGCTCTCAGCCATCGCCATGAGTCTCGCTCTAGGCGCTCTCGCTGGATTTTTTTTACTTTTTTGTGTATGTGCTTTCTTCATTTAGATGATTTGTTTTTGTTTTTTTCGGCTTCTAGGTTTTCCCTAGGATTTGAAGAAAAAAGATTAAAAAAATTATGAGGAAAAATGTTTTTTCTTTTTTTCTTCTGCAATAGGCACAAATTTACTTCCCGTGGAGGCATAGATTTGCTTCCGCGAGAGACACAGTCATGCCTCTCGAAAAGAGAAAAAAAACATGTTTTTCCCTTCCGCAAGAGGCACAAAATTATTTTTCATGGAGGCATGGATTTGCTTCCGCGAGAGGCATAGTCGTGGCTCTCGTTAAGAAAGCAAACACATTTTTTTCCTTCTGTAAGAGGCATAGATTTACTTCTCGTGGAGGCACGTATTTGGTGCCATGAGAAGCACAATCGGGCCTCTTGGAAAGGAAAAACATATTTTTTCTTTCCGCAAGAGGCACAAATTTGCTTCTCGTGTACATATTTGCTTCTGCGAGAGGCATAGTCATACCTCTCGGAAACGGAAAAAATGTTTTTTTTCTTCTGAGAGAGGCACAAATTTACATCTCGGGGAGTCATAGATTTGCTTCCGCGTGAGGGACTGTCATGCCTCCCCGAAAGGAAAAAGACGGGCTTTTCTTACGCGTCACGTATTTGCTTTTCGTGGAGGCACACATTTTCATCCGCGAGAGGCATAGTCGTGTCTCTTCGGAAAGGGAAAAAAGTGCTCCCTTTTGGACTTTGTTCGTTTGTTTTTTTTCGTGAAAAAGAAGTTTGTCGAAACCTATCAACATGAGGTCTAATTTTGAAGATCTCGACGCGAGGAATCAAACGGTTAAAATGATGCGAAAATTGAGCGCATGATTTAAGAGATAAATTTTTTAAATAAGCGAATCTACGAAAAGAAAGAAAACTTCTAGGTCGAGTGCAGCGCACCACCTGTCGAAACCTGCGAATGTGAGAGTGATTTTTGCAAGGAGTACTTCTTAGTTAGGGATTTGGCCTAGTCGGCACGTTCAACTTTGGTTAGGAGAACTGGCTCTCACGCACCTCCCATCTCGGCCGCGGCAAATAAATGTGTGAGAGCTAGTTTGGATCCCTTGATCGCTCGCTACAGAAGAACGTCTCAGTTCGCGTGGCTTTTTATTTCCCCGGTTCACTCGTTTTAATCAGTTCCCCATTGATTGCTCATTGTTGACCGATGATCAGGGCCCACATCGACTATTGACTATTTAGAAAAAGTTCACAAAATGTCTGGAAATAAAAAATGTTCACGGATTTGTAAAAATATACAAAAAAACAAGGAATTCGAAAACAAATCATCAAAATTTTCCAAGGATGTTCATGAATTTGAAAAAAAATGTTCATCATTTTTTCTCTTTAAAAAAACATCAATTTTAAGGAAATCACATATTTTAAAAAATTCTCCGATTTTGAAAAAAAGTTTATCTAATTTTAAAAAGTTCAGCAATTTTGAAAACAAGTTCACAAATTTGAAAAAAGTTGCCACATTATCGCCATCCGATGAGGTACAAGGAGCGCGGCCAGGAGGAGATCATGGAGGATCTGTCGCAAGAGGGGTGTACTATCTTCAAACTTCTCAAGGCCGGCATCACGGGAGATCTTGACAAGCGCCACCATGAGCAGCAGGAAGGCAAGATCTGTGCGGTCCGCAAGCTCCTGTACGAAAACTCTACATGGCTAGAAAGCGTCATCACCAATCGGATCGATGCCGTGTGCGAGGAGCTCGGTCTCGTCATCAACAAGATCCGTCAGGAATTCAACAATGAAGATCGGCCAAGTACTGGTGTGCAATTTTCTGAACCATCAACACCTACTGTTGATCAATCTAGTGGATCCGTGCTATTCTTTACTAAATTTTGTAAGGAGAAGGAACACAGAGGAAAGCGGTGCAGATATATATGTGCAATCACCTGCAAGAGGCGCTGGTGGGCATAAATTTATGAAGGGTCTGTCTAGGGCACATCTAGATGTGCACTAGTTATTGCACATCTAAATGACTCAATCAAATTAGGAAGGGACAGAAAAAGGACAAAAGAAAATGCTTGCATGAATCTTCACATAAAATCAATGACATATGACTTAGATGTGAAATACTTAGGACACATCTAGATGTGCTTTAGCAAAACTGATTTATGAAAGTTCAGTTGCTGAGGAAAATTTCGTTTTAGATGCTCATGGCCGATTTGTTCCTGGTTCATGCATTGAATTGTCTCATTTGACGGTAGTAATGCCAGGTTGTGGCAGAACTGTTGGGAAGATTACTTCATGCGTTGGGGGTACTCCTCTGGATTCGCGGATATCTCTCGAGTCAGCATATTCTGAAGGAGCTGCAGCTCGATGGCTGGAGTCTGTCCAACGGAGAGTACCAAATGCGAGTTGGGAGCAGTACTGTCATTTATTGCATAATAGGTTTCGTAGGAACCATCACCAACAGTTAATTAGGAAGCTCTTCCATATTGCTAAACATCAACAGTAGAGGACTATGTAGACCGATTTGCAGATCTATATGACCAGCTAATTGTTTATGAAACAGTCCCTTATCCACTACACTACACAACCAGGTTCTTAGATGGATTAAAACTAGTTATTAGAGTTCAAGTGGCCCTGCAGAAACCAAAGGCACTAGTAGATAAACCACCATTAGCCCCGGTTGGTAAGGGCCTTTTGTCCCGGTTCCTGAACCGGGACTAAAGGGTCGTTACTAATGCCCTAGCTCTTAACTCCCGGTTCAGTCCAGAACCGGGACAGATGGGCCTCCATGTGGCCGGTGCGCTGAGCCCAGGCAGGAGGGCCTTTGGTCTTGGTTGGTGGCACCAACCGGGATCAATAGGCATCCACGCGTCAGCATTTCAGGGGTTGGGGTTTTTGTTTTTTTGGAAAGGGGGGGTTGGGGGTTTTGGGGGTTTAATTTAGGTGTTTCATATATATATATATATAGTGTTAGATAGCTAATTAATAGAGAGAAGTGTCCTCTCTTATGTCCGTGCTTGGTCGACGCTACGTACTATACATACGTATAGAGAGGACTAGACACGCTAGCTAGCTAGTAAGCAAACGAAGGAAACAGAAGATCGTCATGAACATATATGCATACAGAGAGAACTGATATCGACCACCTCTCCTTCTTCGAGAGATTGGTCGAACAACAAGTTCTCGTATATCTATCCGACACTACCGGCTACATATATACAATAATTATCTCTTACAATATAATCTCCTAATTATATATGAACACAGGGTCCACATGGTATTCTCCGTCTTCAGCGATCACGTGGTCAAGGAAGAATGTCGCCAATTCCTCTTGAATTGCTCGCATACGATCTGGTGGTAGGAGTTCATCCCGCATCCGAAAGATCTAATTTGAAGAAGGGGGTCAATACATATATATATATATGAATAAATGAAACTCAACACAAATGATGGTAATAAAATAAAATTGTGAATATTATTGCTTACGCACTTCATATTGTTCTTCAGTGTACCCCCGTTCACAGGTCGTGTAGCGGATGGACTCGCAAACGTAGTATCCACAGAAATCACTCCCTTGATCCTGCCACAACCACTTTACAAGAAATAGAGGTCAATCAAACTGATAAGCAAGCATGCCAAATGGTATTGATGAAACTAGCGCTTGAATCACTAGGAGACGCACGGAACATGCTACTATAGTACTTACTTTCGGGTATCTAAATTGCAGCTGCTTCGGCAGTCCCGGAGCTTTTCTGGTGAATTTTCTCCAAACCCTGCCAGACAAAAGAAAACAATTACTTGATATCAGGAAATGAACAAAGTTGCTGATATGGTGGATAATGATCGATTTAACTTACTTCTCGAGGATTTCAGTCATGTCCGCATACTCCTGGGGATCTTTTCGTCTCGGGTCCACTGGTAGAAAAAGGGCCTATAGTCCCAGTTCGTAAGGGCCTTTGGTCCCGTTTCCTGAACCGGGACTAAAGTGTCGGTACTAATGCCCTATACCTTTAGTCCCGGTTCAATCCAGAACCGGGACTGATGGGCCTCCACGTGGGCAGTGCGCAGAGCCCAGGCAGGAGACCCTTTGGTCCCGGTTGGTGGCACCAACCGGGACCAATAGGCATCGACGCGTCAGCATTTCTGTGGCTGGGGTTTTTGTTTTTTTTGAAAGGGGGGGGGTTTGGGGGTTTTGGGGGGTTAGTTTAGGTGTTTCATATATTGTGTTAGCTAGCTATAATTAATAGAGAGAAGTGTCCTCTCTTACGTCCATGCTTGGTCGACGCTACGTACTATACATACGTATAGAGAGGACTAGACACGCTAGTTAGCTAGTAAGCAAACGAAGGAAACAGAAGATTGTCATGAACATATATGCATACAGAGAGAAGTGATATCGACCACCTCTCCTTCTCCGAGAGATTGGTCGAACAACAAGTTCTCGTATATCTATCCGACACTACCGGCTACATATATACAATAAATATCTCTTACAAATATAATCATATGGACTCATGGTCCACATAGTATTCTCCGTCTTCAGTGATCACTTGGTCAAGAAAGAATGCCGCCAATTCCTCTTGAATTGCTCGCATGCGAGCTGGTGCTAGGAGTTCATCCCGCTTCCGAAACATCTAATTTGAAGAAGGGGGTCAATACATATATATATGAATGAATGAAACTCAATACAATTGATGGTAATAAAATAAAATTGTGAATGTTGTTATTTACGTACTTCATATTGTTCGTCAGAGTACCCGCCCCGCTCACAGGTCGTGTGGCGGATGGACTCGCAGACGTAGTATCCACAGAAATCATTCCTTTTTTCCTGCCACAACCACTTTACAAGAAATAGAGGTCAATCAAACTGATAAGCAAGAATGCTAAATGGTATTGATGAAACTTGCGCTTGAATCACTAGGAGATGCGCAGAACATGCTACTATAGTACTTACTTTTGGGTGTCTAAATTCCAGCTCCTTCGGCAGTCCCGGAACTGTTCTGGTGAATTTTCTCCAAACCCTGCCGGACAAACAAAACAATTACTTGATATCAGGAAATGAACAAAGTTGCTGATATGGTGGATAATGATCGATTTAACTTACTTCTTGAGGATTTCAGTCATGTTCGCATACTCCTGGGGATCTTTTCGTTTAGACTCCAAGACGGTTACTACTCCCTGCTCAAGCCTAATCTCTAGGAGAATATAGTGGAAACTGCACACGCATGCATAACTCATCAATTACATTACTATAACCAGGACTAATATATAAGGGAAACCGAATATGCACAAGACAGTAACACTCACTTGAAGTTGTAAGGAAAGAGTATTATATCTTTGTTTTCATTTTTTTGAATGATCGTAGCAAGTTGGCCTCAGTATCTCCGGGACGATGTTGAACCTCAGTTGCATCTATGAGATATGTGTTAATGAACCCAATATCACCGATTTGTCTTTTCTTCAATTCGGCGATCTTCATTCTGCATAATATAGTGAGGATAATTATAAATACATGCAATGAAAGAGATGAGCTATATAGAGAGACTTAATGACAGAAGTAGTAGTACTTACAGATAGTAGCAGGTGATCGTTGTTTTATCGAGGGCCAATTGATTGAAAAACTGATAGAACTCCTCAAATGGAATAGGCAACAGTTCAATTCCAACGAGGTCATGCTCCTGTTTAACTCTCGCATACAAAGTACTCCTCCCCCCAGACTCTCTGCAGATTTTCAAGTACCAATCATGTAATCTTCGCATCATCGTTGTTAAAGATTTTTCATCTTTGACGAGAGGCTTCCTGTACTCGTATCTGTGTATCTGCACCTCCATGGTATCATAATGTACATCGTCGGGCAGGTAATCGTCAACATTGCCATAACCGGGCACCATCCTCGGATCGACGATGTCGCTAGGCACCTTGAGGGGGGGGGGCACGATTGCTTCGCTTGTTCGCCGAGCTGGGCAATTTGTTTCCCAGCTGCTCGTCGTTCTTTCAGCCTTTGATCACTGACTGTACTTCCCGACCGCTCCGCTTCGGTCCATGTCTTTGCAATAATGCGCTCATAGTTGCCTTTCGGCGGAGACTTGGGTGGTTTTGCCAGGGCAGCCAGAGTGCGCTTCACTTTCACCGGATCTACCTTCTCCTCCGGAGGTGGATGTCTCTTTGCTCTCAACCCTTGAAACCAATCATCCACTTCGGTTCGCGCGATCTCGGCGTTCTCCTCCGGGGTCCTCTCATATGGTAACTTCTCTGGAGTCTTCAGAGAAGGACCGAATCTGTATGTCCTCCCGCCTCTGGTTGTACTGCTAGACGCCGACCGAGCAGACGGAGCGGTTGTCTTCTTTACTTGCTTACGAGGCGGAGGAGAAGGACTACGACGCGCCGGAGCAGCTGGAGCGGCGGCAGGTCTCTTCCGCCCTTGCCGACGAGGCGGAGAAGGAGGAGGCTGACTGCTCGGGCGCGTCGGCGCAGGCGGAGAAGGAGGCGGAGTGCCACCACGTGCCGGAGAAGGAGCCGGCCGAGGGCCCTGATCGTCACTCACCGGAGGAGGAGGCGGTGGAGGAGGCGGAGTGCCCTGACTCGCCGGAGGAGGAGGAGGCGAAGGCGTCCAGTTCGGAAGGTTGATCATCTCCTTCCGCCATAGGCATGGAGTCATTAGGGCATGCATGTATCTTCTCGACCTCCAATCCTAGAGGGCATACGACCTTCTTTGCTGCGTATGTACTGTCGGGCAATTCGTTATCCTTTGGAAGCTTCTTCTTCAATATTTTCAGTAGCTTCTCAAATCCTTTGTCAGCCACAGCATTCTCTGCCTTCCACTGCAGCAATTCCAGTACGGTACCAAGCTTTGTGTTGCCATCTTCGCAATTGGGGTATAACCCTTTTTTGTGATCCTCTAACATGCGATCGAACTTCAGCTTCTCCTTTTGACTAATGCATTGCGTCCTTGCATGGACAATGACCCGGCGGAGATCATCATCATCGGGCACATCGTCTGGTTCCTCTTGATCTTCAGCAGCTTCACCCATTGCAGCATCATTGGGCACATCGTCTGGTTCCTCTTGATCTTCACCAGCTCCCCCCGTTGCAGCATCACCGTATTCAGGGGGCACATAGTTGTCATCGTAGTCTTCTTCTTCGCCGTCTTCCATCATAACCCCTATTTCTCCGTGCCTCGTCCAAACATTATAGTGTGGCATGAAACCCTTGTAAAGCAGGTGGGAGTGAAGGATTTTCCGGTTAGAGTAAGACCTCGTATTCCCACATTCAGTGCATGGACAACACATAAAACCATTCTGCTTGTTTGCCTCAGCCGCATCGAGAAACTCATGCACGCCCTTAATGTACTCGCGGGTGTGTCTGTGACCGTACATCCATTGCCGGTTCATCTGCGTGCATTATATATAATTAAGTGTCCAAATTAATAGAAGTTCATCATCACATTAAAACCAAAGTGCATACATAATTCTCATCTAACAACATATAGCTCTCCAGAGCATCTAATTAATTAAACCATACATTGAAACTATGTAAAACATTTCAATGCGAAAACAAATGCGATCATAATCGCAACCAAGGTAACAATTGATCCAACGGCATAATGATACCAAGCCTCGGTATGAATGGCATATTTTCTAATCTTTCTAATCTTCAAGCGCATTGCATCCATCTTGATCTTGTGATCATCGACGACATCCGCAACATGCAACTCCAATATCATCTTCTCCTCCTCAATTTTTTTTATTTTTTCCTTTAACAAATTGTTTTCTTCTTCAACTAAATTTAACCTCTCGACAATAGGGTCGGTTGGCATTTCCGATTCACGTACATCCTAGATAAATAAAATCTATGTCACGTTGGTCGGCATAATTTTCATAAACAATAAATGAACCAATAGTTATAAAGATAATATACATACCACATCCGAATCATAGACAGGACGAGGGCCGACGGGGGCGGATACCAAAACCATCGCACTATATAAGATGCAATAATAAATGTAAGAAAATGATACAAGTATCTATCTAAACATACAAGTAAGAATATTTTTCCTTTCAGAAAGAAGATAAGAACAAGAGGCTCACCACGGTGGTGTCGGTGATGAGATCGGCGCGGGTGATCGACGGTGGTGAAGACGGGGATGGGGCGTGACGGACCGCTAAATCTAGACAAATCTCGAGGAAAATGGAGCTTGGAGGTCGAGCTTCGAGAGGAGAAAGCTTAAGTAGTGTGGCTCGGGCATTCCATCGAACACCTCATGTGCATAGGAGGTGAGCTAGAGCACCACAAAGCCCTCTCCCCCTCGGCCAGAAAAAATAGAGCACTGTGCTCTGCTCTTGCGCGAGGGGGTATATATAGGCACCTTATTGGTCCCGGTTGGTGACATGAGCCGGGACTAAAGGGGAGCCTTTGGTCCCGGTTCAAGCCACCAACCGGGACCAATGGTGGTGGGCCAGGAGCGAGGCCCATTGGTCCCGGTTCATCCCACCAACCGGGACCAAAAGGTCCAGATGAACCGGGACCAATGGCCCACGTGGCCCGGCCGGCCCCCTAGGCTCATGAACCGGGACCAATGCTAACATTGGTCCCGGTTCTAGACTGAACCGGGACTAATGGGCTGACCCGGCCTGGACCAAAGCCCTGTTTTCTACTAGTGGTCTAAGACGGTTACTAGTCCCTGCTCAAGCTTAATCTCTAGGAGAATATAGTGGAAACTGCGCACGCATGCATAACTCATCAATTACATTACTATAGCCTGGACTAATATATAAGGGAAACCGAATATGCACAAGACAATAACACTCACTTGAAGTTGTAAGGAAAGAGTACTATATCTTTGTTTTCATTTATTTTGAAAGATCATAGCAAGTTGGCCTCGGTATCTTCGGCATGAAATTTAACCTCCGTTGCATCTATGAGATTTGTGTTAATGAACCCAATATCACCGACTTGTCTTTTTTTCAATTCGGGATCTTCAATCTGCATAATATAGTGAGGATAATTATAAATACATGCAATGAAAGAGCTGACCTATATAGAGAGACTTAATGACAGAAGTAGTAGTACTTACAGACAGTAGCAGGTGACCGTTGCTTTATCGAGGGCCCTTTGACTGAAAAACTGGAAGAACTCCTCAAATGGATAATTCAACAGTTCAATTCCAACGAGGTCATGCTCCTCTCTAACTCTCAGCGTCAAAGTATTCCTCCCCCCAGACTCTCTGCAGGTTTTCATGTACCAATCATGCAATCTTCGCATCATCGTTGATAGAGATCTTTCATCACTAACGAGAGGCTTCCCATACTCGAATCTGTGTACCGCCTCCACCTCCAAGAAATCATAAACAACATCGTCGGGCAGGTAATCTCCAAGATTGCTATACCCGGGCACCATCCTCGGATCATTAGCGACGATGTCACTAGGCAACTTGAGCGGGGGGCACGATTGGTTCGCTTGTTCGCCGAGCTGGGCAATTTGTTTCCCAGCTCGTCGTTCTTTCATCATTTGATCACTGACATTACTTCCCGACCGCTCCGCTTCGACAAATGTCTTTCCAATAATGCGCTCATAGTTGCCTTTTGGCGGAGACTTTGGTGGTTTTCTCAGGGCAGCCAGAGTGCGCTTCGCTTTCACCGGATCTACCTTCTCCTCCGGAGGTGGATGTCTCTATGCTTTCAACCCTTGAAACTAGTCCTTCACTTCGGTTCGCGCGATCTTCACATTCTCCTCCGGGGTCATCTCGTATGGTAACTTCTCTGGAGTCTTCAGAGAAGGACCGAATCTGTATTTCCTCCCGCCTCTGGCTGTACTGCTAGACACCGGTAGAGCAGACGGAGCTGCTATCTTCTTTCCTTGCTTACGAGGCGGAGGAGAAGGACTACGACGCGCCGGAGCAGCCGGATGGGCGGCGGGTCTCTTCCGCCCTTGCTGACGAGGCAGAGAAGGAGGAGGCTGGCTGCTCGGGCGCGCCGGCACAGGTGGAGTGCCGCCACGCACCGGAGAAGGAGGCCAAGTGCCCTGATCGTCACTCGCCAGAGGAGGAGGCGCTGGAGGAGGCGGAGTGCCCTGACTCACCGGAGGAGGAGGAGGAGGAGGCGGAGGCGTCCAGTTCGGAAGGTTGATGAGCTCCTTCCGCCATAGGCATGGAGTCTTCAGAGCAGAACCCAGCCTAGTCTCCGCTTCACCGGTAGGGTGGTTGAGGGAGTCCTGGATTAGGGGGTGTTCGGGTAGCCGGACTATACCTTCAGCCGGACTCCTGGACTATGAAGATACAAGATTGAAGACTTCGTCCCGTGTCCGGATAGGACTTTCCTTGATGTGGAAGGCAAGCTTGGCGATGCGGATATTCAAGATCTCCTACCATTGTAACCGACTTTATGTAACCCTAACCCTATCTGGTGTCTATATAAACCGGAGGGTTGTAGTCCGTAGGCAATCAACTCCATACACAACAATCATACCATAGGCTAGCTTCTAGGGTTTAGCCTCCTTGATCTCGTGGTAGATCTACTCTTGTACTACCCATATCATCAATATTAATCAAGAAGGAGTAGGGTATTACCTCCATCGAGAGGGCCCGAACCTGGGTAAAAAACATCTTGTCCCTTGTCTCCTGTTACCATCCGGCCTTGACGCACAGTTCGGGACCCCGTACCCGAGATCCGCCGGTTTTGACACCGACATTGGTGCTTTCATTGAGAGTTCCTCTGTGCCGTCACAATCAGGAAGGATGCCTCCTCCCGTATTTAAAGACGGTGCCGTTGCTAAGGGAGCCTTGGCTGTCGGCCAAACCCTCCGGCTAGGTGGTTTCCTCATGACCGCCTGTTCGGCTGTTGCACCGACGGTGACCTCTCGGATCATCAAAAGCAACCTACACGTCAGCTCGGAGCTTGTCGAGCAGCTAGATCCAATGGAGCTCTCTTCCGTAAACGAGCTCTTGGATCGCATCGTTGCCCTGGGGGTCGCTACGGATTACGACCAGGTTGGGCTTAAACCCGATCTAAGAGAAATTAACTCTCCCCAAGTCACCCACCACGTTGCCGTGGTAGAGGCGCAGTGCGGTGACCCTTCATCTATTTTAAGGACTAGCTACGTCCGAATTCCCGACTCCTCCAAGCCGGATACCCGCGGAGAGGAGGATGCAACTCAAGACCTGAGCTTAGGATCAGGCAACGGGCTAGATTCGTTGGACAACATCCAAGAATCCGAACTTCAGAGTTCGGAAACTCTTCGGCCTCCGAATCTTGGATTGGGTTAGGTTTCAGATTCAACGACACCCGCCCACCTGAACATAAGTGATCTCTCCCAAATCAGGCAGAGGCCCCAGGAAATAGTACATCATTACTGGGCCAGATTCCTCCTGGTTATGAACAGGATAAAGGATTGCCGCGAGGGAGACGCAATCTCAATTTTCTGCAGTAAGTGCACGGACGAGGGAATCCTTAACGCCGTAAGTTGTCGTGATATTACATGCTTCGCTGACTTGGCGTCCATAGTACAAAAATACTGTGCGATGGAAAGCGCCTGGAAAACCGAAATAAAGTTTTGGGATAATTCGGCCTTGAATAGTAATCCCGTCCGAACTAAGAGGGTGCATCATCATAGGACACCCACCAAAACCCTCTACAGGGCATGGAACCGTACTGGAAAGGTGGCTTGATGGACCCTATAGAATTCACAGTACAGAGGACGCCACACCAACTCACGGCCTTAGAGCCTGTTGGATACTCCGGCAGGTGGCCAAAATTGGCGAGGACCTCTTAATTCTGGAGGCCGCAGAAAGCCAGCCCGAGGACACCAGTACCGTTCTCACAGTCTTCGAGACTTTCGCATCAAACAATATGCGAAAAAGAACACTCTGTAGCCTCGCCGAAGTCTATCAAGTTGCAACAATAAATCCATGGAGCGACACTGCTATTACCTTCAACGCAAGTGATGAACCTAGATTCCGAACAGCCCGAGCACCAGCCGCATTGGTCCTCAGTCTCATAGTGGACGGCTTTCGCCTCACCAAGGTGCTCATGGATGGAGGCAGCGGACTGAACCTCATTTATGAGGAAACCCTTCAAAAAATGGAAATATACTAGAACCGCATCGAGCGAAGCAGCACAACCTTTAGAGGAATAATCCCCAGTCGGGAAGCGCGCTGCACAGGAAAAATCACACTAGATGTGGTGTTCGGCACGCCGGATAATTACAGGTCCGAAGAAGTCACGTTTCAGGTGGCCCCATTTAAGAGCGGATATAACGCTTTACTAGGGCGAGAAGCATTCACAATCTTCCAAACAATACCCCATTACGGGTACATGAAGCTTAAGATGCCCGGGCCGAATAGAATTATCACTCTAGCTAGTGATCCGGACATAGCACTCCGCGCCGAAAACAAGACGGCCGCATTATCCCTTGAGGCGCTATCCGAAGCCTTAGTGGCCGAGGAACTGACTGCGCTGTGCTCCACGGTTAACAGGGATGATGTGATACTCGATAAGAGATCCAAATCCACATCCTTCAAGCCAGCCGACGAAATAGTCAAATTCCAGGTCCATCCAACGGACCCCAATAAAAGAGCTTCAATCGGGGCACGACTGAACCATGATGCAGACGCCACACTACGAGAGTTCCTACGAGAGAACTGGGACATCTTCGCCTGGCACCCTTCAGACATGCCAGGGATCCCACGCAGGCTGGCCGAACACAGCTTAAATATCCTAAAAGGATTAAAACCTGTCAAACAAGCCCTTCGGCGTTTTTCCGAACCCAAGAGACAGGCTATGGGAGAGGAGCTAGCCAAGCTATTGGAGGCCGGATTCATCAAAGACATAAAACATCCAGACTGGCTAGCAAACCTGGTGATGGTACCAAAGAAGGACAAATCCTGGCGCCTGTGTGTCGACTTTAAAGACCTTAACAAGGCTTTCCCAAAGGATCCCTTCCCCCTCCCCCGCATCGACCAAATTATCGATGCCACCGCAGGACACGATTTGTTGTGTTTCCCCGACGCATACTCCGGTTACCATCAAATCAAGATGGCAGAATCAGACCAAGTTGCAACAACATTCATCACAGCATACGGCCCATTCTGCTTCAACACAACGCCCTTCGGGCTAAAAAACGCCGACGCAACATATCAGCGCATGATCCAGACATGTCTGGCAAATCAGATCGGCAAAACAGTGGAGGTGTATGTGGACGATGTGGTCGTCAAATCAAGACATGTCGAATCTCTAATAGACGACTTGAGGCTTACATTCGATAACCTCCGAAAATATGACATCAAGCTCAACCCGGAAAAATGCGTCTTCGGCGTTCCAGCCGGAAAGCTCTTGGGCTTCATTGTATCCAGTAGAGGAATTGAAGCAAATCCAACCAAGATCCGAGCTTTGTCACAATTGGATATCCCAAAGGACCTCAAAAAAATACAAAAATTAACCGGATGCATGGCGGCTTTAAGCCGCTTCATCTCCCGCTTGGGAGAAAAGGCACTACCCCTCTATCGCCTCCTTCGGCGCACCGAACACTTCGAGTGGACGGAGGCCGCCACGGCCGGACTTGATGAAATAAAAGCCATATTGGCAACAAACCCAGTCCTCAAATCCCTCTGTTATTTCATCCACCATCACCCTAGCATATCCTTCTGGAATCGGCCGGCAGTGAAAAGTTGCCCCGGGTTCAGTAGGATAAACAGATCCAACAGCCGCCTTGACCTTCAAATTCATCCATTGCGTCATAAGGCGGCAATTTTGAGACTCCGTGATAGCATCCACGGGATAGCTGGCAGGAGCCATCAAGACATGCTCCGACTGAAGCAGCTCGGTGGAAGCCACGCCGCTTCTCCGCTGAGATGGCGGGGTAGCTTCGGGGGAAGCTTCGGCAGTTCATTTGCTGTGATTTGCTTCTCGTTCCTCTATCGCTTGTACCCTTGCGTGCAGCGCCTGCAGTTGGGTCTGCTGCACTTTCTTCCTCCTCTCCTGGCATTTGTAACCGCCTGCGTCCGGCAACCCAGCCTTCCACGGAATGGAGCCTGGCGTGCCTCGTGTCCGTCCAGGGTGCTCAGGATTCCCGAGGGCCATTGTGAGCTCGTCGTTCTCTCTGTCTGGAACGAACGTCCCTTGCTGCGCTGAAGTGATATCGTGCTGAAGCCTCTTGATTGGTATTTTCATTTGCTCGTCCGTCCAAAGGCACTTCCCTGATACAGGGTCCAAGGTTCCACCAGCCCCGAAGAACCAAGTACGGCAACGGTCTGGCCAGTTCATTGTCTCTGGTTCGATCCCTTTTTCAATCAGATCATTCTCAGCCTTGGCCCACTTAGGCCGGGCTTTGAGGTAGCCACCTGACCCCGTGCGATGGTGAAGCTTCTTCTTCGCAGCATTTTGCTTGTTTGTCGCCGACATCTTCTTACTCTTTTTCGATGTCTTGTGGGCCACAAATGCGGGCCAGTGATCTCTGATCTTCTCATATTTGTCCTTGAATGCCGGTGTCTCTTCTTTGTCAACAAACCTTTTCAGCTCATTCTTCCATCTCCTGAATAGGTCTGCCACCTTCTTAAGAGCAAAAGACTTGTTTAATTGCTCTTTAAATAGCTTCTCCGGATCATCCTCTGGCGGTAGGGTGAAATTTGACTTCAGCTCAGTCCAAAGATCATTTTTCTACATATCATTGACGTAAGACACCTCAGGGTCTTCTTTAGCCGGCTTTAACCATTGCTGGATGCTGATCGGGATCTTGTCCCTAACCAGAACCCCGCACTGAGCAACAAATGCGTCCTTTGTCCGGATGGGTTCAATCGGTTAGCCGTCGCGCGCGATTGCTATGATCTCAAACCTTTCATCCGAGCTCAACTTTTTCTTCGGGCCTCGTCTCTTTACCGAAGTTGTGCTCGATCCGGAGGGCTAGAAAAAAGAACAAAGACGAGAGTTAATTAATATGTGTACATACCAAAACAATGAATACATCAATTAGCTAGTCAGCACAGGCTTAACTAATATATATATATAAATATCTGGCCGGACTCGGTTCGGTCACCGGAGCCGTCATCACGGTCTCCTTCTTGCACCGTCGTCATTGGGTCACCGGAGTCGTCCTCACGGTCTCCTTCTTGCACCGGCATTGGGTCACCAGAGCCATCATAATCATAGCCAGCTGCTTCTTCACCCTCTCCTTCCAGACCATCGGTCTCGTTGAGAAACAACAAGCAGACGGCATCACTTCCTTGTGTGATTATGTCCCCCAACAACGCTTCTTATGCTTCGTCTCAGGGAGTGTCCATATTTTCTACAAATATTTACATCATGGCAATTATTATTCAAACATGACAGATGGATATATTAGTGGCAAACATAGAACTAGCTTGCTAATCATAGTAAGGAATCATATTAATTAGTGGCCTCGACGCTGCTTCTCTAGGGTTTTGGGTGGCCTCGACAACGCTTCAAGGGTTTGGGGTGGCCTCGAGAATGCTTCAAGGAGGGGGTAATATCAACAACGACAACATACATACACGGGAAAATAATGTTATCGGGGAGGGGGTATATCGACCCCCACGTGTTGAAGCTATCGGGAGGGGGTATATCGACAATGACGACATACGTACATGGGAAAATAATATTTTCGGGGAGGGGGTATATCGACCCCCTCACATGTTGAAGTTATTGGGAGGGGGTATATCGACCCCCCCACGTGTTGAAGTTATCGCGAGGGGTTTATATCGACAACGACGACATACGTACATGGGAAAATAATATATCGGGGAGGGGGTATATCGACCCCCCACATGTTGAAGTTATCGGGAGGGGTTTATATCGACAACAACAGCATACGTACATGGGAAAATAATATATCGAGGAGGGGGTATATCGACCCCCCATGTGTTGAAGTTATCGGGAGGGGGTATATCGACCCCCCCTCGTGTTAAAGTTATCGGGAGGGGTATAGCGACGACGATAGACCCGATAAGACATAAGAAAACGAAGAAGAAATAAGAAGAGGAGAAGAAGAAAGGAATAGAGGAGAAGATCGAAGAAAAAAAAGAAGAAAAAAAAGAGGAGAAGAAGAAATGAATAGAGGAGAAGAAGAAAAAATAGAATTTTTTTTCTATTTTTTCTTCTTCTCCTCTATTCCTTTCTTCTTCTCCTCTTCCTTTTCTTCCTCTCCTCTTCTTCTCCTCTTCCTTTTCTTCCTCTCCTCTTCTTCTCCTTTTTCCTCTTCTTATTTTCCTTTTTCCTCTCCTAAATATATAAAACTTTTCTAAAAATGAAACTAACCTAAAATGTACTAAATCAGAGAACATATATAGATAATCCTTTTCTTAATATTTAAATCTAACTTTTGCATATATGAACATATATACACAGAGAACATACAAACATATATACATTTTTATAAAAAAGCAAAATACAAAATACAAACATATATATGAAAAAAATTCTGAAAAGAAGCAATATACACAATACATATACTGACATATATACATAATATACACAAAGAAGCAATATACACAATATACACAAGCATATAATATATGAAAAAAAACAGGGGAGGGGCGCCGGCCGAACCAACGGAGGGGCAGGGCGATGGCGAAGGGCGGGGCAGGGCGACGGGCGGGCCGGTGCGTGCGACGCGCATCGGGGCAGGGTGGCGAGCGGCGATGACGTCGGGCAAGGGCACGGGCGACGGCGAGCGGGCAGCGACCTCGGGCAGCTAGGGGAGGCGACGACGGCGACCTCGGGCGGCTAGGGGAGGCGACGACAACGTCGGGGCAGGGGCCGGCGTCGAGGAGCAGCGCAGCAGCCTAGCGGCGTTGGAGAGAAGAATGGCGGGTGGGGGGAAATTTCCTAAGTGTTTGGTAATATAGGAAAGGCTTTGGTCCCGGTTCGTGGCACAAACCGGGACCAATGCCCCCCTTTAGTCCCGGTTGGTGCCACCAACCGGGACCAAAGGCGCCTTTGGTCCCGGTTGGTGGCACCAACTGGGACTAAAGGGGGACATTGGTCCCAGTTTGTGCCATGAACGGGTACCAATGCGCCCCTTTAGTCCTGGTTGGTGGCACCAACCGGGACCAAAGGCCTTGTGCTTGAACTGGCGCGGTGCGGTGGGATGTTTAGTCCCACCTCGCTAGCCAAGAGGGCTCGACAGTGGTTTATAAGCGCTGCTGCGCTGACCACTTCGAGCTCCTCTCAAATGCAGGCTTACGGGCCTAAAGTCACTTATCTACCTATGGGCCTACTAGGCCTCCCGCGGGCCTGAATCCTGGCCCATGGTAGGGTTTCTAGTCGTATTTAGACCGTGGGGGCCCAGTAGGTGGCACTTTTTTGTTTTCTTTGTTGCTTTATTTATTTTATTTTGTTTCTACTTACAAAAAAATACTTATTGTTGCTATTTTTATTTTTTCCCAATTTTTTCTTTTGTTTTCTGCATTATTTATTTTCTTTTGGTTTTTTGCTTTATTTTTTAATTCTTTTTGCTTTTAGTTTTAGAAAAATTATAAACTTTCTGTTAGCGCCATTATTTTTCAAATTTGAAAACACTTATTTGTTTTTTTATTTTCTTTGTTGCTTTATTTATTTTATTTTGTTTCTACTTACAACAAAATACTTATTGTTGCTATTTTTATTTTTTTCCAGTTTTTTTTTGTTTTCTGCATTATTTATTTTCTTTTTTTTTTGCTTTATTTTTTAATTCTTTTTTCTTTTAGTTTTAGAAAAATTATAAACTTTCTGTTAGTGCCATTAGTTTTCAAATTTGAAAACACTTTTTTTTTGTTTTTTTGTTTTCTTTGTTGCGTTATTTATTCTATTTTGTTTCTACTTACAACAAAATACTTATTGTTGCTATTTTTATTTTTATTTTCCAGTTTTTTTGTTTTGTTTTCTGCATTATTTATTTTCTTTTGTTTTTTCTTTATTTTTTAATTCTTTTTGCTTTTAGGTCAGGAAAATTATAAACTTTCTGTTATTGCCATTAGTTTTAGAAAAATTATAAACTTTCTGTTAGTGCCATTAGTTTTCAAATTTGAATAGTTAAAATTTGAATTCTTTGAAATTTGTGTGAATCACAAGTTTGTGATTAACTTCACTAAAAAAATGAACAGAGATGCGCCTATAGAGAAAATTCAACCTAAATTCATAATAAATTTCTATGAATTTCAGAGAAATTCACTATGAATTTAGGTCAAATTACCTGTATAGGGGAATCTATTTTCACTTTGAGAGGAGCTCAACAAGGCAGAGAGGGACGGGCTTATAAACCGGTGTGAGCGCCCTTCGTTTGGCGAGGTGGGACTAAACTCTGAGCGCAACATGGACGAACCCTTTAGTCCCGGTTTGTGGCACAAACTGGGACTAATGGTCATGGGCCAGGGGCGAGGCGCACTGGTCCCGGTTCGTGCATGGAACCAGGACCAATGGCCCACGTGGCTGCCCTCTTGAGAGTGTTCTTGGTGAGATCATAGTTGACAAGGAGCGAACCGGGATTAATGGTATTACGAGGGCCAAACCATAAGACATTAAAGCATTTCAAATGAACTCTGAAAAAGTTGGCATAGCATGTGCATGTATAAAACGGACAATGGTATCATACTCGTCTGTTACAAAGTTGGCATGGTATCATCATAATAGTTGCGGGAGAAAGTCTTCACTTTTTCTTCGCTTGTGTCATTTGCTTATTGCGCCATAACCATGTATAATCTTCATCGTTTATCAGGATGCTCGGGTCAGCCTTGACTTTGAAGGGAGGAATTTCATGAAACTTTTCATAATCTTCAGACATGCCTGTCTTGCCCTCCACTCCCACGATGTCCCTTTTTCCTGAAAGAACTATGTGGCGCTTTGGCTCATCGTACGATGTATTCACTTCCTTATCTTTTCTTTTTCTCGGTCTGGTAGACATGTCCTTCACATAGATAACCTGTGCCACATCATTGGCTAGGACGAACGGTTCGTCAGTGTACCCAAGATTTTTCAGATCCACTGTTGTCATTCCGTACTGTGGGTCTACCTGTACCCCGCCTCCTGACAGATTGACCCATTTGCACTTAAACAAAGGGACCTTAAAATCATGTCTGTAGTCAAGTTCCCATATGTCCACTATGTAACCATAATATGTGTCCTTTCCCCTCTCGGGTTTTGCATCAAAGTGGACACCGCTGTTTTGGTTGGTGCTCTTTTGATCTTGGTCAATCGTGTAAAATGTATTCCCATTTATCTCGTATCCTTTGTAAATCAATACAGTCAAAGATGGTCCCCTGGACAACAAGTACAGCTCATCACAAACAGTGTTGTCACCTCTGAGATGTGTTTCCAACCAACTGCTGAAAGTCCTGATGTGTTCACATGTAATCCAGTCGTCGCACTGCTCTGGGTGTTTGGAGCGCAGACAGTTCTTGTGTTCATCGACATACGGGGTCACCAAGGTAGAGTTCTGTAGAACTGTGTAGTGTGCTTGAGACCAAGAATATCCGTCCCTGCATATTATTGAGTCCCTTCCAAGCATGCCTTTTCCAGTCAGTCTCCCCTCATACCGCGATTTAGGGAGACCTATCTTCTTAAGGCCAGGAATGAAGTCAACACAAAACCCGATGACATCCTCTGTTTGATGGCCCATGGAGATGCTTCCTTCTGTCCTAGCGCGGTTATGGACATATTTCTTTAAGACTCCCATGAACCTCTCAAAGGGGAACATATTGTGTAGAAATACGGGCCCCAGAATGACAATATCGTCGACTAGATGAACTAGGATGTGCGTCATGATATTGAAGAAGGATGGTGGGAACACCAGCTCGAAACTGACAAGACATTGCGCCACATCACTCGCCTCGGTACGATTTCTGGATCGATCACCTTCTGAGAGATTGCATTGAGGAATGCACATAGCTTCACAAATGGCTAATCGGACATTTTCCGGTAGAAGCCCCCTCAATGCAACCGGAAGCAGTTGTGTCATAATCACGTGGTTAGGTTCTGGAACTTTTTCTCTGGCATATTTATTATTCCCTTTATATTCGACGAGAAGCCAGTCGGGACCTTTATACTGAGGAGGCATTCAAAGAAGATTTCTTTCTCTTCTTTCGTAAGAGCGTAGCTGGCAGGACCTTCGTACTGCTTCGGAGGCATGCCGTCTTTTTCGTGCAAACGTTGCAGGTCCTCCCGTGCCTTAGGTGTATCTTTTGTCTTTCCATACATGCCTAAGAAGCCTAGCAGGTTCACGCAAAGGTTCTTCGTCACGTGCATCACGTCGATTGAAGAGCGGACCTCTAGGTCTTTCCAGTAGGGTAGGTCCCAAAATATAGATTTCTTCTTCCACATGGGTGCGTGTCCCTCAGTGTCATTCGGAACAGCTAGTGCGCCGGGACCCTTTCCAAAGATTACGAGTAAATCATTGACCATAGCTAGTACGTGATCACCAGTACGCATGGCGGGCTTCTTCCGGTGAGCTGCCTCGCCTTTGAAATGCTTGCCTTTCTTTCGACATTGATGGTTGGTCGGAAGAAATCGACGATGGCCCAGGTACACATTCTTCCTGCATTTGTCCAGGTATATATTTTCAGTGTCATCTAAACAGTGCGTGCATGCGTGGTATCCCTTGTTTGTCTGTCCTGAAAGGTTACTGAGAGCGAGCCAATCGTTGATGGTCACGAACAACAATGCCTTTAGGTTAAATTCCTCCTGTCTATGCTCATCCCACGTACGTACACCATTTCCATTCCACAGCTGTAAAAGTTCTTCAACTAAAGGCCTTAGGTACACATCAATGTCGTTGCCGGGTTGCTTAGGGCCTTGGATGAGAACTGGCATCATAATAAAATTCCGCTTCATGCACATCCAAGGAGGAAGGTTATACATACATAGAGTCACGGGCCAGGTGTTGTGATTGCTGCTCTGCTCCCCGAAAGGATTAATGCCATCCGCCCTTAAAGCAAACCATACGTTCCTTGGGTCCTTTGCAAACTCATCCCAGTACTTTCTCTCGATTTTTCTCCACTGCGACCCGTCAGCGGGTGCTCTCAACTTCCCGTCTTTCTTATGGTCCTCACCGTGCCATCGCATCAACTTGGCATGCTCTCCGTTTCTGAACAGACGTTTCAACCGTGATATTATAGGAGCATACCACATCACCTTCGCAGGAACCCTCTTCCTGGGGGGCTCACCGTCAACATCACCAGGGTCATCTCGTCTGATCTTATACCGCAATGCACCGCACACCGGGCATGCATTCAGATCCTTGATGCACCGCGATAGAGGATGCAGTCATTAGGGCATGCATGTATCTTCTGCACCTCCAATCCTAGAGGCCATACGACCTTCTTTGCTGCGTATGTATTGTCGGGCAATTCGTTATCCTTTGGAAGCTTCTTCTTCAATATTTTCAGTAGCTTCTCAAATCCTTTGTCAGGCACAACATTCTCTGCCTTCCACTGCAGCAATTCCAGTACGGTACCGAGCTTTGTGTTGCCACCTTCGCAATTGGGGTACAACCCTTTTTTGTGATCCTTTAACATGCGATCGAACTTCAGCTTCTCCTTTTGACTTTTGCATTGCGTCCTTGCATCGACAATGACCCGGCAGAGATCATCATCATCGGGCACATCGTCTGGTTCCTCTTGATCTTCAGCAGCTTCACCCGTTGCAGCATCATTGGGCACATCGACTGGTTCCTCTTGATCTTCACCAGCTGCCCCCGTTGCAGCATCACCGTATTCAGGGGGCACATAGTTGTCATCGTACTCTTCTTCTTCGCCGTCTTCCATCATAACCCCTATTTCTCCGTGCCTCGTCCAAAAATTATAGTTTGGCATGAAACCCTTGTAAAGCAGGTGGGTGTGAAGGATTTTCCGGTTAGAGTAAGACATCCTATTCCCACATTTAGTGCATGGACAACACATAAAACCATTCTGCTTGTTTGCCTCAGCCGCTTCGAGAAACTCATGCATAATGTACTCGGAGGTGTGTCTGTCACCGTACATCCATTGCCGGTTCATCTGCGTGCATTATATATAATTAAGTGTGTCAAAAACCATTACAGAACATCATTAATAGATAATTAAGTGACCAAATTAATAGAAGTTCATCATCACATTAAAACCAAAGTACATACATAGTTCTCATCTAACAACATATAGCTCTCCAGAGCATCTAATTAAATCATACATTGAAACTATGTAAAACATTTCAATGCGAAAACAAATGCGATCATAATCGCAACCAAGGTAACAATTGATCCAATGGCATAATGATACCAAGCTCGGTACGAATGGCATATTTTCTAATCTTTCTAATCTTCAAGCGCATTGCATCCATCTTGATCTTGTGATCATCGACGACATCCGCATGCAAATCCAATATCATCTTCTCCTCCTCAATTTTTTTATTTTTTCCTTCAAGAAATTGTTTTCTACTTCAACTAAATTTAACCTCTCGACAATAGGGTCGGTTGGAATTTCCAGTTCACATACCTCCTAGATAAATAAAATCTATGTCACGTTGGTCGGCATAATTTTCATAAACAATAAATGAACCAATATCTATAAAGATAATATATACCACATCCGAATCATAGACAGGACGAGGGCCGACGGGGGCGGATACCAAAACCATCGCACTATATAAGATGCAATAATAAAAGAAAATAATACAAGTATCTATCTAAACATAGAAGTAAGAATATTTTTCCTTTCAGGAAGAAAATAAGAACAAGAGGCTCACCACGATGGTGCCGGCGATGAGATCGGCGCGGGTGATCGACGGCGGTGAAGACGGGGACGGGGCGTGACGGACCGCTAAACCTAGACAAATATTGAGGAAAATGGAGCTTGGAGGTCGAGCTTGGAGAGGAGAAAGCTTAAGTAGTGTGGCTCGGGCATTCCATCGAACACCTTGTGTGCATAGGAGGTGAGCTAGAGCACCACCAAGCCCTCTCCCCTCGGCAAACAGAAAAAACAGAGCAGTGTGCTCTGCTCTTAAGCGAGGGGGTATATATAGGCACCTCATTGGTCCCGGTTGGTGGCATGAACCGGGACTAATGGGCAGCCTTTGGTCCCGGTTCAAGCCACCAAACCGGACCAATGGTGGTGGGCCAGGAGCGAGGCCCATTGGTCCTGGTTCGTCCCACCAACCGGGACCAATGGCCCACGTGGCCCGGCCGCCCCCCTGGACTCACGAACCGGGTCCAATGCCCCCATGGGTCCCGGTTCTGGACTGAACCGGGACTAATGGGCTGACCCGGCCTGAACCTTTGCCCCCTTTTCTACTAGTGAGGATTTGGATGCAACTTATGAATTGGCACTCTTACATGAAGAGTTGGGCACTGGAGTAACTCCTTTCACTCTAGTTATTACTAGCGAAGCCCGCGTGGCGGCACGCCGCGCCTGTTCATACTTTATGTGAGATTTTTTTTATACAATGGTATTAGCATGATCTCATAATTATTGTTGCTTGTTCTCTTTATAATTTATGTTGTGATGTATGTATAAACATTAATTTGGTAAAGATGTTGAAATCTTTCATAAAGAGACACACTATATAGAAGTTTTGTATGCAACGATATAAAGGGCGTTGTGCTGATTTTGGCTAATTGGTTAGTTGTTAAGTTGGCTCGCTCATTTATTTACATAAATAAGGAGGATTTATTTTGAGTTATTGTGTTTTTTTTCGAAGTTCGTCGGGTTCATGTAGTTTAGTTTTATGTTTTCGTCATGATGTGATTTGTTTTCTTCATCATACATAGTTTCATGTGTTTGGGATGAACTCTTGTTTTCTTTAATTTTGCTCGGTTTGATTCTTACAATTTCATAATTTCATGTGAGATGCCCTTGGATGTAGATGCCCTAGTGTATGCGAAAATCGTTCTACATTATCGTTGCCATTGCGGATGCTCTGGCTGCCAGCACAACCTGTTTTGCATTATTGCCCTTCACTATGTGATGTGAAACATTTATATATTAGTAGCAGTGAAGAATTTGTCCCGTGACAACTGTGAACCTTCGGTGCTATGAGGAGAAACTGGATATTTGCAACAACCAACCGTAATAGTAGAGAATATCTACAACCGCCTAAACAATTCAGTCCAAGGTCGGAAAAGATATATACACGAACCAATCGATGCATCTGGTGCTCTGTAACTAGACAACTACGAACAAAACAATCAATACATGACGTAGTCACATCACCCTGCCATGCATGCACCAATCAACAATCTTAAAAAATCGAATGTTACAACCACACAAAAGGAATGTCGAGCAGTGCAGGCGCACCTACAGGTGAACTCGATCAACGGAAAATCTCGCGATAGAACTTCTACTACTAAAAAACTTGCGAACTAAAAAACAACTTTCGAACTAAAGTTGGGAGAACAAAGCCTTCCGATTATACGGGAGAAAAAGGCTTCCGATTTGTTTCCTGTTTTTTTTTTTGCATGGTATTTTTCCTGTTTTGTTGATCGCCAAGTTGTTCAGCCGAGGCGATCGATACAATCTATAGCCGGACAAAGCGTTCGTGTACGCACGCCTACTAAAGACTGTGCCTCCTACTACTAAACTATGTACAGAAGAATCAATCAACCTGCTTGCTAGCCTGCTTCTCTCAGCTAGCTTTGCGCATATACATGTATTAGATCCAACACTGCTGGGAGCCGCCCTACACCCACTTCACCGCAATCACGGGATTGTGGGAGCACGCCCTTGTACACCCAGCCGAAGCCGCCGGTGCCCAGCAGCTGCCCCTGGGTAGCCGGTAGCCTCATACAGCCGAAACCCAATCGTCGCGCCCGCCTGTGCGCGCAACCATCGACCAATCCAAACATGAGTCGCCAATCCTTCTCTTGCCTCCTTTGCAACGTCGTCGTCTCTTTCTCCCCCTTCAATTCGCAACAGCATCAAACAAATACATCTCGCTCTTCACTTCCGGTGCCTCTTTGAGTCAACCTTCTCCTTGAACCAGAGGCAACCGCACCGACGCCGGCAGCGTGAACGATGCCACCTACGCCTCCTTCATCGCCTTCATGCTCCCGAACGACGCGCTCACCTTCCTCGTCCTGCCGCCCGCCAAGATCGTCCGCGACAATGGCACCCGCGCCACCAAGGTCACCTACTCCTCCGTGTCCACCGAGGAGTGGGAGATCCTCAAGCTCTTCACCAACTGGAGGATGCTGCTCGTCCTCCCGGCCGCCTGGGCCAGCAACTTCTTCTATACCTACCAGTTCAACATCGTCAACGGCCCCCTCTTCACCCTCAGGACCAAGAGACTGCAGCCGTTGCGACCTCGCCGTCCTACAGTTCAAGCAGGGCGAGAGGACCTCCTCGCGTCGCTGCCGGCGGTAGCCTACCCGAGGCGATATAGAAGGTGGGTCACAAGGTGCGTGCAAGAAAGATGCTGCAACTGCCAGGTCGAGCTGAGGAGCCGACAACGTGGCCGCGCTCTCCGCCGCTCGCGCTGCGACACCATGCCGAGGCAGCCCGCCACCATGGCCTTCGGCCTCCGCAGTCACCGTCCCGGGACCTATACTATGGTTGCTCCAGACTACTATGATGGATGGCCTAGATCGAGAGGGAGGAAGACCTTTTATGTAGGCAAAAACAGCGGTGGAGGAATTCACGCGAGCCTTCGTGCAAACCATGGAGCGAGGCCGTTTCTCGAGCAAACGACTTTTAGTCCCAACTTATAAGTCTCAAGTCCCTAAAAAGTCCCTACCTGTTTGGTTCCTGGGACTTAACATGGACTAAAAGACCATATTAGAACTATAGGTCCCTATAAGACTCTCCTTGAAAGTCTTATTTCATAAGTTCCAAATGCCCACTTTAAGTTCCTATAAGTCCCTCCTGTTTGGTTTAGATGAGACTTATAGGGACGTTTTTAAGTCCCTAAACCAATAAATCTCTGGAAACAAACACCCTCAAAAACTTCGAGGGAAACCACACGTGGGACAACAAGACATGCACACGCAATCAAACGTTCACGCGGCAGCAGCAACAAAAAACAACTCATCTCGGCCCACGCAACCGGCCGTGCGAAGGCCATGCAACCATGCAAGGGAGAAATAGGAGTAGCCCACCTAATACGCAACCACCCAAGAAATCAGGTCAACGGATCACGCTCGCCCACACGCACCAAAATCGCTAACCCCACCAAAAGAATCGCTACACACGTTAAGAAAATTTTGATCGAGAGCCTACAACCACCACACATTGGTACACGGTAATTTCCCAAAAAAATACACATGCCCTGTACCGGATTACCAGTGGGTCATTTTCAGCCAAGTGGAACAACCTTGAAGCAAAAACCTTGCCTGCAATAGAGGCTTGGGTATAGGAAAACAACAACTATACCAAGTGCATCAAGATAGTGTTCAGTCTTGGGGATGTAAAGCTTCCTCAGTACACTCTAGACCTAATGGTTCTGAAGATAACTGGCAAGCTCTTAGAAATTTTAGGCAGTCTAAGGCCTCTGTTTTACTTGTGGTGAGAAAGGTTCAAGGATCATGCATGCAAACCAGGAGTTCAATTCCATGGCTCAACTCCATGGTGTGGAAGAAACGATTCAATCGGTGCAATGTTCATCACCTGTCCTTTCTGAATGTCCTCACAATCAACATGTTTCTTTCTAGGTAATGTCCTTTTCTGCAGCTTCTTTAGGCAAAGATTGTTCAACCCAAAGATTACAACTAGTTTTGGAAATTCAAGGGCACTCTTTCATATTCTTGGTGGAAACTAGGAGTACCATTAATTTATTGACAACAACTTTCGTGTGTCTTGCAAAATGCAAAATGTTCAGGATATTCAACCAACGAAGGTGACTACTGTCGGCGTCAAAACCGGCGGATCTCGGGTAGGGGGTCCCGAACTGTGCGTCTAAGGTCGATGGTAACATGAGACAGCGGACACGATGTTTACCCAGGTTTGGGCCCTCTCTATGAAGGTAATACCCTACTTCCTGCTTGATTGATCTTGATGAATATGAGTATTACAAGAGTTGATCTACCACGAGATCGTAATGGCTAAACCCTAAAAGTCTAGCCTGTATGACTAAGGTAATGAGTATCTCCCTTTCCGGACTAAGTCCTCCGGTTTATATAGATACCTGGGAGATCTAGGGTTACACAAGGTTGGTTACAAAGGAAAAGAATCTACATATTCGGTCGCCAAGCTTGCCTTCCACGCCAAGGAGAGTCCCATCCGGACACGGGTGCAGTCTTCGGTCTTCGTATCTTCACGGCCTATCAGTCCGGCCCCTGGCTAACAGGCCAGACGCCCGAGGACCCCTTAATCCGGGACTTCCTCAGTAGCCCCTGAACCTGGCTTCAATGACGAGGAGTCCGGTGCGCAGATTTATCTTCGGCATTGCAAGGCGGGTTCCCTTCTTTCCGAACTCCAAGATAGTCTCCGGACGTGATGATTGTATCCGGACCTGTAACACTCACCACACACAACCGCAGAGAGAACATAATATTCCACGGGTCCAATCCATTGACAACTTTTTACAACGTGACATCACGCCTGCCCGGTCATAATTTCGGACCATTGTTTCGCTTGCGGCCCTGCGTTCCGAAACGTGGTTGTCATTGACATGTCTTATCCAAGCAGAGATCATGTCCCCTTATTAAGGGATTATTTTATCAACACGGACGTGGGTAACCCAACTGTCCTTAGGGTACAACTCCTTGGGAATAGGCAAGGTTTAAGGCCCGGGAGGAGGCGTTCGATATTCACAGCCTTTATAAAGGGGTACATACCCGTCTTTCTTCTCCACGCTTGCTTCTTCCTTAACCCTTACTACCTCGAGTTCCAACACCCAGGTTTCAATCTCCATGAGCCTCAGTCATGTCCGGACCCAGACGTCAAGGCCGGTGGGTGGCTTCTTCCGTCACAGAGGAGGATATCACGAAGCTTCGGGCGGCAAGATATCTGACCGCAGAAATCCTCCATTGGCTTCCCGCAGAAGGGAAGGTTATCGCTACCCCTAGATTCGGCGAGAGGGTCGTGTTCGTTTCCCACTTCCTTCGAGTGTTAGGGTTCGCCCTCAATCCCTTCGTCCGGGGCTCATGTTCTATTATGGACTTGATTTTCACGATCTCGCCCCGAACTCTATTCTCCTCATCTCGGCGTTTATCGTCACATGCGAAGCCTTCCTCCGAACTCCTGCACACTTCGGCTTGTGGCTTAAGACCTTCAATGTGAAACCGCAAGTGATAGAGGGGGAGCAGGCGGAGTGCGGTGGTGCCTCAGTGAGCAAGCTTACCAGCGCGATTTGGCTAAAAGGATCCTTCAAAGAATCTTCCGACTTATGGCAGCAGGAGTGGTTCTATATCACCGAGCCCCGTGGTTCCAAGTGGGCAGCTGCACCTGCGTTTCGATCCAGCCCCCCAATTTAGCTTGCATCATGGATTAATAAGGGGTTAGACTGGGGATCAGTTGACGAGGTGCGGACTCTGCAAAGTCGCATCTGAAGCCTCATTGAAAAGGATATCAATATCGCCAACGTTATTCAGGTAATGTTAGTCCGCCGGACCCTGCCGTGCCAGTGACGGCCTCTCTGCCTGTGGGAGTTTAACCCAGAAGGGCCGTGGACTCTTCAGAACTTCTTTGATACTACGCACGAAGGAATGTAGGAATTATTCTTCGGGAGACGAAAACAATGGCCGGACACCCCCGAAGATACTGGCCTAGAATGTAACCATCCGGACACCCGGTAAGTACTCATCCGCCGAACACCTCATAATCACATATCCTGTGATAAGATACTTAGCAAACCATCCTTTTCCAGGGCTGGATAAAGAAAGTGGAACGGATTAGGTGTCCGGCCCCTCTTCCCGAAGACTCAGCAGACTCCGTGTTAACACGGATGCTGGCACCGGCACCGTACCAGATACCGGCAAGGGAGGGCAAGGTGGAGAGTGAGAAGACCCGGGATGACCTTCATTCTAGAGGTAAATCAGATACTGAGTCCGGAGAAATCAACATTTCCTCGCCCGAAGACGAAGGAGAAAGAGAAGCTAGTATCCCTTCTCCATTCAGGAGGAAAAGGACTGCCTCCGAAGGTTGGGGGGGCGGTCTCCTAAGAGAGGCAAGATGCCACAATCGAGCGGCTCGGGATTGGAGGCGATGCCAGTGAACAACTCCGTCATGAGGACAAGCCTTCAACAAAACCGTAAGTGAATCCGGGGTACTTTGATAGCGTCCTGCATCTTTCCTGTTACTGAAGAGATACGTAACGTGCCTGTATATTTTTACAGTCCGGCACAGAGTTCTTCTGGGCACTCCTCTTCTTCGGGAGATCTCCTCCCAGAGATGATGGAAAGCGAGACGCCTCCCCCGACCTCCTCGCCCAATAAGGCGGATGACTCCGAAGTGTCATCTCAGAGGGTTATTCTTGATCAACAAGCAGTGTAGGGGATGAAGGAGGAAGTACCCGAAGGTGGACCTCCAATCGTTCAGGATTCGGGGGCCAATAACGAAGGCCCCGGACTATCCGGTTTTCAGCCAACGATGATTCTGGAGACGGGTGAATGGGTTCCTTCAAAGGATGGTCGTGCTCCCAGAGCGGCTTCCGGAGACCCGGCGACACCGGATATATTGCGGGATATGCTGTGAAATACATCTGTCTCGGAGGAACAGCGTACCTTGATGGGTACGGTGGTTGAGAAGATTATGTCCGCGAAGAGCGGATTGAATGAAGCCATCATGAGCCTGCTAAGAGGCTTCGAGGTTTGTAATATAATGTTTTCAACTATATTTTATTTGCAAAGATGCACCTGTGTATAGGTAGTAGCCCCTGAGACTCGGGTTGGCTCCACATGGGAGGCGAACAGAGGATCAAGAAGAAATACTCAAGGACTAATCTGATTAACTAAAACACACGCTGCTTCCCCTGGCTACTTCCCAGACTATGGATATTTCCGAGCTGCAGCGGAAGCTTGATGTGGCAGGGGATGACATTGCGTTAATCAATATGCGCCTGGAGGAGTCGCAAGGTATGTATTTGGGGCAGTCCCTTCACATACAATTTTTTTTATATAAGCATGACGCTGAAGGTTATATACTGGAATATGCATGACTGCAGATGGTGCTGCCGCCGTTGAAATTCTTCGGGCGGAGCTGGCCCGGGCCAAGGAGCAGGCCCGGTTTAGTAATGCGGCTGCTGAGAAGGCATCGACTGAGTTAAAAGCCGAACAAGCTGCTCGGTGCCAAGACGAGGAGAAGATATCCACGATGGCGCTCGAATTAAAAAATGCTACTAGCTGCTGTGAACTTCTTGAGAAGGAAAATGAAGCCAAAATGGCTGAACTTGACAAGGCCTTACGAGAAGCGAGAGAAGCGCGGTCTGAATCCAGAGCAGCCCGTGAGGAGATCCGGCAAGCTGGGGAGATTGCGGCCGGTAAGCCCTTTTTGATGCAGGCTAAGTTCGGCGATCCGAACTATGCTCGGCTTAACCAAGTGTGGAGTTCTCCGGATGAGTTTTTAGACTTGCCGAAGAGTTCTTCCGAAGAGATTGTGGTAGGGTACGAAACCACCTCAAAGTTATCCTTTCGGATTGATCTATTCAAGAGTCCATAGTAAAATAACACGAAGCTATTCTTTCCGTTCAATCTATCATAGAGTTCGTACTAGAATAACACAAATCAACCAAAACCCTAATGTCACCTAGATACTCCGATGTCACCTCAAGTATCCGTGGGTATGATTATACGATATGCATCACACAATCTCAGATTCCTCTATTCAACCAACACAAAGTACTTCAAAGAGTGCCCCAAAGTTTCTATCGAAGAGTCAAGACGAAAACGTGTGCCAACCCCTATGCATAGATTCATGGGCGGAACCCGCAAGTTGATCACCAAAACATACATCAAGTGGATCACGTGATATCCCATTGTCACCACAGATAAGCACGGGAAGACATACATCAAGTGTTCTCAAATCCTTAAAGACTCAGTCCGATAAGATAACTTCAAAGGGTAAACTCAATCCATTACAAGAGAGTAGAGGGGGAGAAACATCATAAGATCCAACTACAATAGCAAAGCTCACGATACATCAAGATCGTATCACCTCAAGAACACGAGAGAGAGAGAGATCAAACACATAGCTACAGGTACATACCCTCAGCCCCGAGGGTGAACTACTCCCTCCTCATCATGGAGAGCACTGGGATGATGAAGATGGCCACCGGTGAGGGTTCCCCCCTCCAGCAGGGTGCCGGAACAGGGTCCCGATTTGTTTTTGGTGGCTACAGAGGCTTGCGGCGGCGAAACTCCCGATCTATTCTGCTCCCCGATGGTTTTAGGGTATATGGATATATATAGGCGAAAGAAGTTGGTCAAGGGAGCCACGAGGGGCCCATGAGGGTGGGCGCGCCCCCTGCCTCATGCCTTCCTCGTTGCTTCCCTTACGTATATTCCAAGTCTTCTGGATTGCTTCCGTTCCAAAAATAACTCTCCCAAAGGTTTCATTCTGTTTGGACTCCGTTTGATATTCCTTTTCTGTGAAACACTGAAACAAGGAGAAAAACAGAAACTGGCACTGGGATCTGGGTTAATAAGTTTGTCCCAAAAATAATATAAAAGTGCATAGTAAAGCCCATTAAACATCCAAGATGGATAATATAATAGCATGAATACTTCATAAATTATAGATACGTTGGAGACGTATAATGCGTCACCTATTTAAGAGATAATGAAGAAATAAGTAAAAAGAAAGTAGATAAAAAATGTTACTGGAATGCTTGCAAGCTTGTCCGTATTGTGCTTCCGCCAATGCCCATGGTATCTTGAGTGTGTAGTGATGTATGCGCGGTAAAATTTTTGCGTGTATATGAGGTGGGCGGCGGAAGCCAGACTGCTACTTCCGCTCTAGGGTTGATCGATCCTCGGGGGGAAATTGCTTCTGACCCCTGGTGTTTGGTTGGTGAACCTCTCCATCGTACCTATCACCTGGCGGCCTCCTTCCCTTGTGTTCGGCGTTGAGCTTGCCGGCCTGCTTGAAGACCCAACAGTTTCTATTGGTATGATTAGCTGGTTTATCGGGGTGGCCGTGAATCTGGCAGGGTCGGTCCAATATCCTGTCTAGGTTGGATGGTCCGTCCCTATTCGCCTTGAATGGCTTTTTCCGTTGACCGGATTTGGTATTGCTAAATCCGGCGTTGACCGCTGTATCGCGTGATCCTTCATTATCATTGCGACTGTTGTGTTTGCTTCGTTGTGGCTTGCCATTGCCATCTCGGATTTCAGAGGTGCCCGAGTCGCCGGCGCTGTTGCTTCTATGAGCGAGCCAGCTGTCTTCTCCTGTACAAAAGCGGGTCATTAGAGCCGTAAGGGCTGTCATGGATTTAGGTCCTTCTTGACCGAGGTGGCGTGCCAGCCATTCATCCTGGACGCTGTGTTTGAAGGCCGCAAGGGCTTCCACATCCGGACAGTCTATGATTTGGTTCTTTTTAACTAAGAACCTGGTCCAGAGATTCCTGGCTGACTCTCCGGGCTATTGGACAATGTGACTTAAGTCATCGGTGTCCGGTGGCCGGACATATGTTCCTTGGAAGTTGTCGCGGAAGGCGTCTTCCAAATCTTCCCAGCTGCTGATAGAATTTTCTGGCAGACTGTTTAACCAGTACCGAGCTGGTACTTTGAGTTTTAGTGGTAGGTATTTGATGGCATGAAGGTCATCTCCGCAGGCCCTGTGGATATGGAGGAGGAAGTCCTCGGTCCATACCGTGGGATTCGTTGTTCCGTCGTATGATTCAATATTCATGGGTTTGAACCCGTATGGGAATTCATGCTCCATTACTTCGTCTATGAAGCAAAGAGGGTGTGCGGTGCCTCTATGTTGGGCCACACTGCGGCGTATCTTATGGAGTCGATTTGCGGTTTTCTGCTCGGGCGTGGCTAAGTTTGTTACGTCTGAATAGGTAGCCATCGTCGTGTGTTGCGGCACGTCCTCGCGATCCGTAGACCGATCTTGCGTGTCCTGCTCTACTGTCCGAGTCCTGTCGAAGGTTGTATGAACAACCCCGAGCCGCTTTATTCTTGCCTTTATAGCGAGGTGGGGCGGTCTGGTGTTCGGCTTGAGTTGCCGCTTTATCCGGACCAAGTTGTGGTCGGCCTGCTGTATTGTGCGATGATGGTACGGACTCCAGCGCCTCGTCATCAAACTGAGGTAGCAAACTACGCTTCGGGTAGCTTTTGGCTGGGCCACCAAGGTCGTATTCTTCGGCGGCCAGGACTTTGGTCCATCTATCATTGAGCAGATCTTGGTCCGCTTGGAGCAGAAGCGGCTTCTTTTTCAAGCTTCTTGCAGTTGCTATTAGCCGGTGTTTGAAGCGCTCTTGCTCGAGAGGTTCCTCGGGCACGATAAAATCCTCGTTGCCGAGGCTTTCCTCTTCCTCGGAGAGCGGAAGGTAGTTACTATCCTCCGAGTCTTCGTGTATGGCCTATTCGTCCTGTTCGGAGGTTGCTCCAACAGGGTCTTCATTGTCTTCGGCATTGTCCGGAGTATTGTTTTCTCCGGTGCTGGTGTTGTTGTCTTTCGTACGATGTGACTTAGAGCAGCGTCGCTGACGCCGGCGACTGGGCTTTGTCTCCGGAGGTTTGTCTTCAACTGGATCCTCTTTGTCATCATTGTTAGTTTCTTTAGGCGTATCCACCATGTATACGTTGTAGGAAGAAGTGGCCGTCCATCGCCCAATGAATGGCGGGCTTTGGCCCTGCTCCTCGTCGGCATCGTCGTCCGTCCTGACGATGTTTTCGGAGCCGTAATCAAGCATGTCGGTTAAGTCCTTGACAGTGGCTATGGAGTGGGTGGCGGGTGGGAAGCAAAATTCCCCATCATCAGCCCCTAGATCGAACCGTACATAGTTCGGCTATGAGTCCCCCGCCAAGGACAAGTTCTTTAATGAGTTCAGCACATCGCCCAAGGGCGAGTGCTGGAAGATGTCTGCGGCGCTGAACTCGAAGATCGATAAGCGATCAAGTTCGGTATCCGCGGACTCACATGGTTCGGAACTTATACCCGGAGAAGAGTCCGGAGTTCCGGTGACACGAGTATTGCGTGAGGTTAAGTCCATGTGCGGCTCCAACGCTAGGGAATCTATGGCCTCCGTGGTGGCATCGAGCCTCCCATCCTTGGATGCCGCGGTGTGCTCTGGATCTAAGGCCGGAGTGGTCACAGGAGCTATCTCCTGGATGCGGTCTGACGATAGATTTAGGTCATGCTGCGGTCTCGAATCCGGCGAAGATCAAATCTCCAATGTCCGCAATGTAATTCAAGCTCCCAAATCTGACCTGATGGCCAGGGGCGTAGCTATCGATCTGCTCCAGGTGTCCAAGCGAGTTGGCCCACAGTGCAAAGCCACCGAACATGAAGATCTGTCTGGGGAGGAAGGTTTCTCTTTGGACAGCGTCACTATCGATGATTGAAGGGGCCATCGAACCTCTTCGTCGACGGCACAGTGGAACTCTCAATGAAAGCACCGATGTCGGTCTCAAAACCGGCGGATCTCGTGTGGGGGGTCCCGAACTGTGCGTCTAAGGTCGATGGTAATAGGAGACAGGGGACACGATGTTTACCCAGGTTCGGGCCCTCTCTATGGAGGTAATACCCTACTTCCTTCTTGATTGATCTTGATGAATATGAGTATTACAAGAGTTGATCTACCACGAGATCGTAGTGGTTAAACCCTAAAAGTCTAGCCTGTATGACTAAGGTAATGAGTATCTCCCTTTCCGGACTAAGTCCTCCGGTTTATATAGACATCGGGGAGATCTAGGGTTACACAAGGTCGGTTACAAAGGAATAGAATCTACATATTCGGTCGCCAAGCTTGCCTTCCACGCCAAGGAGAGTCCCATCCAGATACGGGTGCAGTCTTCGGTCTTCGTATCTTCACATCCCATCAGTCCGGCCCATGGCTAACAGGCCGGACGCCCGAGGACCCCTTAATCCGAGACTCCCTCAACTGTAGATGGTTCTCATTTAATGTGCGCTGCTAGCATTTAGAAGTGTCAATGGACTTGTTCTGGACACTCTTGTGACACTGACTTTTGTTTATTACAGTTGGGATCTTATGATGTCATTCTAGGATTGGATTGGCCGGCCAACCACAACCCTATGAAATTTGATTGGGAGGAAAAGTGGATTGCTCTAAGTTGCAAAGGAAAAAGGTCACACTGCAAGAATTGTTGCCTAAGGAATGTGCTCTCACTTGTATTTTCTTAGCAACCCTGTCGGAATTTGAACATCCATCTACCTGTTGCAAAGCCACTACAACAAATTTTAGACAAATACCAAGAAGTGTTTATACCACCTGAAGGGTTGCCACCAAAAAGACAATATGAGCTTGGGCTTCTTCCCTTGAGCAGCAACTTGCTTGCCGTTCTTCTTGAAGTTCTCCCTTTACCCTTTTTCTTGAAACTGGTGGTCTTGTTGACCATCAACACTTGATCCTCCTTCTTGATTTCTACCTCCGCAGCCTTTAGCATTGCGAAGAGCTCGGGAATCGTCTTATCCATCCCTTGCATGTTATAGTTCATCATGAAGCTTTTGTAGCTTGGTGGCAGTGATTGAAGTACTCTGTCAATGACACTATCAACCGGAAGATTAACTCCCAGCTGAGTCAAGTGATTATGATACCCAGACATTTTGAGTATATGCTCACTGACAGAACTATTCTCCTCCATTTTGCAGCTATAGAACTTATTGGAGACTTCATATCTCTCAATCCGAGCATTTGCTTGAAATATTAACTTCAACTCCTGGAACATCTCATATGCTCCATGACGTTCAAAACGTCGTTGAAGTCCCGGTTCTAAGACGTAAAGCATGACACACTGAACTATCGAGTAGTCATCAGCTTTGCTCTGCCAGGCGTTCACAACGTCCGGCGTTGCTCCTGCAGCGGGTCTTGCACCTAGCGGTGCTTCCAGGACGTTATTCTTCTGTGCAGCAATGAGGATAATCCTCAAGTTACGGACCCAGCCCGTGTAGTTGCTACCATCATCTTTCAACTTATCTTTCTCTAGGGACGCATTAAAATTCAGAGGAACAGTAACACGGGCCATTGATCCACAACAACATAGACATGCAAAACACTATCAGGTACTAAGTTCATGATAAATGAAAGTTCAATTAATCATACTACTTAAGAACTCCCACTTAGATAGACATCCCTCTAATCATCTAAGTGATCACGTGATCCAAATCAACTAAACCATGTCGGATCATCACGTGAGATGGAGTAGTTTTCAATGGTGAACATCACTATGTTGATCATATCTACTATATGATTCACGCTCGACCTTTCGGTCTCACTGTTCCGAGGCCATATCTACATATGCTAGGCTCGTCAAGTTTAACCCGAGTATTCTGTGTGCAAAACTGGCTTGCACCCGTTGTATGTGAACATAGATCTTATCACACCCGATCATCACGTGGTGTCTCGGCACGACGAACTTTTGCAACGGTGCATACTCAGGGAGAACACTTGTACCTTGAAATTTAGTGAGAGATTATCTTATAATGCTACCACCGAACTAAGAAAAATAAGATGCATAAAGGATAAAGATCACATGCAATCAATATGAGTGATATGATATGGCCATCATCATCTTGTGCCTTTGATCTCAATCTCCAAAGCACTGTCATGATCACCACTGTCACCGGCGCGACACCTTGATCTCCATCGTAGCATCGTTCTTGTCTCGCCAACTATTGCTTCTACGACTATCGCTACCGTTTAGTGATAAAGTAAAAACAATTGCAGGGCGATTGCATTGCATAGAATAAAGCGACAAACATATGGCTCCTGTCAGTTGCCGATAACTCTGTTACAAAACATGATCATCTCATACAATAAAATTTAGCATCATGTCTTGACCATATCACATCACAACATGTCCTGCAAAAACAAGTTAGATGTCCTCTACTTTATTGTTGCAAGTTTTACGTGGATGCTACGGGCTGAGCAAGAACCGTTCTTACCTACGCATCAAAACCATAACGATTTTTCGTCGAGTGTGCTGTTCTAACCTTCAAAGAGGACCGGGCGTAGCCACACTCGATTCAACTAAAGTTGGAGAAACTGACACCCGCCAGCCACCTATGTGCAAAGCACGTCGGTAGAACCAGTCTCGCATAAGTGTACGCGAATGTCGGTCCGGGCTGCTTCATCCAACAATACTGCCGAATCAAAGTATGACATGCTGGTAAGCAGTATGACTATTATCGCCCACAACTCTTTGTGTTCTACTCGTGCATATAACATCTACGCATAGACCTGACTCGGATGCCACTGTTGAGGAAAACAGTAATTTCAAAAAATTTCCTACGCACACGCAAGATCTATCTAGGTGATGCATAGCAACGAGAGGGGAGAGTGTTGTCCACGTACCCTCGTAGACTGAATGCGGAAGCGTTATGAAAACGCGGTTGATGTAGTCGTACGTCTTCACGATCCGACCGATCCTAGTACCGGAAGTACGACACCTCCGCGATCTGCACACGTTCAGCTCGGTGACGTCCCACGAACTCTAGATCCAGCTAAGTGTCGAGGGAGAGCTTCGTCAGCACGACGGCGTGATGACGAAGTTACTGACACAGGGCTTCGCCTAAGCACTACAACGATATGACCGAGGTGGAAATCTATGGAGGGGGGCGCCGCACACGGCTAAACAATTAACTTGTGTGTCTATGGGGTGCCCACTCCCCCGTATATAAAGGAGTGGAGGAGGGGAGGGTCGGCCCTCTCAATGGCACGCCCTAGGGGAAGTCCTACTCCCACCGGGAGTAGGATTCCCCCTTTTCCCTAGTTGGAGTAGGAGAGGAAGGAAGGAGGAGAGAGGGAGAAGGAAGGGGGGCGGCCCCCTTCCCAATTTAGATTGGGCTTGGGGGGGGCGCCCCACCTTGGCCGCCTCCTCCTCTCTCGCAGTAAGGCTCATTAAGGTCCATGTACACCCCGGGGGGTTCCGGTAACCCCCCGGTACTCCGGTAAATGCCCGAACTCACCCAGAACCCTTCCAATGTCCAAACATAGCATTCCAATATATCGATATTTATGTCTCGACCATTTCGATACTCCTCGTCATGTCCGTGATCTCATCTGGGACTCCGAACAACCTTCGGTACATCAAAACACGTAAACTCATAATACCGATCGTCACAGAACGTTACGCGTGCGGACCCTACGGGTTCGAGAATTATGTAGACATGACCGAGACTCGTCTCCGGTCAATAACCAATAGCGGAACCTGGATGCTCATATTGGTTCCTACATATTCTACGAAGATCTTTTATCGGTCAAACTCGATAACAACATATGTTGTTCCCTTTGTCATCGGTATGTTACTTGCCCGAGATTCGATCATCGGTATCTCAATACCTAGTTCAATCTCGTTACCGGCAAGTCTCTTTACTCGTTCCGTAATGCATCATCCCGCAAATAACTCATTAGTCACATTGCTTCCAAGGCTTATAGTGATGTGCATTACCGAGAGGGCCCAGAGATACCTCTCCGACAATCGGAGTGAAAAATCCTAATCTCGATCTATGCCAACTCAACAAACACCATCGGAGAAACCTGTAGAGCATCTTTACAACCACCCAGTTATTCCTCCGGTATTCGGGAGTTGCATAATCTCATAGTCATAGGAACATGTATAAGTCATGAAGAAAGCAATAGCAACAAACTAAACGATCAAGTGCTAAGCTAACGGAATGGGTCAAGTCAATCACATCATTCTCTAATGATGTGATCCCGTTAATAAAATGACAACTCATGTCTATGGTTGGAAAACTTAACCATCTTTTATTCAACGAGCTAGTCAAGTAGAGGCATACTAGTGACACTCTGTTTGTCTATGTATTCACACATGTACTAAGTTTCCGGTTAATACAATTCTAGCATGAATAATAAACATTTATCAGGATATAAGGAAATATAAATAACAACTTTATTATTGCCTCTAGGGCATATTTCCTTCACTTTGATCTTCCTTTCACTATTGAAACAGATGCATGTGACACATGAATTGGAGTTGTCCTTATGCAACAAGGCCAACCACTTGCTTATGTTAGTAAAGCTTTGGGCCCTAGGAGCAGGGCTTTGTCAGTATATGAAAAGGAGTATATGGCTATTTTACTCGCAATGGAGCAGTGGAGAGCTTACTTACATGTTCATAATTTTGTCATCAAAACTGACCAGAAGAGTTTGGCTCATTTTCAAGATCAAATGCTCCACACTCCTTGGAAATAGAAAGCACTCACTAAATAGTTGAGTTTTAATTATGAGATTATCTATTAGAAGGGATCTGATAATACAATTGATGATACCTTGCCTAGAAGACCTCATGATCATTCTAAAGTGTTGTCCATCTCACATCCCACCTGGCTTGTTGAAATTGCTGACAACTATAAGTTGGATGACAAATCCACTGAGTTGTTGCAACAGTTCACAGTGGACCCAAATTCTAAAGTAAATTTTCAGTTAAGAAATGGGCTAATTAGATATAAAAATGCTATTTGGATTGGCGGTAATATTGAAGCCAAAAAATTACAGATTTCCATAGTAGCCCTGTTGGAGGACACTCTAGGTTTCCTACCACATAGAAAAGAATTCAATCTCTCTTTAGGTGGGCTGGCATGAAGCAATTTATGATGGAACTGGTGCAGTCTTGTGTTGTGTGTCAGAGAGCTAAAACTGAGGGAATTCCTTATCCAGGTTTGTTATCTCCCCTACCTGTCCCTAGCTAAGAAATCATGGGAGACTATTTCAGTGGAATTCATAACTGCTCCTCCTCATTCTAGCCATAGTGATTCCATACTAGTTTTTATTGAAAAATTCTCTAAATACTGCCACTTTATGCTATTTAGACACCCATTCAATGCTCAAAGGTGTCTGAAGTATTGTTGATAATGTATACAAATTACATGGAATGCCAAGGTTGATTATATCAGATAGAGATGCCATTTTGACTAGTACTTTCTGGTAGTTGTTGGTTAAGAGAACCGGATCTACTCTTAATATGGGCACTTCTCACCATCCTAAAACTGATGGTCAGACTAAGCGAGTCAACCAGCAAATTGAGTGTTTCTTGAGATGTTTCATTAGTGCTCACCCTTGTAAGTGGAACAAATGGTTAAGCCTTTGTGAGTTTTGGTATAATAACAATTGGCATTCAACTCTGTGGATTTCTCCATTTGAGGTTGAAAGTGCAAGTGGCACTTAATTATATTTTGTGAGATGACAATGTGGTTAGTGGAACTAATATCAGTTGCTAAAGTTTATCTCAAGATATTGGTTCCCTAAAGATCATGTTGGAGTTGTGTGACCCCCCAATTCAAAAAGATCAAAGCGTGGTTTTACCGATGACTTGAAGGTTTTCATTTTGGTTCGATTTGAGTCATAGGAAAAACCGCACTATTAAGAGGGGTGATCGTGGATGCGTGTCATGTGGGAATACTTCAAAACATATACACCAGCGTTCCTAGACCTACCATCCCTTATCCTATGAAGTGTGCTTTGCCGAGGTCTGCATTGAGTATTAACGGAGAATTTGTAGACACCCTATGTGCATGGGGTCTTTTGACACCCGTGTGGATGGGTTGGTCAGAAACTTTCTGGACACCCCGTGCACATGGGGTCAGTTTGCCCCCATGCACATGGGGTGCCACGAAACTCTCTGGACACCCCATGCGCACGGGGTGGTGTTTTATCCTCCGAGTACCCCGTGCGTATGAGGTCCAACGGGTAGAAAAGCCCACCTGACCAATAACACTGTTTGAGGGGCCTTCTTCCACCTCCATCCCCTAACCCTAATGTCTGGTTGAGCTCCACCATTGCTACACCTCATTTTTTCTCAATACTCTCAATCCCTCCACCCTAACTTGCTAAAACTTTGGGGACTGGGAGAGAAAGACCCGATCTACACTTTAACCAAACTAAAATCATGTTCCCCACAATATTTGTCTACCATTAACTGTTACTCTTGGAGACTGGGCTCCAAGGCAGTTAGAGGTTCCTCGGGAAGCTTCCTTGCTTGTGGCATGCTCCGGATAAATTTTTAAAGGTGTGGTGCTCGCCTTCAAGACCAACCTCGAGTGATTCGAGTATCATCCGTTGGGGCTGACTCAAAAGAGAATACGGTGAGCCTTCCATGCCATTACATAAGCTTTGGCTCCAACACCTCTTTAAACCAAGATTAGTTGTTCTGCAAGGCAGAGTGAACTTTGGGATAAAATTCACGTCCTTGTCTCACTTATGGTTAATCCTTGTCCGCACATTACTTTGATTTGTATGCTTGTTGGCTTGCTAACTAGATTGTTGCCTAGCATAGTTAGCTCTAAGGTTGTTTGTCATTTAGGTTTTGTTCACCTAGTTGCATATTTAGTGAACTCTATTTATCCACTTATCCCTAAAATTGACAAACACAATTAAAATTTGCAGTCTCCTAGTCGACCGTGTGGATCCTTTCAATTGGTATCAGAGCCTTGTGCTCTCATATAAGGTTTTACATCCTTAAGGATATGGACGATCTTGAGTATATGGGAGGTGCATCACTACTTGCAGGATATGGTCTAAAACTATCTCCTGCCGCGACCGAGGTCGCCATACCTCAAGCCATTTCTCCTGTAGCCCCATAAACCCAGTTGCCCCTTTAACCGTGGCAGATGTTCTTTCAATGTTTGCGGACCACAAAACCGCAATGTTGAAAGAGGTTTGCTCCTCGGTTAAAGAGGAAATCGATAATCGCTTAAAGCCCTCTACACCTGCATCACACTCATTCAATCCAAATTAAGTTCATGATGTAGAGGACTCAACGGAACCACTTGCATCACTAGGTCGCATGCGCGGTCCCAAGTATAATGTTGTGGAGCCTTTTTATTCTACTCAACCCTTGCACACCCTCGCATTAATCCTTTTGGGCCTCCGCCCCCTTTGAAAGCTAACACATTTGCTAAGTGGAAGCTAGATACGGAGTCTCAATTTCGCAGTGCATCTACACAACTATGGGGGATTTTGGTCACCGGATTCAACCCCAAGGATCCCATGAATCTTACTCCTAGGGAAGCGGTTGATGATCAACTCAATTCCACCACCCACAACATATTGCGCACCGCGGTGACCGATGACTATAGTGACTTAATTTTTCTTCTCAAGACCGCCAAGGAAATTTGGGATTGCCTTGAGGAGGCCCTCGAGGGTGATGAAGCAATTCGGAGATCTCGGTTGGCTTTACTTCAACAAGAAGGCAATTTATTTGTGAGAAATAATGCTGAGATCGCAGAAGAAGTGTATTGAAGGTTGAATTCTCTTGTGCTAGATTTGAGACCCTTTGGATGCTCTTGGGAAAATGATGATTTTACCAAGGACAAGTTCATAGATTCCATGGTTATCATGGAACATACCACGGTGTCGATGATACACCAACACCTGGACTACCACAAGTTTACCGCAGCTCAAGTTGTGTCTACCTTCTCCACTCATGTTCTTTTGAAGAGCAATTCCAAGAAGACCTTTGCCATTGCTCAAGAAACCAACAATTTAAACCTTGCTTTGAAGTCCAAGGAGGTGGTTGATCGCCCTCCAAGGGAAGAAGATGAGGTTGAAGAAAGTTGTGAAGAAGAGGGTGACACCTCTTGCCTAGCCAATGATTTTGCATAAGACTTGGCCCTCTTGGTCAAGAAATACCCGGGTACCATGGCAAACAAAGGGAATAATCTTCAAGGAAGATCGTTTGGATGAAGAAAGTGCTACAATTGCGATAGTCCAAGACACTCTGTGCATGATTGCCCGTATGAGAGATGTGAAGACAAGTCCGAGAAGCTTGTGCTCAAGAAGAAGAAGTTCACCAAGTTCACAAAGAGCAAAGATGACAAGGCACTTGTTCATGAGGAGTACATGTCCGGAGATGAAGATGGCGGTGATGATGGTCATGTGGGAACAACCGCCATTGCTGTGCATGCCACTACCTCCTCGTCCTCCACCGGCCTCTTCGACTCCCCTAGCGAGGACAAACCCTTCTCATTGATGCCTCATTGCTAAAGAGGTAAAAACAAAGTCCAAAATTCCTAAACACACCATCCACACTCCCAATGTTTCATGTGAGGTGTTGGAGGATGAATGTGATGGTGGTGTGGATAATGATGAGGATTTCTTGATGGCTTTCATGAAGACTCTTTATGGTGAAGCTCGTGCTTGTTTTGGCTCCTTAAGTCACTCACTGAACGTGATGATTTTTTTGAGAACGTCAAAAATCTCCTTAGAGAGGAAAAGTAGAGAGTTGAACTCTTCGAGCACGAACTACATGAAGGGAATTTCATTATAGTATCACTTGAGGAAGCCACGTCTTATTATCAATTTGACTTTGTTAAAATTAATGATGCCTTGCAAGTTGCTCTTGAGAACAAAGATGCCCTTTGGAATATTGACTTTCATCAAGCATCCCCAAGTGCGCAAATAATAAAATGATGGATTTGTTCCAACCCACTCCTCATAAGGGGTCTTATTTTTATTCTTTTAGGAACTCTATTCAGGCATGACATGAAGTCAACAAAGCCTCCCCCACCAAGCATCAGATAAACCAACAGTGTCTAACATGACATTGAAGTAAACGTACATTTTTTTCTCTAGTCTACCCTATTTGATTGGGGATAATAGGGACGTGTCCTCTCATGAATAATACCATGTTCCTCATAGATTTCATCAAATGTTTTGGGAAAGTACTCACCACCATGATATGACCTAAATGCTTGATCCTTCTCACTAATTGTCTTTCTACTTCAACCTTATAGATTTTAAAGTATTCAAAAGCTTTGTCTTCAGTTTGCAACAGATAATCATAGCAAAAGATAGTTGCATCATCAATGAACATCATGAATTTTTTATTTTCAACTTTTGGCAACACACCATTCGTCTCACATAGATCATGAATGAGCTCTAGAGGTGCCAAGTTTATCTCCTCGACTGCCATGTGAGGCTTCCGAGGTTTCTTTGATTGCACACAACTATAACACTTACAACATTTGGCGATAGTGAAATTCAGAGTTAAACTCATAATTGATAGCCGAGACATTAAACCAAAATTAACGTGGCATAAACTAGAGTACCAAACTCAAGCATCATCATTACCATCAGCATAGATTTGGTTTACTGACTTATTGTGAAAATGCAAAAGGGAAAAGCGGAACAAGCCTCCGCACTCATACCTTTGCCTATAAATTGTTGATATCTTGGAAAAATTACTTTATTTGACTCTCAAACTACCTTAAACCCATCTCCACCCATGAATCTGGTGACGACGAGGCGCTAATTAAGATGCTGTTGGAGGGCACGGAACATTGAGCGGTGCGCCACAGAGATCCTTATTTCCTAAGGATTCCAGGGAAAGTTTGAATGAGAAGGTGCATATATCATGGCAAAATCAAATCTACACATAAGCAATTTGGTGTGTTCTGTATGTTTGCCCAAATGCAATTACCACATGAATGTCCACGCGTATAGAGTAGTTTGGTTACATGGCTGGTGCTGAACATTGTCCATGGTACCGAGAGGCAACAACTCTTTAGTTTGTGACACTATAACAATTGATGTTTGACCACATGCATTTCTAGTTAACCTTGAGTTACAATTTTTTTTGCAAGAATCTTGAGTTATGCTAGATATGGTGTCATCTTACAGTGTCGATTGGTCAAAAATATTACTCATAACTCCTTCACCATTTAGGTTTAGCTGAGTATTAACGAATTTTGGTTGCACGGTGATGTGATGTAACTGCTTGGACTAAGATCGCACATGATGTGTTTGACAGCTCAGTGTCCTATATAGCAAAATAAATAATGCCTACTACTTGTACTTTCCTCAAGTTGCACACATGTCACCTCATCACATATGCTACATCATTAGTTATTAACGTTTTCTATGTTTTTTAGTTTCATGCTTCATTCCACTATTTATCTTTGTTTATCTTGCAACACATCCACATTAATAATTCATGCATGTGTGCCGCATAATCAACATGTCATCTCATCCTGACACTTTATCCATGTCATCAACCAATCAATCTTAGCATGCATTTTCACTTCAAGCTCTTTTAGTTTTTTGACTATTTGAAGAATATTATGGGTTTTTAAAGACCACGGTTTTTCAAACTTAGATTTGTTTGGCTTCAACAATACCATAGTTCTATAAATATTAGTATCCCCAATACCTTTTTTTAGTATATGAGAAAGATGTCTTGACCTCTTTTTGTAAACCAAACTGAGAAAATCGCAGTTCTTAGGAACTGAAGTATTCATTGCTGATGCATTAGAATGCTAAAGTTTTAGATTACTATGGTTTTGAAAATATTGTGTTGCCAAACTAGTTAATCTCTCTTGGGCCACTACTAGCTGAAAACTCTTGGTGAGGCAGGATTTTCCTTGGCCCGCTGACCACCGCGAGCACGAGACCGATAATGTAGAGCACATGGATATCTCTAAAATGCACAAAAAAGCGGCTCATGGTCTCAAACACACTTTGGATAGTTGACCACCGCTAGTAATGGGATATTGAAATTGTGTGTTTCATGGGGTTAGCCCTCCTTATTCGGAAATCATAGATCACCTTATGATCGAATGATTCCCTAGGAAAATATGGGGGTATGTCCTCTCGTGGCTTGGCTTTACAATTTATACACCTTGTCGTCGCAATAGCTATCCTTAGTAAAGGTGTGGTGGACAAACAGAGCACAAACTTGGATCACCGTTGGAAGGCGTCTAAAAGGGCAAGTTTTGGAATAGGCACAATGCCTGATTATTCCTTAACATATCACATACACCTTCTTTCATTATGACTAGAGTCAAAGGTAAGGTTGTCGGTTGTGAAATTTGGCGGAATAATGGTGGAAGAGTAGGCTTTAGTAGTATTTTTCTGGTGAGGTGCCTTTGGAGGTGCTTTAACTTATGTAACCATTTTACTTCTTAGTAAATGAAACAAGGGAAATATTTGGCCTAAAAAATATGCTTATGTGTTGCAATAGTATGTGGATTTGCTATAGTTTAATCATGCTTATGCATAATAAGGAGATGATTTCTTCATTGAATTAAAATACTTAATGTGGTAGCCAACAATTGATTTTATATTCATAGTCATTTCTCCATCATCTATATAACCCCATCCTCGTTGTTTCTCTACTCTTTTCAAGTTTGGCCACATATGTTGTGTCCTCGCATATTTCCTCGGCAACTTCGTTGCGCCCCATCTCTCCTATATATGATGCCATTGTCACTCTACACCATTGTGTGTAGTTTGTTTGCATGGAAATGCATGAATGTGTGTTTTGTTGTAGCTGGATTCTTTATGCCTAGGGCATTGTTAGATAATTGGTGTTAGGGTAGTGATCGGAGAGAAGGGAGATAGAAAATATGGCAACATAACAGGAGGCTACACCGTGGATGATCGACATGATCAAATGGCAGGTCAAAATAAGTTTGTTCGAGACTTTATATCCAAAGTCCGAGAGCCATGCCCGCAACACAATATTAGTATGTTAGGAGAACCCAACCTGACACACAAGCCTAAAACTTAGGAGACTTATCCAAAGCGAAAAAGTTGTTGACAAAATAAGAATCAACCATGGAATCTTGATGATAAATATGCATGTCATGGAGTTAATATTTGTTGTTCAATCTTGATTTAGTTATGCAGAGACCTTAACTTCAATGCTAAATAAATTCCATATATTTACGTTCATCTCTACTAATTTTCTTACAAACTACAAAATTCATATAATCTTCTTTCTCTAAAGAAGGAAGTTAGTAATCATTTAGCTTGTTTTGATTTTCAAATTACAAGTTGCCTTTGATTGTAGCTTCTTGTTTGCGGTGAGGCCTTTTCAAGCATAGTTCTATTTGTTTGAGATCAAATATGTACACTTTATACTCAAATTTTACACTTCATAAACTTGGTTTTACCATAATGGAGTTTTAATGTGTATGTTTTCTATTACTTAGTTGGCATGTGTATGTTTTGTATTACTTAGTTTTAATGCAGTTTTAATGTGTATGCTTTCTATTATTTATTACAATGTTATGTTTTATGTAGTTGGAATGTATATTAATAAAAAATGACCATCTTTTTTCTCAATTTAAACTATATTTACTAAGAAGAATTACATCATTTTTGAAACAGTGCCCATTACCAAAACCATGTCACAAATTGATTTTTGAAATTTTTGTGAATTATATAGTGTATGTAAATAGTGTGTATGAATTTGTGGTCATGTGTATTTTATCATTCTTAAATATCATGGTAGAGGTCGCTAAAGTGTATGTTCTAATAAATATCTTAATAAATTGTTCAAGTGAATGATGTAAAGTAAGAAAGATTATAGAAATTTCTAGAGTACCAATATTTTATTTTTGACAATTGTCACGTTTTTTATCCCTTTTTCATGGTCCAATATGTCTTACAAGGTACAATAGATTCAAGATAAGTTGACACTATAGTTGGTATTAAAATATCATGTCGTACAATTATCATCGAGAAACACAAAAATGACATGAATATAAGCTATTTGAGTTGATATCTTCACCACAATGCACTTGGTACCATATGGTGTACACCAAATGCTCCAACCAATTTGTGTCCAATAGCAGGTTTTGCATGAAATTAAACATAAAAATGTAGTTAAGATATCCTTCAGTATATTATTTATGATGTTCATTGGAGAGAGACTACCAGCCAATCTGAACTCGTCACAACTGATCAGATTGATTTATACATTTGTGATGCACACCATGGTTTGTTGTTTGGCCCAATCTCAGTAGAAATAACGAGGATATTTGTGGTGTTAGCAATGTATATTTCAAGATAGCATCTGTAGAGGAGATTAACCAAAACATGGTAATAAAACATAAGTAGAGTTCTATTCACCAAATTGAAAGCAATATCCCTAGTACCTATCATAATTAATTTCAACCATCTTGGATATGGTATTGAAGGAGAGCAACCAAGTTTCCAAGTGGATATGATATGATATTCTATATGATATAGATATATCTTGGTACCTCTGGATTCAAAAGCTCAAGAAAGGCATCACTCTATGCTAGTCAAAGAACGCTAGCTGATTCTATTCCTGCATGCCTGTTTCCTATTAATTTAGTGGTACTGTTTGCGAGTGTGTAATTGCAATAGGCGTAGGGATGAGTTGGATCATTGATTGAGTAATTTTAATTTTTTGTTTAATCTCGTCCAGAGCACAAAGGAGATCAAATTAGAGTCAAAATTCAATTGTTTTGCAAATAATAATGCACTAAAAAGATTCATTTTTGTGTGTCATGACTGATTACTCCTTTCCTCCATTTTTAAAGAGTTTCATTGGATGCCCAATATCTCAATCAAAAGATGAGGGTTAGAATAAACATAATATATATTGTTCAATGGAAAAGAGGAGAAAGATCCTCTAGCTACATAAGGGTCGGATGTAGCCAAGACGGTAATTTGATATTTTTTGGGCGGAGCAAACCAAGGATAAGATCTAGGTATTGTTTAGTGGTAGCCATGATTTCAGCTTTGCTGCAACAACTTGTAGAGGCATTTATTATGATTTTCATGTCCTTAGGTATGGGCCTTATATTTCACAATAACCATTTCCAGTCATCATAGACTAGGTATTATTTACTTGGAAGAGACAATATTCCATACTAAATAATATCGGCCCATAACCATGAGTTAAAATGCATTAGATCTTGTATCACTTATCAACGAGGCCTAATCTTTACTATTCCACATAAAAAATCATTTCTCTTTCAGTATTATGAAACGCCAATGCTCGAATAAAGGAAAATAGAGTATAATAGAAAATTAAACAAAGCGGTCGACCCAAACATAGTTGATCAACCAAAATGGAAATACGCTATAGCATCTCCTTGCCAAGAAGAATATACGGGTTTCCCGCAAAAAGAAGAAGAATAATATACTGGTTCAATTCCCATCATTTACCTGCTTAAAGCATCGATATGAATCTTTTTATTTTTAATTCAGTTAATGGCTGGATTTATTATATTGATGCTTTTATCAACCTTTGGTGATGCACTTCATAGACCATACGTAGTGGATCGTATTTATTTCCCCTCCCTTTGTCCACATCCCTTTAGTTTTTTTTTTGACTGGATTCATTACATCCCTTTAGTTTTGCGTCACATCCTAGAATTTATTTTTTTAGCTATCAAACATAACAAACAATACCCCACCCAAGAAGTGTTGAGGGTAGTAAGACTAATTTAGATGATACATTCTTCTTCTTACTTCCCGTTCTTGGTTTAGGAAAGGTGAGTACTAAGAATTGTAGCGCTAAAGTATGAGCCCCTGGACTAGCGATTGCTTCTCCAGAAGCCTCACACTAGACGCTCCGGTGTTGAAGTATGTGACTCATGGTGCTCCTACCTATTGAGCTTTGTATTTTATTGACATATTTAGTAATAAACTTTTAGATATATTGGATAATACCTCCTCTCATCCATATTACTTGTTGTTGGTTAAGTACAATATTATACTGGGAGTAGTAAATTCCAAAAGAAAAAAAACATAATAGTATATTGATTTGCTTAGTAGAGTACTTGGACCCCTTCTCCTGGGTTGTATGCTTGGCCGGCTAAGCAAGAGGCATGACCTCGCTTTAAGTTAATTTCGAGAGGAGTTGGGGTTCAGTTTGTTTTTTCTTCACGTAGTTCTTGTAGCCAAAGCTTCTATACATCGACTCTCTAATTCATCCAATTTAGCTGGAGGTAAGTCGTCTGAAAATAGAAATTAGGTTCAATTGATTTCTCGAGCGAAGGAAGGAGGCAATGGCACGCAACACCGAGGCCCCGGACAGTGGCGCCGAGGTGAGTGAAGTGAGGTCCGAGGACGCCGGCAAGGCCTCGACCAGGAACGAGCCGCAGTTGGCAGCAGCCAACATAAACGAGTAAGAAACTTAATGTTCAGGGTGGGAAGGGGGGGGGGGGGGTGCAGGGCTCATCGGACAAATCTTGTTGTTCGCCAGTTGTAACGCCCGGATAATTTGGCTACAGTAAAACTCTCCTAATGATGCCATGACATCTACGATTACTGTTACTAATCTCGGAATAATTCGAAACCGCGTCAAATTCAAATTTAAAATAAAGACAAACAATAAAAGTTTTCAAATATTAAAACCAAATGCTCGGGTGGATTCAAATAAATCATGAATAATTATGATGGAGAAACCACACTTATATAAAATCTTTAAATACTCTAAAATGAATAAAACAGTAGTCAAAACAATCATGAAATGCATTTTATAATTAATAAAATGTTAAACTATTCTATTTAGGTGTTAGACTTTTTATTGCAGTGGGTTTAATGGTAGTACTAAGTTAGGGATCATTCTTGTATTTTAACTAATTAAAATAAAATGAGGAACAAGATAAAACAGAAAAGATATAAGATAAATAAAAAAGAAAAAAAAGAAAATACAGAAAACTAATAAAAAGAAAGAGCCCCCCCTCCCGGGCCAAACGGCCCAGCTGGCCGACCAGGCCGCCCACCAGGCCGGCCCACGCGGCCCCTTCACCCCGTGGCCTATAGGCCACCCCACCCCACCCCGACCGAAACCCTAACGCCCCACTCCCCCCCCCACTCGCTCCCACTCCCCCTCTCCCGATCCGATCTGGATCGGGATCGATCCCCGCAGCTCGGCCCCGGCGCCGGCAAACTCCCGTCACCGCCCTGTACTCCTCGCCCCTCCTCTCCGTCGCCTAACCGCCTCCCCAGCGCCACGGTGCCGCCCCGTCATCCTCGTCTCCTCGTCGCCAACGCCGTCGACGCACGCCGCCGCCTCGGCCTCGTCTCCTTCCCGTCGACGCCGTCCCCGTCCCCCTCCACCACGGTCCTCCCCGACCTCCATCGAGCACGCTGCCCGTTCCCTACGCACCCCGGTGAGGACCCCGGTCCTCCTGCACCCCGTCCCCTCTCGCCGGTGCTTGGCCCCGGTGCTTGGCCCCGCCTCCTTGGCCGCACCCCGCGGGCGCTCGCGCCGCACGCCCCTCCTTTCCTCATACGCCCCGCGCCCGAGCTCCGGACGGGCTCACGTCTGCCGTGCCCGTCGCCGTGAGCCCTGCCTCTCGCCCACGGCCTCTACTCCACCTCTCGCTGCACGCTGTTCCGCGCCGCTCGCCCGCCCTTGGCGCCGCGCCTTGCGCCGCCTGCACCGCGCCTCGTGCCCCCCCTGCTGCAGCCCTGCCGCGCGCTCATGCGCGCCCGCCCACACGGGGCCGTGCTCGCCGCCGCTCGCTCACCGGCCGGCCCGTGCTGGCCTCGCCCATGCCGGCCTGGCGACCTGCCAGGTCCGCCGCCCACGCACGCATGCCCCTGGGCATGCGCCTGAATGGGGCGCGCCCATTAACCGTCGCCCGCGCCCTGTATGGCCTCTGTGCCTCAGACAAACGGGGCCCACCCCCTGTGAACGAAAACAAAATAATAATATTAATAATAATACTAATTAAATTAATTTAAAAAAAGGAATTAATAAATAATAATTAAAATTGATTAAAATGATAATTAATTAATTAATTAATTAATTAAAGAATTAATTAAATTAATTAATCCTGATTAGATTAATCTAATTACTAGTTAACTTAATTAACCCCTGATTAGCCTAATCAGTCAATGACCAGTGGCACCCACACGTCAGTGACCCAGTCAACACCTCTGTTGACTGCTGATGTCATGCTGACGTCATGATGACGTCAGCAAACACTGTTTGGATAATGTTGAATTAAATTAATTAAATAAATTCTAAAAATGATTTAAACTTTAGAAAATCAATATAAAATAAACCGTAGCCCGGATGGAAAAACTTTGTACATGAAAGTTGCTCAGAACGACGAGACGAATTCGGATACGCAGCCCGTTCGCCCGCCACGCGTCCCTAGCATAGTGAACCTGCAACATTTCACCTCCGGTTCATTTGTCCAAAAACGCGAAACACCGGGGATACTTTCCCGGATGTTATCCCCCTTCACCGGTATCACCTACTACCGCGTTAGGGCACCTCTAACGTCGTTACTTGTCATGTCATGCATCACTATGCTTATGCTTGCTTATATATTTATTGTTTCTCCCCCCTCTTCTCTCGATAGACACCGAGACCGACGCCGCTGCTACCCAGTACGACTACGGAGTTGACGATCCCTCTCTCTTGCCAGAGCAACCAGGCAAGCCCCCCCCCCTTGATCACCAGATATCGCCTACTCTCCTCTATACTGCTTGCATTAGAGTAGTGTAGCATGTTACTGCTTCCCGTTAATCCTATACTGATGCATAGCCTGTCCTTGCTACTACCGTTGTTACCCTTACCTGCAATCCTAATGCTTAGTATAGGATGCCAGTTTATCATCTGTGGCCCTACATTCTTGTCCGTCTGCCATGCTATATTATCGGGCCGTGATCACTCGGGAGGTGATCACGGGTATATACTATATACTTTATACAGGATACATGTGGTGACTAAAGACGGGTTGGCTTGAGGAGCACCCGCGAGTGGATCTTTGAGGCGAAGCGACAGGGCAGGTTTCGACCACCTAGGAGAGAGGTGGGCCTGGCCCTGGTCGGCGTTCGTGGATACTTAACACGCTTAACGAGATCTGGGTATTTGATCTGAGTCCATCCATTTGGTCTATACGCACTAACCATCTACGCAGGAGTAGTTATGGGTATCCCGGCGTCGTGGTATCAGCCCAAGCCTTCGTGACGTCAGCGACTGAGTGGCGCGCGCCGGATTGGACTGGAACGCCACTAGGCTAGGTCTGCTTTCGGCCGCGTACGCAACGCGCAGGTGTGCTAAGGGCGATGGGCCCAGACCCCTGTGCGCATAGGTTTAGACCGACGTGCTGACCTCTCTGTTGTGCCTAGGTGGGGCTGCGACGTGTTGATCTTCCGAGGCCGGGCATGACCCAGGAAAGTGTGTCCGGCCAAATGGGATCGAGCGTGTTGGGGAATGTGGTGCACCCCTGGAGGGAAGTTAATCAATTCGAATAGCCGTGATCTTCGGTAACAGGACGACTTGGAGTTGTACCTTGACCTTATGACAACTAGAACCGGATACTTAATAAAACACACCCTTCCAAGTGCCAGATACAACCGGTGGTCGCTCTCTCACAGGGCGACGAGGGGAGGATCATCGGTTAGGGTTATGCTATGCGATGCTACTTGGAGGTCTTCAGTCTACTCTCTTCTACATGCTGCAAGACGGAGGCTGCCAGAAGCGTAGTCTTCGAAAGGATTAGCTATCCCCTCTCTTATTCTGGCTTTCTGCAGTTCAGTCCACCAATATGGCCCTTTACACATTTACCCATGCATATGTAGTGTAGCTCCTTGCTTGCGAGTACATTGGATGAGTACTCACAGTTGCTTTCTCCTTCTTTCCCTCTATCCCTTCTACCTGGTTGTCGCAACAAGATGTTGGAGCCCAGGAGCCAGACGCCACCGTCGACGACGAACCCTACTACACCGGAGGTGCCTACTACTACGTGATGCCCGCTGACGACGACCAGGAGTAGTTAGGAGGATCCCAGGTAGGAGGCCTGCGCCTCTTTCGATCTGTATCCCAGTTTGTGCTAGCCTTCTTAAGGCAATCTTTTTTAACTTAGGTCTGTACTCAGATATTGTTGCTTCCGCTGACTCGTCTTTGATCGAGCTCTTGTATTCAAGCCTTCGAGGCCCCTGTCTTGTAATATGATGCTTGTATGACTTATTTTATTTGTAGAGTTGTGTTGTGATATCTTCCCGTGAGTCCCTGATCTTGATCGTACACGTTTGCGTGTATGATTAGTGTACGATTAAATCGGGGGCGTCACAAGTTGGTATCAGAGCCGACTGCCTGTAGGAATTCCCCTTCCACACTCCTTGGCCGAAGTCGAGTCTAGACATTGCAAAAACTTTTACTAACTTGGCTGTGTGCCTTACGGGCCCACGTCGCCATCGGGTGGTACTAGGATCTTTTACTCCTCGACCTTTACTCTGGGACTCTGAACTCTCTCCTACTCGGGTTAAACGATTTTACTAACTCTAACACTAGGATCCCGTGACCACGTTCACCCCAAAGTTGGATAAGCCCTAGTTATTCTTTAGAGTAGTACTTGAACATTATCCACATTGTCATTTGACTCCTGTGGAAACATCTTGTTTTCAGATGGAACCCACGAGGCAGGTCGTGCGCCACACGACGGCCATTGGTGCCTCAGGATCACCTGCTGTGTTGGTTGAGATGATGACCTATCTGGGTTATCGCTGGCACCCTGAGTACACCGTCTATGAGGAGTATCAGGACTTCAACCAGGAGCAGTACCGTGCCATCGTCCACCTCTACTCTCGGGAGTATGACTCCACTACCGTGCTGCACACTGCTCATGGTGTTGGAGTGACTATCGATATGGTGGTCCACGATGCTGCTTATGCTGCTCTGACACGTCTCCGTGGAGAGTATCAGGAGTTGGATACCTCCCCCTTCAGGCACATTGCTATCGCATCCGATGTTGGTGCGGAGGGTTACTACACTGCTGCCTACTCCACTGTCACCCGAGAGCCCTTCTACCATCAGAACCTAGTTCTGCATGCTGATGGGCTGGATCGAGCTAACCGAGCTCTCCGCCACGAGTTGTACACCACTCGTCAGCACCTCTACCGTGCTCTGACGATGTTGCACCCCTTCGTCGGATCTGGGGAGCTGTCGCGTTCTGCTATCTACCCAGCCAGGACCGTGATGCCCCAGGGTGTCGGTTGGCCAGAGGTGGGAGGCTACTCTCTCGCCCTTGGTCCTCTTCTGCCACTTGAGCGTCAGGTTCTGCACCAGAGTACCCGCGGACCCCAGGTTGCCGACGTGGTGTACCCGATGCCACACTACGAGCTTTCAGGCTACAGCTAACTCCGCAGTACCGCGTGGGACTGATGTAGACTTGCTTGTTAGTGTTAGATGCATTCGTCGCGAGCCTGCGTGCCGCCTATGATGTCTTAGTCTATGTACCAAACTCTGTGTAACGAACTCCATGCATGATCTCTTTTGTAAGATATGCCGACTACTATGTAGTATCTATCGTGCTGCTTTCGTTGTGCATGTTTCATGATGAATGATTCTCGTCTTTGCAAGTTTCTCAATACTGAACTACCCCTATTATGTATTAGCAGGATGGTTAGACCAGGTGGTCGTGGTGGCAACGCCCCACCACCGCCTGAGTACATGACTGGTATGATCCAACAGCTTGAGATGAATCGCCAGTTCATGGAGAATATGATGGCTCAGTTTCCTCGCCCCAATATGAACCAGCAGCCAACCCCAGTAACTCTGCAGGATTTCATGCGCCTGAACCCAACTGTGTACCGCGGCTCAACTCAGCCTTTGGATGCTGATGACTGGCTCCGTGACATCACCTATGAGATGGAGTCTGCTGATGTAGCCCCTGCCAGCTATGTCACCTTTGCTTCCTTCTTCCTGAAAGGACCCGCAGCTCAATGGTGGGACAGCCACAGGCGTACTCTGCCAGCTGGAACAATCATCACCTGGCCAGACTTCCAAGCTGCCTTCCGTGCTCGCTTCATTCCTCAGGGAGTTATGGACCGGAAGAAGCGTGAGTTCCGCAACCTCACCCAAGGCAACAGAACTGTGGAAGCTTATCAGCGGGAGTTTCTGGACTTGTCCCGCTATGCTGAAGAGGACATTGCAACTGATGCACGCAGACAGGAGAAGTTCCGGGATGGCCTTCAAGCTGACATCAAGCTCGCACTTCTAGTGCATGACTTTGCTGATTTCGCCACTCTGGTGAACAAAGCCATCAATGTCGAAACTGGTCTGCAGGAATACCAGAGCTCTCACAAGCGCAGCCGTGACACGGGCTCATCTTCGGGCCCGTCCTTACAGAAGCGCAAGATATGGATTCCCAACAGCATGTACCAGCCGAATGCACCTGCCCCAAGGCAGTCCTATGCTGCACCTCGTCTGCCTACGGCTCCAACTAGGCAGCCAAGGCTTCCAGCTCCACCACCCCAAGCTCCTGTTCCTACTCCCGAGAATGGTTTGTGCTTTAGGTGTGGACAACCAGGGCACCGTGCTAGGGAATGCAACCAGAAACAGAATCAACTGGCCCTTCCTGCAACTGGCCGTGGAAACAACCAGCCCCGCAACATCAATGCCAAGTCTTATGGTCACGTTCATGCCAACCATGTTGATCTGAACGAAGCCCAAGACCAGCCTGCTACCGTGATGGGTACACTCCTCGTAAACTCAGTACCTGCATCTGTTTTATTCGATTCAGGAGCATCGCATTCATTCATGTCAGAAGATTTTGCATACAAGCATGACGTTAAATGTGAGGAGATGAACACTTCGGTATTGGTAAAAACCCCCGTGGGACAATGTCAAATCTCACTGGTTGGAATCGATGTCCCCGTGGAAATCGAAGGACTGGAATTCTATGCCTCTCCCATTATCCTGAAGTCGTCTAACATCGACCTCATTCTGGGAATGGATTGGTTGAAAGCGCATACTGCTTCTATAGTTTGCGCCACTAAGGTCATCCATCTGCTACACCCTTCTGACGAAATAATAGCTTACCAAGCTCATCTAGTTCAGAACACCGAGGCACGACTTTATGCCTTGAATGCGTTGAACGCTGCACCACTCGAGGGCATTGAAAACATTCCCGTCGTTCGTGAATTCCAAGATGTCTTCCCAGAAGAACTTCCAGGGATTCCCCCTGCTAGAGCTGTCGAATTCATCATCGACTTGAAACCCGGCACCACCCCTATAGCTAAACGACCCTACAAGATGCCGCCGCATGAGCTCATTGAGCTTAAGGAGGAAATCGACAAATCTCTTGTCAATGGTTTCATTCGCCCAAGTTGCTCTCCTTGGGGAGCACCTTCTCTCTTTGTTAAGAAAAAGGATGGGACAAACCGATTAGTCCAAGATTACCGTCCTATAAACCAAGCTACCATTCAGAACAAATATCCGCTTCCTCGGATCAATGATCTTTATGATCAACTGGCTGGCTCATCAGTGTTCTCCAAACTTGACTTGAGGTTGGGTTACCACCAGATCCGTGTTCGTGAAGAGGACATCCCAAAAACCGCCTTCGTGACTCGGTATGGGTCATATGAGTACACCGTCATGTCATTCGGCTTAACGAATGCTCCCGCCACCTTCTCTCGTCTGATGAATTATATATTCATGGATTACCTCGACAAGTTCGTCGTGGTTTATATGGACGATATCCTTGTATTTTCCAAGAACGAGGAAGAACATGCTGGACATCTGCGTCTTGTGCTAGAGAAGCTTCGAGAACATCAACTGTATGCTAAGTATTCCAAGTGTGAATTCTGGCTCCCCGAAGTAACCTATCTTGGGCATGTCATCTCCAAGGATGGTATTGCCGTCAACCCTGAACGAGTTCAGGCTATTCTCGATTGGACTCCTCCGAAGAACGTCAAGCAAGTCCGAAGTTTTCTCGGTCTCGCCAGCTATTGCCGTCGATTCGTCGAGAACTTCTCCAAGATTGCCAGGCCCCTGACTAATCTGTTGCATAAGGGTGTCAAGTTCGACTGGACAGACAAGTGTCAGGAAAGTTTCCAGGCGCTCAAAGACAAGTTGACTTCTGCCCCCGTACTTGCTCCACCTGATACTAAGAAGGACTTCGTCATTTACTGCGACGCTTCCCGTCAAGGATTAGGCTATGTCCTAATGCAAGAGCGCAGAGTGATTGCTTATGCCTCTCGTCAACTGCACCCTCACGAAGAAAACTACCCGGTTCACGACCTCGAGCATGCTGCTGTCATTCATGCACTGAAGCAGTGGCGACATTACCTTCTCGGTAATTGTTGCGAGATCTTCACCGACCATCAAAGTCTGAAGTATCTGTTTACTCAGCCAGATTTGAACCTACGCCAGCAAAGATGGATGGAGACTGTTGCAGACTTTGACGTGGGTATATCCTATACCCCCGGCAAGGCTAATGTAATGGCTAATGCCTTGAGCCGCAAGTCTTACTGTAACCACCTCCAGGTTCACAAAGTTCACCCATCGCTTGTTGAAGAATTTAGAGGGCTGAACCTCCATATTGTTCCTCCGGGATCACTCGCTCCCCCTCCCGAAGATTTCCCCAAATGGAACCTCCATGTTGTTTCCAAGGGTTCTCTCAATACCCTGGTTGCGAAACCAGATCTTGTGGACACCATCAAATGGATACAGAAATGTGACGATGAAGTCCTCAAGATTAAGCGCGACCTAAAAAAAGGAAAGCCCTCATTCTTCACGATCGCCAACGATGGCGCCTTGTATTTCAAAGGCCGCCTAGTGGTACCATGTTCGAAGAAAAACCTGGATAAGACTAAAAGGGTTATGCAAGAAGCTCATGATACGCCTCTGTCCATCCATCCTGGTAGTACAAAGATGTACCAGGATATTCGTCAAAGATTCTGGTGGTCTAATATGAAGCAGGACATTGCTCGTTATGTTGCTGAGTGTGACGTTTGTCGCCGAATCAAAGCAGAGCATCAAAGGCCCGCTGGAACTCTGCAACCTATCTCTATTCCTGAATGGAAATGGGACCATGTTGAAATGGACTTCGTCATGGATTTCCCAAATCGTAGAAAGGTAATGATGCTATTCTTGTCATCATTGACCGGCTTTCCAAAGTTGCCCATTTTCTGGCGGTCAAAGAGACAATCACTGCTAGTCAGCTTGCTACTCTCTACATGGCCAGAATTGTTTCACTTCACGGTATCCCACTGGTTATCAGTTCAGACCGTGGCAGCTTATTCACTTCAAGGTTTTGGGCGAGTTTCCAAGAAGCTATGGGAACTCATCTGTCGTTCAGTACTGCATTTCATCCTCAGTCGCAAGGACAGGTTGAACGTGTCAACCAAGTTCTCGAAGACATGCTTCGAGCTTGTGTAATATCATTCGGCAAGAAATGGGAGGAATCTCTTCCATATGCCGAGTTCTCTTATAATAATAGCTATCAAGCTAGTCTGAAGATGTCCCCTTCGAAGTGCTATATGGACGAAAGTGTCGAACCCCTCTGAACTGGTCAGAAACTGGGGAACGTCCACTCTTCGGTCCGGATATTATCCAACAGGCCGAAGAACAAGTTCGCATTATTCGCGAGAATCTCAAGACTGCTCAGTCACGTCAGAAAAGTCAGTATGACCGTCATCACCAAGACATGGTCTATCAACCTGGCGAAAAGGCTTATCTTCGAGTTACCCCAATGAAGGGTGCTCACCGCCTCGGGATCAAGGGCAAGCTAGCTCCTCGCTATATCAGTCCCTTCACTATTCTCGAAAGGCGTGGAAAGGTGGCATATCAACTGGAGCTTCCGCCGAACCTTTCTCAGGTTCACGATGTGTTCCATGTGTCACAACTCCGCCGTTGCTTCAAGGATCCAATCCGAGCGGTGGATCATGAAGTGCTCGAATTGCAACAGGACCTCTCTTATAAAGAGCATCCGGTCCGCATTCTTGACCAAGCTGAACGCCGCACACGTCAGAAGGCGATCAAATTCCTCAAAGTCCAGTGGTCGAATCACTCTGAAGACGAAGCCACTTGGGAACGCGAGGATCGCCTGCGTGAAGAATACCCCGCGTTGTTTCCTCCTACCTCCTAAATCTCGGGACGAGATTTCTTGTAGTGGAGGAGATTTGTAACGCCTGGATAATTTGGCTACAGTAAAACTCTCCTAATGATGCCATGACATCTACGATTATTGTTACTAATCTCGGGATAATTCGAAACCGCGTCAAATTCAAATTTAAAATAAAGACAAACAATAAAAGTTTTCAAATATTAAAACCAAATGCTCGGGTGGATTCATATAAATCATGAATAATTATGATGGAGAAACCACACTTATATAAAATCTTTAAATACTCTAAAATGAATAAAACAGTAGTCAAAACAATTATTGAAATGCATTTTATAATTAATAAAATGTTAAACTATTCTATTTAGGTGTTAGACTTTTTATTGCAGTGGGTTTAGTGGTAGTACTAAGTTAGGGATCATTCTTGTATTTTAACTAACTAAAATAAAATGAGGAACAAGATAAAACAGAAAAGATATAAGATAAATAAAAAAGAAAAAAAACAAAATACAGAAAACTAATAAAAAGAAAGAGCCCCCCTCTCGGGCCAAACGGCCCAGCTGGCCGACCAGGCCGCCCACCAGGCCGGCCCATGCGGCCCCTTCACCCCGTGGCCTATAGGCCACCCCACCCCACCCCGACCGAAACCCTAACGCCCCACTCCCCCCCCCCCCCACTCGCTCCCACTCCCCCTCTCCCGATCCGATCTGGATCGGGATCAATCCCCGCAGCTCGGCCCCGGCACCGGCAAACTCCCGTCACCGCCCTGTACTCCTCGCCCCTCCTCTCCGTCGCCTAACCGCCTCCCCAGCGCCACGGTGCCGCCCCGTCGTCCTCGTCTCCTCGTCGCCAACGCCGTCGACGCACGCCGCCGCCTCGGCCTCGTCTCCTCCCCGTCGACGCCGTCCCCGTCCCCCTCCACCACGGTCCTCCCCGACCTCCATCGAGCATGATGCCCGTTCCCTACACACCCCGGTGAGGACCCCGGTCCTCCTGCACCCCGTCCCCTCTCGCCGGTGCTTGGCCCCGCCTCCTTGGCCGCACCCCGCGGGCGCTCGCGCCGCGCGCCCCCCTTTCCCCGTACGCCCCGCGCCCGAGCTCCGGACGGGCTCGCGTTTGCCGCGCCCGTCGCCGTGAGCCCCGCCTCTCGCCCACGGCCTCTACTCCGCCGCTCGCTGCACGCTGTTCCGCGCCGCTCGCCCGCCCTTGGCGCCGCGCCTTGCGCAGCCTGCACCGCGCCTCGTGCCCCCCCTCGCGCCCGAACGGGGCGCGCCCGTTAACCGTCGCCCGCGCCCTGTATGGCCTCTGTGCGTCAGACAAACGGGGCCCACCCCCTGTGAATGAAAACAAAATAATAATATTAATAATAATACTAATTAAATTAATTTAAAAAAGGAATTAATAAATAATAATTAAAATTGATTAAAATGATAATTTATTAATTAAAGAATTAATTAAATTAATTAATCCTGATTAGATTAATCTAATTACTAGTTAACTTAATTAACCCCTGATTAGCCTAATCAGTCAATGACCAGTGGGACCCACACGTCAGCGACCCAGTCAACACCTCTGTTGACTGCTGATGTCATGCTGACGTCATGATGACGTCAGCAAACACTGTTTGGATAATGTTGAATTAAATTAATTAAATAAATTCTAAAAATGATTTAAACTTTAGAAAATCAATATAAAATAAACCGTAGCCCGGATGGAAAAACTTTGTACATGAAAGTTGCTCAGAATGACGAGACGAATTCGGATACGCAGCCCGTTCGCCCGCCACGCGTCCCTAGCATAGTGAACCTGCAACATTTCACCTCCGGTTCATCTGTCCGAAAACGCGAAACACCGGGGATACTTTCCCGGATGTTATCCCCCTTCACCGGTATCACCTACTACCGCGTTAGGGCACCTCTAACGTCGTTACTTGTCATGTCATGCATCACTATGCTTATGCTTGCTTATATATTTATTGTTTCTCCCCCCTCTTCTCTTGATAGACACCGAGACCGACGCCGCTACTACCCAGTACGACTACGGAGTTGACGATCCCTCTCTCTTGCCAGAGCAACCAGGCAAGCCCTCCCCCTTGATCACCAGATATCGCCAACTCTCCTCTATACTGCTTGCATTAGAGTAGTGTAGCATGTTACTGCTTCCCGTTAATCCTATACTGATGCATAGCCTGTCCTTGCTACTACCGTTGTTACCCTTACCTGCAATCCTAATGCTTAGTATAGGATGCCAGTTTATCATCTGTGGCCCTACATTCTTGTCCGTCTGCCATGCTATATTATCGGGCCGTGATCACTCGGGAGGTGATCACGGGTATATACTATATACTTTATACAGGATACATGTGGTGACTATAGACGGGTCGGCTTGAGGAGCACCCGTGAGTGGATCTTGATCGTACACGTTTGCGTGTATGATTAGTGTACGATTAAATCGGGGGCGTCACACCAGTTTAGAGAAATGGTCGGGGACCTGCACCGGCACGGCGGTGGGGGTGGTGAGTGAGGGTGGGGCGGCGAGGCTGGCGTGGGGCGCAGTGGGACGCGGGCTGCGGTGCATGGCAGTGGGTTCGGCCGGCGGTCCGTGTGGTGGTCTTTGGAAGGAGAAGAGGAAGGCTGGAGGTTGAAGATCAAAATCCGACCGTTTGGTTTACATCTGGCGGCTAAAAACAGATCTACCATTGTTTTAGATAACGGGTTGTGCCAAATAGGGGCTCTCTTTCAAATTAGATATAGCGGGGCTATAGTGAGCATCCTGCTCAAACTGATATAGCGGGGCTATAGTTAAACTAGATCAACTGATCTGAATTGAATTGTCAGTCCACCTGACCCTTAGACAGTCCCTACTTCATCAACCTTTAATTCCTCGGAACTGATAATAACTTGAACTGAGCACGAGAAATGCTAGAATGAACATTAAGCAGTCAGGCCACTACCGGACTCGCGGTCTATGCCTACGGCCAGGGGCCGTCGGCATAGGTCCTTTGCCGTCGGCATAGATCTATGCCTACGGCTGCCGTCGGCATAGACCCGTCGGCGTAGAGATCGTCAGCGTAGTCTTGTCGAACCGTCGGCGTAGTATAGCCATCGGCATAGAGTCCTATACCGACGGCCGGGCATCAGCCGTCGGCATAGTTTAGCCGTCGGAAGTATTTTTCGTCTGACGGCAACGGACGGCGTCGTCAAAAGCGCTGACGAATCATGGGACGCCACGTGGCAGAGGTACGCCGACGGCTCAGCCGTCAGCATAGGTAGAAATCTATGCCGACGGCCTAGCCGTCGGTAGGCATAGCACTGCCACGTGTCTTTCCCTGGTTTTTTCTGGCAGCAGCCGTCGGCTGTCGGCATAGATCCAAGTAGGCCGACAGCAGCCGTCGGCATAGTTTTGGCCGTCGGCGTAGAGCCGTTTTCCGGTAGTGGGCTCCGGGATAACGTAAGAACGTACGTGCAGGCACGTCGCCATGCAACGAACGATCGAACTCACCTTGGAATGAGGCGGCGTCGAACCGGCTAAGCACATCGGGGATGGGGCCGGAGAGTTGGTTGTTGGAGACGTCGAAGAGCTGGAGGTCCTTCTGGTCGAAGTTCCGTATTGCCCCCTGGAAGCGGTTCCTGGCGAGCTGTACCCCGAGCAGCTTGGGCGAGGTGATGGAGCCTGGGATGGGCTCCGTGAAGGCGTTGTCTCCGAGCAAGAGCTTCTTGAGCCCCCGCATGTCCGCGAAGGCGCCGTCGGGGATGTCGCCGGTGAGGCGGTTCCGGGAGAGGTAGAGCGTCTTGAGGGCAGGGAGCACGGAGAGCCCAGCCGGGAACACGCCCGTGAGGTTGTTGTTGGCGAAGCTGAGCACGCGGAGGCCCAGGAGGGCCGCGAGCGGGGCCATGTCGGGGGCGGCGCCCTGCAGGCCAAGGTACTCGAGGCGGAGCCCGAGCACCTGGTTTGTGACCGGATGGCACCGCACCCCGTACCACACCGGCGCCTGGCACGGGCCAGTGCCGGTGGAAGAAACCCACTGGTCGAGCGGCGCCGGAGGGCGGTCGCCCACGGGCCCGCGCAGGGTCGCCCGGAAGGTCAGCAGCACGTCGCCCTCGGACGCGGCGGCGGCCGCCGCGGCGAAGGCCGCCAGGACCAGGAGGAGCAGCCCGGACGCGCCGTCGCTGAACATCGCGAGCGTGGCGCGTGCGGATGGCGGAGGATTAATGAGAGGCGTGCGGCGCGTGCGCGTGCGGCGGCGGCGGCGGCTAAAGAAACGCGGAGGTGGGAGGTGGTGGGGAGTTAGTGGGGAGGAGGAGGGACGACGGAGGGACGACGGAGGTGGCGGGGAGAGCTAAGAATACGCGTGCCGGGTGCGTTGGACTGTGCATGCGGAGTGGCCGTGGCTTAGGTTCCGAGGCCTATCGTTTGGCAAGTAGCAGTGGTAGCAGCCGTGCGAAGTACATAGTAGTATTAGCACGTTAGGAACAAGGCAGATTTTCCAAGTGCTATATTTTTTTCAAGAAATCTTCCTATCTATTCATCTTCAATAATGGCAGTACAATGAATATCAAAAAATAATAAAAATTACATCCAGATCCGTAGACCACCTAGCGACGACTACAAGGACTGAAGCGAGCCGAAGGCGCGCCGCCGTCATCACCCCTTCATCGTCGGAGTCGTACACAACTTGTTGTAGTAGACAGTCAGGAAGTCGTCATGCTAAGGAGCGCACCAGAACAGCAACCGCCATCTATTAAAGCAACAGAGTGATGTCAAAAGCCTTATTGTTGCAAATTTGGAACACTTGATGTAGATGTTATAAATTTGGAGTACTATTTTTTGCATGTATATACTACACCAATTGAAGCAGCATATTTGTCCCCTTGTGATGTAAAGAGGGGTCCTGCCCTATTTTTGGGCACCTATTGGAGATGATCTTATAATCCCTAAAAGCCGTCCAACCTTGGCCCCTTGTTGTGCACCTTTATGTTTCTATGCCTATGCGGTGCTATGGGCTATGATGCATATAAATTAAGCAAACAAATAATTAAGTCATCTTTAAGATCGAAGTTGATTTCTCTCTCATACGTTGGAGTGTGTTTAAACATCAAATAGGCGCCTAAGCCTTGCAAAGAGAGCATAATATTACCATGTATGGTTTCTAACCATGTCGGTACGTGTGTCCTTTGTCTACCTTTGTAACGTGCTTTCGATTATTTCTCTTCGATTATTTATCTCCTGGCATAGCAGGTCTTCTTGTCCAATCGATCTATCTCCTCTATCTGCAACCACCTTCACCTCTCCTTCCTAACAGTGTAATCATCCCATGTCGCCTGACTGCATTGGCTCTCATTCCGACACCATATTGTCCCCGTTGACTTGCCCTCGCATATCCTAATCAATCGTAGCACATCTTACCATTTTGTTCAGGCACCATCTCATCATCACTGCACCGCCAAGTGTCCTCCTCGCCCTTAGCCCAGAACATCACAATAAGTAACCTTGGCCACATTCTGGCCATGTATTAACTGCAGGACACACATACATACACAGCAGAAAAAAATGTCTAAATCTGATATATTATTTGTGAACTTATGAACTTCAGTGGCAAGGAAAGATATATAGAAACAACTATGAATTTCAATACCCAGATAAAAGATTTACAAGAAACTAATGGGAGGTAAAAGATACATCATCACATGGACTGATAGTAGACAGAGCTCCATGGTTCCTACAACCCAACCCATGTCTTCATGCAAGAACAAGTGCTTGGATTCCACAGCCCCATGGCCACAAGCGTATCATCCATAGTGTATGTTTCCAGATTATTTGTGTCTTTGCTTTATCAGTAATATCACACGACCACTACTAGGAAAAGGGCTACTAATGGCGCACCAGTTTTGCCTACTAATGGCTCATCACTGGTGCGCCATTAGTATCACGCCACTAGTATTTTTTACTAATGGCGCACCACTGGTATCACGCCATTAGTATAGGCCACGGTGCGCCATTAGTATAGGCCACTGGTGCGCCATTAGTATAGGCCACGGTGCGCCATTAGTATTTTTGAATTTTGAAGGCGGGAAAATAGTAGTGGCGCACCGTCTAACCCCCACCATGCGCCATTGCTACTTTTGAATTTTGAATTTGGATCTGGATCGTGATTTTTTTTGCCCATTTTTTGCTCGTTTTTTTGCTCGTTTTTTGGCACGATATTATTTCAAATTTTGTTCCTGTTTTTGGATCTTGTACGTTCTTTTGCCGTGTTCTTTTCCCGGAGAGGAGTTCGCCGGAGAGGAGGAGGAGGAGGTCACCGGAGAGGTGCTCGCCTACATCGCCGGAGAGGAGGAGGAGGTCGCCGGAGAGGAGTTCACCGAAGCATCGGAGAGGAGGAAGGAGAAACCATGAGGGAATGGGAGGAGAGGAGGGAGGAGGAGCTCATCGGAGAGGAGGGAGGAGAAACCGTGAGGGAAGGGGAGGAGAGGAGAGGAGGGAGGAGGAGGTTCCCGGAGAGGAGGAGGTCGCCGGAGAGGAGGAGGAGGTCGTCGGAGAGGAGGAGGAGGAGGTCGCCGGAGAGGAGGAGGGTAGTATGGTGGAGGAGAGAAGGGAAGATGGAGTGGAGAGGAGGAGATGGAGTGGAGGAGAGGAGGAGATGGAGTGGAGGAGAGGAGGAGATGGAGTGGAGGAGAGGAGGAGATGGAGTGGAGGAGGTGCGCCCAGCCATATATACGACATAGTAATGGCGCACCGTGGGCAGACGCGTCATTACTAACTTTTTTTTTATTTTCTGATTTATTTTGAATTTTGAAGGCGGGAAGATACTAATGGCGCATCATGGGAAGGTGCGACATTAGTTTTTTATTTTATTTTTTTGACTTATTTTGAATTTTGAAGGCGAGAAGATACTAATGGCGCACCATGGGCAGGTGCGCCATTAGTAAGTTTTTAATTTTTTTGAATTTTTTTTCCTCTCCAGATCTTAAAAGCCCCGTATCTTTTTTTCTGTTAGGTTTTTGAGGATTTTGAAAATGTATAACGGTGTTCCCTCGTTAAATTCGGATGTATCTTTTCGAGTAGATAATTTTTCATATAAAAAACTTTTTCATCCGAGTTCGTACGCAAAAGTTATGCCCATTTTTACAAATTCTCGAGAGATTTTGCAAAAAAGTCGAAAATTCATGTTTGTAAATTTTGCTAACAACTAGACCACATATCACATGGGAATCTTATTTTCTTTTATTTTTTTGACATTTCTATCATTTTCTTTTATTTTTTTTAAACTGAAAAGGCGGTCCACGGGGCGGGGGGGGGGGGGGGGGTGTGCATTCGGGCGAATGTTTGGGCCAAGTTACTAATGGCGCACCATGGCATGGTGCGCCATTACTAGTTCAACTAGTAATGGCGAACTAGTAATGGCGCACCACTCCCACGGTGCGCCATTAGTAGTTTTGAAAAAATTGATTTTTTTACGCCATTAGTAGTTTTAAAAAAATTAATTTTTTTTACTAATGGCGCACCGTGGACGTGGTGCGCCATTAGTATTTGCACACTAATGGCGCACCAACACATGGTGCGCCATTAGTATATAGTAATGGCGCACCACATGTCAGGTGCGCCATTAGTGTCAATTCCATCTATAGCCCTTTTCCTAGTAATAGACGGTGTCCAAACTTTCTTAGAACCATCAAAATAATTTTTCTCCAAAACATCATATTTGGTAGCTCTAGTAATGTTGTTGTGAAAAATGCTGGCCCGGGCCCCAGCTCGCCCCTGCCTCCATCACTGCAAATAAGTCCATAGTATGCCCCATGGAGAGAAATATAACCAATATAACTTGGTGCATACAGTAATGAATATATAGTGTCAAGTTTCAAGAGCGTGTGGTCTCCTCGAATGCAATATATAAAAACAAAGCAAATGGTAAACTCATTTTTTTCAAACAATGGCATCATTTGAAATGCCCAGAATGAGTATCCATCCGACCTGTCAGCTAAGTCAGCTACCATGTCATCCTAACAAGTGCATCTGTTGGTTCATGTTTTATTAAAAAATGTACCCTTTTGCAAACAGTGAGAAACTCTACCTAGGCACTCAATTTTCTTGAGATGGGCCTAAGGAAATTGATCAGATGGGAGTACTTTCTTTTATACTGTATATATGTATAAAACTAAGCAAAACTGTAATGTTTTGGGGATTACTTCTCAATACTATTTAACACATATAAGTTTCAAGTTTCTGACTTAATATTTAAAACAACATCAGTACTAATTTATTTTTAAGTTTGATTGAAGGTTCGCCCAAAGCATTACATTCCATGGACAGGAAAGATACATGTTTTCAAGACCAATTAGTTCAATTAACATGTGATTTTGCTTGGTGTATCAGAAAATTCAAGAAAGATTGAGGTGTTTAAAAAATATAGATTTAAGCATGTGATGAGAAATCGAAGGTTAGTCTTAGCCTTTGATAGCAGATTGATATGATCCAAGGTGAGAGGACCTTTAAGTGTACATAGGTCAAGAATTAGCATATGACCATATCTGACGATTAGTAGCATAGTTCATAGAAATGACTCACATGGACAACAACATATATAAAACTTTAATAGCATCCAGATCATCTTTCACGACACCCCTTCCAGCAAGAAGAATAAAATGTCAGTTTAATATAACCGGATAGATACCAGACATAGATGTTATGGTTCCTAACTCAATTAATTTCACGAAGGTAAAGTTTCATCAAGCAAATGAGGGGCATTTTTACCAAAGAGAATCAATCGGCTTAAGTACATTGTGTAATATGTTGCTGGATGAGGATGAACTAATTGAGAAACAGTAAAACCGGGCAAGCTACATCCCTCCACAGCGTTTTGACCCCATCAACCGTTGGATTCTGCATACTAACGTACCAGATCACTCAACTATCCCACAGTGCACGCATGAGCCTTTTTATCTCGCCAGCCCCGTCATAACTGGCCCACGTCTATGGGCTGCTGCTCCGGTGACCGACTTGGACGTCCTCACATTAATCGGGCCGAGGAACCGTCAACGGGCCCCCGTCGCTCTCCTATGTCAAATTGGGGTGTTAATCAGCTGTGGGCTTCTTGTATGTGGTTGTCTGTCTCATGGATCAGGTCGCCCCAGACGATGGGTGTGGCAGGTTACTGGCAACGGCGGCGGCAGGCGATGTGGAGCTGGTGAAGGTGCGGCATCACCAACGACATGGGGGTACGAAGAAAGAGGAGGAGGAGCGATTGACCCAATCGTTGCTACCCCACCGCGCCCATCTGTTGGAAATTCTCCCACAGGGTTGATCACATCAAATCACGATAAACACGCACGTGCAAAACCGATAGCCAAGGATACGTCTCGTATCCTAAAAGTTCCTCTTTTTATTTTCTCCTTTTGTCAACTCGATACAATCTCACGTTCCTGACCGCATATATATATATGCAAACCAGCGACCGACCTCGCCCTTTGTCCTAACACAACACGACTAGTACTCTAATCTAATACGGACACGTACTACTAATTCTAATCCTAGCTGGACACGGCAATGCCTCCACGTGCTACTACGGACTAACACATGTACTACAAAATCAAGATTACTGCTAACAAACTCTTCCTAATCTTGACTCTATGTTCTCTGTGCTTCACCAGTCTTGGCTCGTTGTAAATCACCCTTTATCGCTCGTCCGCTCGTACCACGACAAGTTAAATTGATAGGCTTCATTGATCGCAACAATCTTCCCTTCAATTTCAACTTGGCGAATTTATGGACCACCTCAAATATGCCTTGGACTACCCAGCCTCGCTAGTAACCTGTGGAATACACCACCCGGTAGACTACACCATCCACCCTAGCAGAGATACATGCCGACTCCTTGTGGATCACACCACCCTGTGCACTACACCATGCACTCCAGCCTCATGTAGAGACATGGCCTCATTGAAGAGACTCACTTTCACTGGTTTACCGCCCCCACATAGTTGAACTTGATCCTCTCGTCGAGACACATAGACGACCTGGATGCGCTTCATCTTCAACGCCTCCTCACAGAGACAAGCACTTGGACATGACGACGACGACGACGACTGACCAACCAACCAAGACATGTTGACTCACACGACTCCTTGACTCATCCGACTCCCCCGGACGACCATCTTGACGACTCTTCCCGGCACCATACCTCGGCACCACCGCTCACGTCAACGATCTTCTTCCACCGCCTTCCTGACGACAGCCTGCCGTCTCACTCCTTGTCGCTCCACCAAACGACAATTGCCAGAACCATCTCATCGCTGCATCACCCAGCGACAACATCGCCCGCTCTTCATCGTCGCTGCACCACCCAGCGACCATATCGCCCACCCCGAGGCGCTAATCGGGTCGCGACCCTGGGGCAAGCGCGGCTTCAAATCGACCTAGCTCTTATATCAAATGTTGGAAATTCTCCCACAGGATCGATCACATCAAATCACGATAAACACGCACGCGCAAAACCGATAGGCAAGGGTACGTCTCGTACCCTAAAAGTTCCTCTTTGTATTTTCTCCTTTTGTCAACTCGATATAATCTCACGTTCCTGGCCGCATATATATATATATATATATATATATATATATATATATATATATATATATATATATATATATATATATATATAAAATCAAGATTACTGCTAACACCATCCGTCTAACGTAGCTGTTTAGGAGGAGATGAGGGGTTGAAGAAGACATGGGATCCAATCCAGATGTCCACCGCTGCACCCTCTGGCTGCAACATCTACGATCTACCAGCGTCCGCGTCTTCCGTCATGGTAAGATTTCGTTATGAATTGTTGCTAGGATTCGTGCATGGTGCAATTATTTGTTCTGCTCCAACTAACACTCAGATCTTAGTCTGCGCTGCGAACGTTTCACTGCCAACTCTGGATGCAACCACTCAGCTTCAAATTAATGGTCTACCAAATAGTTTTGGGTATGTCTAAGAAAAGCAAGCAAACGACAGGAGCAATGGTACCTTGTAGCTTGGCGGTACATCATGATTACAGATATATATGTTGTTTGCTATAAGAAAAATGCAGTCCACCATGATTACAAATAAATATATGTGTATACACTGCTTCCCCGGAGACCTTGTTTCTATTTTTCTTTTCTTTTGTTTACACGGGCTGTTTCTGTTATTGCTTCTTCAGTCGTTTGGTTGTGAGCTCTCTTGAGCAATTGTGTGGCTGCTAGCGAACATTCCTGGCGCTTCAGGCCTCGGTTCATTTGTTCGTGAGCCGTGCAAGGTCTATGTTAGCTAGGCATTCAATCTTTTTTTGCCAGTAGGTAAGGACTGAGGACGGTTCTTTTCTTATTTTATTTTAGTAAATATTTGTATATTTGGTGGTTCACACTAATACGCTATCTTAGTGCTGTCTTCATCAACAATGACGCGCTCCTAGGCATGCTTAAGAAAAAAATCGTTTTGCTTGGATTTCTCCATTGTTAATTTAATTGTTACCATTAACTTGAACAATGGTGGTTGTGCACTTAAATCTTTAATGACAGTAGGCTAAACATGAAGATGGATTGCTGTCATTAATTTAAATTTGCTTCGATGATGAGAACATATAGCAACACCTGCTTATCTTATGAATTATCCTTTGTACTGACAGGTGATGCCATTATTTGCTATGACCTTTAATCTAATGTACTCTAATTCAGATGGAGCAAATATTTGTGATATCAAGATTTTTATTTCAATTTTTTATGTCATTTCATTCTTAAAATGAACGGGTGCGGCAACGCGCACTATCATGTTCTAGTAAACCTTATCCCAACAACACCACCATGTCCTCCCCTTTGCCCATGTGCTCCTAGCGCGACATCGTGGTCGATGATGGCTCCAGCCGCCACATGACATCAGCTCATCAGTCCATCAGGGTCCGGTACGCTAGGCACATGCCTACGCTTCTCGCCGTCCACGCCCCAAGGCTGAATCAGAAGTTCACAACAGAATAAAATGTTTGCATTACCTCTTGTTTTCGAAACATGCAGAGTTCTTTGTATTAAGCAAGATAGATCAATAGCAGATACAATTCTAACTGAAAAAAATGTACATGGTCATCATGCCCACTGCATGTATCCAATAAGTTCAACTAATGGGCACCATTTTATGAGGAAACAAAGGCTTTTCCTATCAACATCTCAGCAAACGTTCACCCAGTGCTCGAAAAAGAAAATGTCAATGGCAGATCTACACTGCATTTCGGGGAGAACAAAAATCCAAAATAGATTAAGAACATGTGTCTATATAACTATTCACAAAGAGATTATAAATTGACAAAAAATGGAACCACTATGAAAAGAACAGGTGCATAATGCATTTCAATTTTTTACAAGAAAATATATCATCAAAGAAGATGAAAGAAGAGACCATTTTTATACAATATAACCGATGGTACAGAACCTTCGACCATAAAACATTTGCATATCACAACTCTCAGTTCAATAAAATTCATGTTAGAACTGTAAGCATGTTTTTGTTACACTATATACATGTCAATATATCAAGCAACTCGTTCCTTTTCTTTGTTTTTTTATAAGCACAACGCATGAACTCTAAACCTCACCTTATGTGAAGAGAAGGATGAGCTCTGAAGCTCTGTACATTGTTGGTGCGACATAATATCAGTCTGTACTCTGTACTAACATAATAAAAAATCTCACCCACAGTGTCATGTCATCAGGGGCAACAACTTTTCCTTCAAGGATGCTGGCTTGTGCTCATTGCAAATCCATAATATAGCAGGCAACTGAAACACTCCATGAATAGCATCCAAATCCATAATTTTGATGGGAACAAAATGGGAAGAAAAAGCTACAAAATTTATCCATCTTTGCCTATTGCAAGGTGTACAGGTTCTGCAGGGCATATATAGATTATTGCAATAAAATTGTACTCTCCATTTAAAGGATCAACTATCTAGTTCCACTTAGCAGACTTTATCCATTTTCCATGCACTGAACTTAACTTCATCAATGGCTGTGGTGAAATAGCATATTTCACTTGGTGGGGAACGTGATAGTCATAGATTAAACTACGAAGAAGCAGAATGATTCCATGTTTTAGCAATTCAGTTTTGGGTTCCATATTTTTTTAAATAATTCAGTTTTAGTAATACATGTTCCTGTAGATGCAGGACAAACGCATGAGAATGCTCTATCCTATGAGAGAGTATTCCTTATTTAACACCCTGTCTAAATTTTATGCCCTATTTGACATCGACAAATAATTTCTTCCCTATCTAACAACGAGTCTAAATTTTATGCTTTTTATAACATTTATGTCCATTTTGAGCCTAAATGGCACCTGAAAAGACCATTTTCCCCTCTAGTGGTATGTTTGTGTGTGCTACGTCTGTGCTACTGCTGAGTGTCTCTGTGTGTGCGCGCGCTGCTGCATGTGTGTTCGCTACTGCGTGTGTATGTGTGTGTGTTTGCTACTAGGTGTGTACGCGTGTGTGTGTGTGTGCATGTGCGCTGTTGCGTGTGTGTGTGTGTGCGTGCTGTTGCGTGCGTGTGTGCTTCTTGCATCCGTGCCGCTGTGTGTGCAGCGTGCATGTGTGCTGCTGTTGCATGTGTGTGCTACGTGCATGTGTGCTGCTGCATGTGAGTGTGTTGTGTGCGTGTGTGCTGCTAGTGTGCGTGCGCGTGCGTGTGTGTGCATGTGCTACTACGTGTGTGCTATTGCCCTCGCATTGATGTTGTGTGTCTGCTACTGTCCCGCACATATACATACCACATGAGGTTAAAAAAGTTTTTTCCAGTGTTATTTAGGCTTAAAATGAACAAAAATGTCATAAAAGGCATAAAAATTAGACTCGTTGTTAGATAGGGAAGAAAAAAAATTCAGTGTCAAATAAGGAAACAAAATTTAAGATAGTGTTAAATAAGGAATTGTTTCATACTAGAATGTCTATAAAGGGGTGTCATCAAGTTATCATAGCATGAGCCTAAAAACAAAGGACGACAATTACCAAACATAGGTTGCCCATTTTGCCCAAATGTTACTTCACAGGAATAAAGTCTGATACTGATAGTACAAATCAGACGCAATGGAAAGCTCGTTCTCAAGTAAAGTTATTTCTATCCACCTTCACATAAAAATAATCTTGTTCCTGTGCATCACTCTTAAACATCACAAGCAGTAATCAGTAATCTCATGGACAGAGACAGTTCTGAAGCATGTCCATGACAAAGTTAGCAAGCAGGACCTATTGCCTTCTCAACATCATTCTCGTGAACAGGTTCACTACAAAGCAAAAGATATAATCATCTTCTTTTACGATTCAGTACGCATATAGTGACACAGCAAGTGTTGTAATTTTGGGAGCCATTATCATTGCTCATCAACACGAATAATGATTATTTGCACAACTAGACTAACAGAGCATCCCATGCATAGGTGTATATAAGTAGAAAGAACAAGCTAGCTCATTGGGTTATTTTCTGAAGGTATGTGCACTGATAAAAATAATCAAAACCTGACCAAGTGACCATGTTACAAACATTCACCATTCCATGCAGAATGAGAAAATAGGCAATCTATGAAAACATGACAAGATGTAATAAATTTGGCATGAACAGATCCTTCAACATAGAGTACCATACAATCCAATCAAAAAGGGAGGGAAAAAACAGAGCTGAGTAGCCTTTAATGAATGATCTAGCATGCATCACAAAAAAGGGGGGAAAGTGTTAAAATGAGTTCACTTGTTTATCTAGGTTGGAATTCCAAGACCTCGATGAGCTTGTTCCCGTAAGTGTCCTTCCATTGCACGCGCCGCTATAGACCCATGTAGCCCTTTTGCGTCGTGCCACTGCGTGGGTCGGGCATGATTCTTGTTGTATCCAAAGAAAAAGTGTTAGAATCGGATGTGGATTCTTAAAGCTCAGGCTTTCAGACATCTCTTATTCATACCCTTCGATGTTGCTTTGAGATCTGTGCTACACAACTAACTTACTACATGAATTTTTCTCTGTTTTTGTTTAAAAAAAACAACATATGAACTTCAAACTTTGTAGGAAAACAAAACATTCTTATTACAATGTGGGAAAAAACTTTCAGATTTTTTCTGCCAACATAAATATACAAAATGAGAATTGTTTGAGTAAAAAATAATATTTTTCATATATATGATTCACGAAAAAATCTGAAAGTTTTTTTCCCATATTCTAGTTAGAATGTTTTGTTGTCCTACAAAGTTTGAAGTTCATATGTTCTTTTATTTAGAAGAAACAAAATAGAGAGAAGTGCTTGCACGAATCGCGATGCAGAAATGGATGGCAAGATAAGGGGGTGTACCAAAGCCTATGCTTTCTCAAATGTTAACCTGTGGCAAAAGAAGCGATGCAGACTTGACCATGCATGCACGGGAGTAGGGAATATGTCGAGGGTGCGGCGTCATACCTGTCTTATTGGTGCGGCCGCGGATGGAGACGTCGACTAGCGTACGGTGCGCCGGGAAGACGACCTTCTTCCGCCACCATGCCATCACCATGTGAAGGCTAAGGAGGACCTCAGCAGAGGTGTCCCAATGGCGACCCGGAGGTCCGCAATGATGGCGGCGCCGCCTCCTTTAGGACCTCGACTCCGGCTCCTCCACGACCCCTCGTCGCTGGCAAAGGGATCCGCGGCTAGCGCCTGGGATCTGCGATGGAGGCGGCGGTGTGGTTCCCGCCGTTGTAGCGAATAGATCAAGGGGTCGTCGCTTCCAGGCTCGTTTCTGGGTTTTTTCGTGTGAGGTGGGCTCTGTTGTCATCCGTTTTTTTTGCGGGAGGGGTCGTTACGGGGGAGGTGGGAGGAGGGACGGAAAAAAAAGAGATGAAGGTGGAAGGTTGAGACAAAAAAAATGAACGAAAGTCAGTCCTTTAAAAGTAGAGATACTGCATCCGTTCCAAGATAAGTTATAAGTTTCTTTAAGTCAAAGTTCTTTTGTTGGAGATTGCTTGATAGGACGCTACCATGCAACAGTGTCCTAGCGAACGGCATATCTAGATAAGCAGTCTTTGTCCGGCGTGTAAAATTCACTGAAAGGCATCAAACATGATAGCTTCCTTTCCTCGAGTTGTGGAAAATGGGAACAATTGGGCATTCAACCTTCTATTGCTAGAACCTACGGGTTGAAGAACGAGAAAATCGGCTATTTGCCACTTTTAATATTGGGCTTCTCAAAATTGCCACTCTCAAGGTTGGCTTCGCAAAAATGTCACCCAACCCGTGTGCATTTTGATTACCATGCCACTTCCTCTTTGCCATTGTTTTCCTTTTTCTTTTCCCATTTCTTGGCACCTCAAAGGACCAAACTACCCCTAGGCTGTGCGCATGTACTAGTTTGTTTTGCATCCAACTTGAAACAATGCCATTCAGCGCACGCCGCCCGCCAAGATTACTGCATGTTCACGGACGTTTGAGGACATGAAGTCGCTGCGGCACCTCTCTAGCATGTTGCGCGACAAGCTGCTCCGGCACGCAGGTGAGGGCGAGCCGTGGTTGCTCGCGCAGGGCGTGGGTGGCGAGCTGCGGCGGCTCATGCATGCATCAGCGAGTTGACGGCGAGCTGCGCCGGCTCGTGCCGACGTGGACGAGCACCGGCGGCGAGCTACGGGGGCTTGAGCAGGCATAAGCGAGGCGACGGTGAGCTGCGAGCCCCCCGGCCCGTAGGCTTGGACGAGGAACGCCGGGCAGCGGCAAGCTGTGGTTGCTGGCGTAGGCATGGGCGAGCTAGGGGGCTCGCAGAGGAATCATCGAGCTACAGTGGCGGGCTACGGTGGAGACAAGGATGAGCGCCTCATGGCCTCGGATCAATCCGACCTAACCAGTCCACACACGCGCATCAAACAAGGTTGAAATATCCCGGGGTAGTTTGGTCCCTTCAGGTGTTAGGAAATGGGAAAAGAAAAAGAAAAACAATGAGAAAGTGAAAATGGCATGATAATCAAAGTGCACATGGGTTGAGTGGCATTTTTGCGAAGCCAATCTTGAGAGTGGCAATTTTGAGAAGCATATATGTGGAGTGCACCTTTTTAGTGCCATTCAATTGTATTTCAACCGTCGGTGATGGTCGTCCTTCACCTTCTCCTCCTAGTTTACCAAGGTCTCGGAGGAGGAGAAGAGGATGGACGACCCCCTAAGACAACAGTCGGTATCCTTCTCTCGGATCATCTATCATCTCTCAAATGGTTGTATATATGATGTACGCACTCACTCACTGTATTTTGATAGTCGTTGATGGTCATCATCCACCATCTCCTCCAGCTTTACAAAGGTCTCAGAGGAGGAGGAGAAAAGGAAAGACAACCATGTACGAAAAAAGTCGGTATCCTCCTTTCAGAACATCTCCCATCTTAGTGTGTCGACAATGGAAGGCTATCAGATTGATTAATAGTGAGCGATTCTCCACCCAAAGGAAAGATCAAGCTACCAGTAGCCATTACTGCAGAAATGCCTAGTAGTGGAGGGTGCCTAAAGCCCAACAGTGGCGAGCGAGGCTCATTGGGCCGCCCGCCATTGACCTCCTACCACTGCTAAGGGGTCATCAGTGGCGGGCGCTCGCCCGCCACTAGTAGGGCCCTAGCAGTGGCAAGCAGCGCTATATGCCCACCTGTGTTGTCCCTCTCGTAGCAGTGGCAGGCATCCATACCCTATGGCGGGCAACGCTGCGCGCCCGCCAGTACTCTGTGTGGTTTGAGCAGCAGCCCTTGTTAGTGCCCGCCACTGATTGATGCGCGAGGCTAGAATGAAAATCGCTGCCGTTGCAACATATATTATGCTGCCACAACAGCGTTAGATGATACAAATAGGGGACAGTTATCAATTAAATGCGAGCAAATCAGGAATAAAACTAGTGATAATCAGTTAAAATAAAGAACGAGGTGTACATTAAGAATAAACGAGTTACACAAAATACATGGTCATCAACTACATAGTGCATGACATCAAATATCTTTAGTCACGGTTTCAGTTTTTCCCGCTGCGATGCACTAGGTAAGGCTCTTTTGTTGGTTGGACGCGTCTTCTTCGCAGTTATAGAATAGGTCGGACGATAAGCAGACCTCCTTGTTTATGATAGCCGCGAACTTGCTTGTTGTTCTTTGAGCACTAAGCCAGCTTTGGGCTGATTGTTTTGTACTTCTTGACACCATTCGAGGATTTCATCATGATGATTTAACATTTTCGCGGACCGTATGAATTCTTCCATGTGAATGCAGGTGTAGAAGCCACATGTCAAACTAGTCGGCGGTTGTTGCATACAAGATAGAGTGTTCCATCTGAAGGCAATCATTGGCTTTCCACTTGTAGTTTTTCTCAACCCTGTGGCCTCCTATAGTATTCCAATCAAAAAGACAATCATCGAGAAGGTACTTCAGGAGGGAACAATATTTTTCCAGGCTCTTCATGGAATCCAACACGTAACAATTACACCTTTGCGGTCGGCACTAGGAGAACCCAATGGTTGCTGCGCAACAGAGAATAAACATACCGCGCGAACATGACAAAGTTACAAAATTTGAGACGTGAAAAATATATGAAGGAAAGGTACAAAAGCGAAAGCGTAGGCCAAAGAATGACGTACATGGGTCGGTACGGCATGGGGAGGAAGTTTTTTAACCTTGTTCTATTGCATGAAATCCAGAAGGTAGCTCCTCATGCATCGCCTCCCTTCTTCATTTTTTAGTTTTCCTTGTTCATGAGATAAGGGTCGGCTATGATGACACCAGAAATTTTCTTGCTTCTTACCTTAGTGGCTTGAAAAAGCGCCCATAGCCTCATAGACAAGTTTCGATACTATAGAATCCGAACATATAGAAGATCTCTTTGAAATCTATGTATATTTTGTCCCCGCTGAATTTTTCAAAAAAAGGTATGTCCCTTTGGCACCTTCGTAGTGTGGTGTGTTGGGTTAACGATGGATCCCTGCTTATTATTGGCAAGCTCTGATTCCACAATTTTGTCATGTAGAATCTTCATCTCAAGCCTCAGGTGATCGTACGCTTTGTCTGATAGCATTCTCTGGCCCGGGATATAGACATGTGCTTTTGGGTTGTTAGCACATTGTTAAAATGCCAAGGACTTCTTCAGTGCCTTCTTTACCGGTGGTCTGCCATTTGCATGTGTGGTGGCAAAAGTTTTTGCCTTAGTATTCATTTTCGTAGCCTTTAGATGTGTGTTTCTTTTTTCCACCGGTTGGACGGAAACGGGCGGACAGGACATCACTTCTTGTTCCACCACATTCTTCAATGTTGTTGGAGTAAACTTTGGTTGTTTGCAAGGTTGCGTCTCAGGATGGGCTGGCGACGTCTCCTCGTCTCCATCATAATTACGATTTTGTGATTCTTCAAGCATGTGCTCTTCCTGCACATCCTTAGCCGATACAGGGTTGCAAAGACCTAGAGGAGATTGTGTAGGTGGTGGTCCAACACCGTGGATGTTGGGAGATGGTGATGGTGCTGCAATGCCGGGGATGGTCGGAGACGGTGTCCTGTTTGGGATGGCTTTTCCAGTATGATATGCATTGCAGGCCACTTGAGGTAACCAGCAAAGCATTCCGAAAGGGGCTGTGGCTCATCACCCTCTTATATAATGTTATGTGGCAGAATCAAATTGTGGTATTCTGGGAACGCCCTAAACAAAGAAATCTTCCGCATGTTCTCATTTAATTTGCTGTCATGCATGACATTTCCTGTAAAGAATACCTTTTGCAACCTTCAACAAGTCGCCACTAGTACTAACTCTAGCTAGGAGAGTGCAAGGAATTTCTACCTCCAACGAATGTGGTGACCCACCATGACCATGAATGACATTACTGACCGAGGGGCTTCTGAAGATCTTTGTGTACCCACCATTTCTTGCATATTTTTCGACCCTTTTGACTAAATATGCTTCTGAACCTCTGCTAGAAAATCAGGTAAGACTTCCTTTAACCTTTCATTGACTAACTTATCTATTTTGTCTCTGTCCCTTCTTTCCTTTTCCGATTTAGTCGTCATTTTCTTGGGGGGATAGTAGGCATCCCAGAATGTACTGCCGGCACCGAGCTTACGGCCTCGTGTGGGCTCTCTCTTCCTGTTGAGGGCGTACAGAATTGGGTCGGATGACCACCTGGGGGCATCCGGCGACTCTACAGAGCTTGGTGTGTTTTGGGTAAAATTTGCCGGCATGAGCGAACTAATATCGTTTAGAAACTGGTCCTAAACATATATATGATGGAAAGTGTGGTTGTATAGGCTAATTACGTACCGCTCTTTCGGCCGCCGTCGCCACCGCAGGGTCTTCAAAGTAGTAGAGTTCGGTTTCTTTATGAAGCAGTGCTAGGGATCGGAAATATTTCTTGGCACACGGAGCCAGGATATTACTGAAGGGTGTCGGTTGACCTTGTGAAGAAAATATAGCATCATGCTTATCCTAGATTGGTTGCTTCCCTTCATAACCACGGGTGCCTAGATTGTGGTTCCCTACCATTTGGCTTCGGAGCTAGCAAACTTCTCTTTGTCCTGTTCGTATGCATCTGAGTCCCGGTAATCAAGGAACTCCTTCCATTCCTCATCGATAGTGCTAGGATATAGATTTTTGATATACTCTAAATCAAACCCGCCATCAAGTAGCTTGTTTGCATGGTATCTATTACTATTCAAGGCCTTAGTGAACACGCGCATGGTATGGATTTCTGCAAGTGCACTGTCTCGGTCGTTGAACTTGAAATTATCTCTCATCTTTCCTAACAGGAGGTTTGTCCATTGCTTGTTTTTAGGGCCCCTTAAGCATCTAACGTTGATGCCACAGTTTTCACAGGCGATGGCATCTAGGACGTTACCCCATTTCGCTGCGCTGTTGATCGGAATAACGGTTCTCCCCTCTTTGTTAATCCATCTTATTATGTAAGTACCTATAGGCACCTTATTCCGTGACCTACGCTTTCGTGGCTGAATTTCCAAATCATCTTCTGCACCATTAAGGTCTCCTTCCTCTTCAGCACCATCCAATTGTTCCTCTTCAGTAGCAGCGTCGGAATATCCATCCCCATTTTGCATTTCCTCTTCAACAGCATCTGAATCTTCTTTCCCATCTACGCCTCCATCTGTAGCATGATCGATCTCCTCGTGCAACTCGTAAGCATAACCTTGCTCATCCTGTTGGGGAGTCAAAGCCTCAGCCAGAGACCGTGTGTGTCTCACCATCTTTTATCTGCAAAATAAAGATTGCATCCATAATGAGTAACAAAATAATTACATATTAATAATAATTAAAAATTTTGGCAAGATGAGTGCTCAAAAAGAGACATATTAAGTGCCAGAAAACCAACAAAATGGAAGTGAATCAACATTTTGTCAAAACTTTGGCACTCATTTCTACACCCTGTGAAAGAAGAACAAAACCGCAATATAATTCAGCAACCGGCCATCGCCATTTATCAAAAAAAAATTGCATGACCTTCGCTAAAAATTGGACGTATAGAATGCCAGAAATTCGACGAAATGGAAGTGTATGAACATTTTGTCAGAACTTTCGCACTCATTCATATTCGCTGTAAAAGAAGACAACAAAACCGCAATGAAATTCACCACCGACCATCGCCATTTATCAAAAAAAAATTGGCATGACATTTGCTAAAAATTGGACGTATAGAGTGCCAGAAATTCGAGAACATGGAAGTGAATCAACATTTCGTCAAAACTTTGGCACTCTTTTCTATTCCATGTAGTCAAACCGCGCGTGAGCATCAATATACATCACAATCAATTGTATCATATTCATCCATCATAGCAGAACAACCCGTGAACACGAACATAGATAGCACATGCAATGAATAATAGAAACCATTTGAGATCAATGAACATGTATAGCAAAAACAATTAGTGAATTCAAGTGACAACCGAGAGCAGCGTTGTGTAGAGATGGCTGAGCAATTGTTGGTGCGGGCGGTGTGCGGGCCGGCGGAAGGATGTGTGGAGATGGCCGACGATGTCGTCCGTTGGTGCGAGCGGAGGCGCACCGACGGAGGGGGTCGCTGGAGAGAGGGCCGAGAAGAGCAGAGGGCAACCGATGGCGCGGGGGTGGGTGGAGGGGGGGAGAGGGATGCGGGCCGGGAGTGGCGGAGTGTGCGGCGGCGCGCATTGCTGGCATTTGCGGGGACCGACGGAGCGTGGTGGCGTTTGGGGGAGGGGGGATTGGGTGGTGGAGCTCTGAAAATGGGTGGGCATGGCCGGGTATCTTTCCCGGACGACCGCGCAGATGCAATTTCGTCAAGTCCCACTTTGACAATTTGAAAAATTAGCTGAAGTAGTGCGTGAGATGCACGGCCCGCCACAAGAAATTTAACCCACCACTGGCGAGCACAATACACGACCCGCCGTAGCTATGTTCTCCCAAGGGTGGGCACCGGGCAAGGTTAACTAGTGGCAGCTACTAAGGTCCGCCCGCCACTGGTCGGTCCTCTACCTGTGGCGAGCACCAGCGGTTTCCCATGATACGTCTCCAACGTATCCATAATTTTTTATTGTTCCATGCTATTATATTATCTGATTTGGATGTTTAATGGGCTTTATCATACACTTTTATATTATTTCTGGGACTAACCTATTAACCGGAGGCCCAACCCAGATTGCTGTTTTTTTGCCTATTTCAGTGTTTCGCAGAAAAGGAATATCAAACGGAGTCCAAACGGAATGAAACCTTCGGGAACGTGATTTTCGGAACAAACGTGATCCAGAGGACTTGGAGTGGACGTCAAGCAATCAACGAGGAGGCCATGAGGCAGGGAGGCGCGCCTGCCCCCTGGGCGCGCCCCCACCCTCGTGGGCCCCTCGTAGCTCCACGGACCTACTTCTTCCTTCTATATACACCTACGTACCCCGAAACCATCCAGGAGCACCACGAAACCCTATTTCCACCACCGCAACCTTCTGTACCCGTGAGATCCCATCTTGGGGCCTTTTTCGGCGCTCCTCCGGAGGGGGCATTGATCACGGAGGGCTTCTACATCAACACCATAGCCTCTCCGATGATGTGTGAGTAGTTTACCTCAGACCTTCGGGTCCAAAGTTATTAGCTAGATGGCTTCTTCTCTCTCCTTGGATCTCAATACAAAGTTCTCCTCGATTCTCTTGGAGATCTATTCGATGTAATCTTCTTTTGCGGTGTGTTTATCGAGATCCGATGAATTGTGGGTTTATGATCAAGATTATCTATGAACAATATTTGAATCTCCTCTGAATTCTTTTATGTATGATTGGTTATCTTTGCAAGTCTCTTCGAATTATCAATTTAGTTTGGCCTACTAGATTGATCTTTCTTGCAATAGGAGAATGTTGGGGAACGTAGTAATTTCAAAAAAAAATCCTACGCACACACAGGATCATGGTGATGCATAGCAACGAGAGGGGAGAGTGTGTCTACATACCCTCGTAGACCGAAAGCGGAAGCGTTAGCACAACGCGGTTGATGTAGTCGTACGTCTTCACGATCCGACCGATCAAGTACCGAACGCACGGCACCTCCGAGTTCAGCACACGTTCAGCCCGATAACGTCCCTCGAACTCCGATCCAGCCGAGTGTTGAGGGAGAGTTTCGTCAGCACGACGGTGTGGTGAAGATGATGATGTTCTACCGACGCAGGGCTTCGCCTAAGCACCGCTACAGTATTGTCGAGGTGGACGATGGTGGAGGGGGGCACCGCACACGGCTAAAAGATCAAACGATCAATTTTTGTGTCTCCAAGGGGTGCCCCCCTCCCCGTATATAAAGGAGTGGAGGAGTGGGAGGGCCGCCCCTCTCTATGGTGCGCCCTAGGAGGAGTCATACTCCCACCGGGAGTAGGATTCCCCCCCCCCTTCCATGTAGTAGGAGTAGGAGTCAAGAAAAGGGGAGAGAGAAGAGAAGGAAGGAGGGGGCGCAGCCCCTCCCCCTAGTCCAATTTGGACTAGGCCTTTGGGGGCACGCAGCCTCTCTTCTCTCTTTCCCTAAAGCCCAATAAGGCCCATATACTCCCCGGCGAATTCCCGTAACTTTCCGGTACTCCGAAAAATACCCGAATCACTCGGAACCTTTCCGATGTCTGAATATAATCGTCCAGTATATCGATCTTTACGTCTCGACCATTTCGAGACTCCTCGTCATGTCTCCGATCTCATCCGGGACTCCGAACTACCTTCGGTACATCAAAACACATAAACTCATAATATAACTGTCATCGAACTTTTAGCGTGCGGACCCTACGGGTTCGAGAACTATGTAGACATGACCGAGACACGTCTCCGGTCAATAACCAATAGTGGAACCTAGATTCTCATATTGGCTCTCACAAATTCTACGAAGATCTTTATCGGTCAAACTGCATAACAACATACGTTGTTCCCTTTGTCATCGGTATGTTACTTTCCCGATATTCGATCGTCGGTATCTCAATACCTAGTTCAATCTCGTTACCGGCAAGTCTCTTTACTCATTCCGTAATACATCACCCTGCAAATAACTCATTAGTTGCAATGCCTGCAAGGCTTATAGTGATGTGCATTACCGAGAGGGCCCAGAGATACCTCTCCGACAATTTGAGTGACAAATCCTAATTTTGAAATACGCCAACCCAACAAGTACCTTCGGAGACACCTGTAGAGTACCTTTATAATCACCCAGTTACATTGTGACATTTGGTAGCACACAAAGTGTTCCTCCGGTAAACGGGAGTTGCATAATCTCATAGTCATAGGAGCATGTACAAGTCATGAAGAAAGCAATAGCAACATACTAAACGATCAAGTGCTAAGCTAACGGAATGGGTCAAGTCAATCACATCATTCTCCTAATGATGTGATCCCATTAATCAAATGACAACTCTTTGTCTATGGCTAGGAAACATAACCATATTTGATCAAAGAGCTAGTCAAGTAGAGGCATACTAGTGACACTCTGTTTGTCTATGTATTCACACATGTATCATGTTTCCGGTTAATACAATTCTAGCATGAATAATAAGCATTTATCATGATATAAGGAAATAAATAATAACTTTATTATTGCCTCTAGGGCATATTTCCTTCAGTCTCCCACTTACCCTAGAGTCAATAATCTATATCACATCGCCATGTGATTTAACATCAATAGTTCACATCACCATGTGATTAACACCCATATTTCACATCGTCATGTGACCAACACCCAAAGGGTTTACTAGATTCAATAATCTATTCCACATAGCTATGTGATTAACACCCAAAGAGTACTAAGGTGTGACCATGTTTTGCTTGTGAGAGAAGTTTAGTCAACGGGTCTGCCATATTCAGATCCGTATGTATTTTGCAAATTTCTATGTCTACAATGCTCTGCATGGAGCTACTCTAGCTAATAGCTCCCACTTTCAATATGTATCCAGATTGAGACTTAGAGTCATTTGGATCAGTGTCAAAAACTTGCATCGACGTAACCCTTTACGACGAACCTTTTGTCACCTCCATAATCGAGAAACATATCCTTATTCCACTAAGGATAATTTTGACCGTTGTCCAATGATCTAATCCTAGATCACTATTGTACTCCCTTGCCAAACTCAGTGGTAGGGTATACAATAGTTCTGGTACACAGCATGGCATACTTTATAGAACCTATGGCTGAGGCATAGGGAATGACTTTCATTCTCTTTCTATCTTCTGCCGTGGTCGGGCTTTGAGTCTTACTCACTTTCACACCTTATAACACAGGCAAGAACTCTTTCTTTGACTATTCCATTTTGAACTATTTCAAAATCTTGTCAAGGTATGTACTCATTGAAAAAACTTATCAAGTGTCTTGATCTATCTCTATAGATCTTGATGCTCAATATGTAAGCAGCTTCACTGAGGTCTTTCTTTGAAAAACTCCTTTCAAATACTCCTTTATGCTTTCCAGAAAATTCTACATTATTTCCGATCAACAATATGTTATTCACATATATTTATCAGAAATGCTGTAGTGCTCCCACTCACTTTCTTGTAAATACAGGCTTCACCGCAAGTCTGTATAAAACTATATGCTTTAATCAATTCATCAAAGCGTATATTCCAACTCTGAGATGCTTGCACCAGTCCACAGATGGATCGCTGGAGCTTGCACATTTTGTTAGTACCTTTAGGATTGATAAAACCTTCTGGTTGCATCATATACAACTCTTCTTCAATAAATCCATTAAGGATTGCAGTTTTGTTATCCATTTGCCATATTTCATAAAATGTGGCAATTGCTAACATGATTCAGACAGACTTTAAGCATCGATACGAGTGAGAAAATCTCATCGTAGTCAACACCTTGAACTTTGTCAAAAACCTTTTTCGACAAGTCTAGCTTTGTAGATAGTAACACTACTATCAGTGTCCGTATTCCTCTTGAAGATCCATTTATTTTCTATGGCTTGCCGATCATCGGGAAAGTTAACCAAAGTTCATACTTTGTTCTCATACATGGATCCTATCTCAGATTTTATGGCTTCACACCATTTCGCAGAATCTGGGCTCATCATCGCTTCCTCATAGTTCTTAGGTTCGTCATGGTCAAGTAACATGACCTCCAGAACAGGATTACCGTAACACTCTGGTGCGGATCTCACTCTGGTTTACCTACGAGGTTCGGTAGTAACTTGATCTGAAATTACATGATCATCATCATTAGCTTCCTCACTAATTGGTGTAGGAGTCACAGGAACAGATTTCTGTGATGAACTACTTTCCAATTCGGGAGAAGGTACAGTTACCTCATCAAGTTCTACTTTCCTCCCACTCACTTCTTTCGAGAGAAACTCCTTCTCTAGAAAGGATCCATTCTTAGCAACGAATGTCTTGCCTTCGGATCTATGATAGAAGGTGTACCCAACTGTCTCCTTTGGGTATCCTATGAAGACACATTTCTCCGATTTGGATTTGAGCTTATCAGGCTGAAACTTTTTCACATAAGCATCACAACCCCAAACTTTAAGAAACAACAACTTCGGTTACTTGCCAAACCACAGTTCATATGGTGTCGTCTCAACGGATTTAGATGGTGCCCTATTTAACATGAATGCACCTATCTCTAATGCATAACCCCAAAACAATAGTGGTAAATTGGTAAGAGGCATCATAGATTGCACTATATCCAATAAAGTACGGTTATGACGTTCGGACACACCATTATGTTGTGGTGTTCCCGGTGGCATGAGTTTGTGAAACTATTGCACATTGTTTTAATTGAAGGCCAAACTTGTAACTCAAATATTCGTCTCCACGATCAAATCGCAGAAAAACTTTTATTTTCTTGTTACAATGATTCTCCACTTCACTCTGAAATTCTTTGAACTTTTCAACAGTTTCAGTTTCATTAAGTAGATATACCCATATCTGCTCAAATCATCTATGAAGGTCAGGAAATAACAATACCCACCGCGAGCCTCAACACTCATCAGATCGCATACATCAGTATGTATTATTTCCAATAAGTCAGTTGCTCGCTCCATTGTTCCGGAGAACGGAGTCTTAGTCATCTTGCCCATAAGGCATGGTTCGCAAGAATCAAGTGATTCATAATCAAGTGATTCCAAAATCCCATCAGCATGGAGTTTCTTCATGCGCTTTACTCCAATATGACTTAAACGGCAGTGCCACAAATAAGTTGCACTATCATTATTAACTTTGCATCTTTTGGCTTCAATATTATGAATATGTGTATCACTACGATCGAGATCCAACAAACCATTTTCATTGGGTGTATGACCATAGAAGGTTTTATTCATGTAAACAGAACAACAATTATTCTCTAACTTAAATGAATAACCGTGTTGCAATAAACATGATCAAATCATATTCTTGCTCAACGCAAACACCAAATAACATTTATTTATCTTCAACACTAATCCCGAAAGTGTAGGGAGTGTGCGATGATGATCATATCATTCTTGGAACCACTTCCAACACACATCGTACTTCACCCTTAACTAGTCTCTGTTCATTCTGCAACTCCCGTTTCGAGTTACTGCTCTTAGCAACTGAACCAGTATCAAATACCGAGGGGTTGCTACGAACACTAGTGAAATACACATCAATAATCTGTATGTCAAATATACCTTTGTTCACTTTGCCATCCTTCTTATCCGCCAAATACTTGGGGTGGTTCTGCTTCTAGTGACCAGTCCCTTTGGAGTAGAAGCACTTAGTCTCAGGCTGAGGTCCAGACTTGGGTTTTTTCACTTGAGCAGCAACTTGCTTGCCATTCTTCTTGAAGTTCCCCTTCTTCCCTTTGTCCTTTCTCTTGAAACTAGTGGTCTTGTCAACCATCAACACTTGATGGTTTTCATGATTTCTACCTTCGCCGATTTTAGCATCGCAAAGAGCTTGGGAATTGTTTTCGTCATCCCTTGCATATTATGGTTCATCACGAAGTTCTACTAACTTGGTGATGGTGACTAGAGAATTCTGTCAATCACTATTTTATCTGGAAGATTAACTCCCACTTGATTCAAGCGATTGTAGTACCCAGACAATCTGAGCACATGCTCACTGCTTGAGCTATTCTCCGCCATCTTTTAGCTATAGAACTTGTTGGAGACTTCATATCTCTCAACTCAGGCATTTTCTTGAAATATTAACTTCAACTCCTGGAACATCTCATATGGTCCATGACGTTCAAAACGTCTTTGAAGTCCCGATTCTAAGCCGTTGATCATGGTGCACTAAACTATCAAGTACTCATCATATTGAGCTAGCCAAATGTTCATAACGTCTGCATCTGCTCCTGCAATAGGTCTGTCACCTAGTGGTGCATCAAGGACATAATTCTTCTGTGCAGCAATGAGGATAATCCTCAGATCACGGATCCAATCCGCATCATTGCTACTAACATCTTTCAACTCAGTTTCTTCTAGGAACATATCAAAATAAAACAGGGGAGCTAAACGCGAGCTATTGATCTACAACATATATATGCTAATACTACCAGGACTAAGTTCATGATAAACTAAAGTTCAATTTAATCATATTACTTAAGAACTCCCACTTAGATAGACATCCCTCTAATCCTCTAAGTGATTACGTGATCCAAATCAACTAAACCATGTTCGATCATCACGTGAGATGGAGTAGTTTCAATGGTGAACTTCACTATGTTGATCATATCTACTATATGATTCACGCTCGACATTTCGGTCTCAGTGTTCCGAGGCCATATCTGTTATATGCTAGGCTCGTCAAGTTTAACCTGAGTATTCCGCGTGTGCAACTGTTTTGCACCCGTTGTATTTGAACGTAGAGCCTATCACACCCGATCATCACGTGGTGTCTCAGCACGAAGAACTTTCGCAACGGTGCATACTCAGGGAGAACACTTATACCTTAAAATTTAGTGAGAGATCATCTTATAAAGCTACTGTCGAACTAAGCAAAATAAGATGCATAAAAGATAAACATCACATGCAATCAATATAAGTGATATGATATGGCCATCATCATCTTGTGCTTGTGATCTCCATCTCCGAATCACCGTCATGATCACCATCATCACCGGCGCAAGACCTTGATCTCCATCGTAGCATCATTGTCGTCTCGCCAACTATTGCTTCTACGACTATCGCTACCGCTTAGTGATAAAGTAAAGCAATTATAGGGCGATTGCATTGCATACAATAAAGCGACAACCATATGGCTCCTGCCAGTTGCCGATAACTCGGTTACAAAACATGATCATCTCATACAATAAAATATAGCATCATGCCTTGACCATATCACATCACAACATGCCCTGCAAAAACAAGTTAGACGTCCTCTACTTTGTTGTTGCAAGTTTTACGTGGCTGCTATGGGCTGAGCAAGAACCGTTCTTACCTACGCATCAAAACCACAACGATAGTTCGTCAAGTTAGTGTTGTTTTAACCTTCTCAAGGACCGGGCGTAGCCACACTCGGTTCAACTAAAGTTGGAGAAACTAACACCCACTAGTCACATGTGTGCATCGCACGGTGGTAAATCAGTCTCGCCTAAGCGTACGCGTAATGTCGGTCCGGGCCGCTTCATCGAACAATACCGTCGAACCAAAGTGTGACATGCCGGTAAGCAGTATGACTTATATCGCCCACAACTCACTTGTGTTCTACTCGTGCATATTACATCAACGCATAAAACCTGGCTCTGATACCACTGTTGGGGAATGTAGTAATTTCAAAAAAATTCCTACGCACACACAGGATCATGGTGATGCATAGCAACGAGAGGGGAGAGTGTCTACATACCCTCGTAGACCGAAAGCGGAAGTGTTAGCACAACGCGATTGATGTAGTCGTACGTCTTCACGGTCCCACCGATCAAGTACCGAACGCACGACACTTCCGAGTTCAACACACGTTCAACCCGATGACGTCCCTCGAACTCCGCAGCCGAGTGTTGAGGGAGAGTTTCGTCAGCACGACGGCGTGGTGATGATGATGATGTTCTACCGACGCAGGGCTTCGCCTAAGTACCGCTACAGTATTATCGAGGTGGACTATGGTGGAGGGGGGCACCGCACACGGCTAAAAGATCAAACAATCAATTTTTGTGTCTCCAAGGGGTGCCCCTCCTCGTATATAAAGGAGTGGAGGAGGGGGAGGGCCGGCCCTCTCTATGTTGCGCCCTAGGAGGAGTCCTACTCCCACCGGGAGTAAGATTCCCCCCTTCCAAGTAGTAGGAGTAGGAGTCAAGGAAAGGGGAGAGAGAAGAGAAGGAAGGAGGGGGCGCAGCCCCTCCTCCTAGTCATATTCGGACTAGGCCTTGGGGGGGGGGGGCGCAGCCTCTCCTCTCTCTTTCCCCTAAAGCCCAATAAGGCCCATATACTCCCCGGCGAATTCCCGTAACTCTCCGGTACTCCGAAAAATACCCGAATCACTCGGAACCTTTACGATGTCCGAATATAGTCGTCCAATATATCGATCTTTACGTCTCGACCATTTCAAGACTCCTCGTCATGTCCTCGATCTCATCCGGGACTCCGAACTACCTTCGGTACATCAAAACACATAAACTCATAATATAACCGTCGTCGAACTTTAAGCATGCGGACCCTACGGGTTCGAGAAATATGTAGACATGAACGAGACATGTCTCCGGTCAATAACCAATAGTGGAACCTAGATTCTCATATTGGCTCCCACATATTCTACGAAGATCTTTATCGATCAAACTGCATAACAACATATGTTGTTCCCTTTGTCATCGGTATGTTACTTGCCCGAGATTCGATCGTCGGTATCTCAATACCTACTTCAATCTCGTTACCGGCAAGTCTCTTTACTCATTCCGTAATACATCATCCCGCAACTAACTCATTAGTTGCAATGCTTGCAAGGCTTATAGTGATGTGCATTACCGAGAGGGCCCAGAGATACCTCTCCGACAATTGGAGTGACAAATCCTAATTTCGAAATACGCCAACCCAACAAGTACCTTCGGAGACACCTGTAGAGTACCTTTATAATCACCCAGTTACGTTGTGACGTTTGGTAGCACACAAAGTCTTCCTCCGGTAAACGGGAGTTGCATAATCTCATAGTCATAGGAACATGTATAAGTCATGAAGAAAGCAATAGCAACATACTAAACGATCGAGTGCTAAGCTAACGGAATGGGTCAAGTCAATCACATCATTCTCCTAATAATGTGATCCCATTAATCAAATGACAACTCTTTGTCTATGGCTAGGAAACATAACCATCTTTGATCAACGAGCTAGTCAAGTAGAGGCATACTAGTGACACTTTGTTTGTCTATGTATTCACACATGTATCATGTTTCCGGTTAATACAATTCTAGCATGAATAATAAACATTTATCATGATATAAGGAAATAAATAATAACTTTATTATTGCCTCTAGGGCATATTTCCTTCAGAGAAGTGCTTAGCTTTGGGTTCAATCTTGCGGTGCTTGATCCTAGTGACAGAAAGGGAAACGAACCGTATTGTATTGTTGCCATCGAGGATAAAAATATGGGGTCTATATCATATTGCTTGAGTTTATCCCTCTGCATCATGTCATCTTGCTTAAAGCGTTACTCTGTTCTTATGAACTTAATACTCTAGATGCATGCTGGATAGTGGTCGATGTGTGGAGTAATAGTAGTAGATGCAGGCAGGAGTCGGTCTACTTGTCGCGGACGTGATGCCTATATACATGATCATGCCTAGATATTCTCATAACTATGCTCAATTCTATCAATTGCTCAACGGTAATTTGTTCACCCACCGTAATACTTATGCTATCTTGAGAGAAGCCACCAGTGAAACCTATGGCCCCCGGGTCTATTTTCCATCATATAAGTTTCCGATCTACTTTATTTTGCTTTCTTTACTTTTAGTCTTTATCATAAAAATACCAAAAAATTATCTTATCATCTCTATCAGATCTCACTTTTGCAAGTGGCCGTGAAGGGCTTGACAACCCCTTTATCGCGTTGGTTGCAAGGTTCTTTTTTGTTTGTGTAGGTGCGTGGGACTTGAGCGTGGCCTCCCACTGGATTGATACCTTGGTTCTCAAAAACCGAGGGAAATACTTACACTACTTTGCTGCATCACCTTTTCCTCTTCAAGGTAAAACCAACGCTATGCTCAAGAGGTAGCAAGAAGGATTTCTGGCGCCATTGCTGGGGAGTCTACGCACAAGTCAAGACATACCAAGTACCCATCACAAACTCTTACCCCTCGCATTACATTATTTGCCATTTTCCTCTCGTTTTACTCTCCCCCACTTCACCCTTGCCGTTTTATTTGCCTCTTTTCCGTTCGCCTCTTTTTCGCCCGCTTCTTGTGTGCTTGTGTGTTGGATTGCTTGCTTGTCACGATGGCTCAAAACAATACTAAATTGTGTGAATTTTCCGATACCAACAACAATGATTTCCTTAGCACTCCCGATTACTCCTCTTACCGATGCTGAATCTTGTGAAATTAATGCTTCTTTGTTGAATCTTGTCATGAAAGATCAATTCGTCGGCCTTCCTAGTGAAGATGCCGCTACCCATCTAAATAGATTTGTTGATTTGTGTGATATGCAAAAGAAGAAAGATGTGGACAATGATATTGTTAAATTGAAGCTATTTCTGTTTTCACTTAGAGATCGCGCTAAAACCTGGTTTTCATCTTTGCCTAAAAATAGTATTGATTCTTGCAATAAGTGCAAAGATGCTTTTATCTCTAAGTATTTTCCTCCCGCTAAGATCATCTATCTTAGAAATGATATTATGAATTTTAAGCAACTTGATCATGGGAGAGGATGAAATTAATGATACGCAATTGCCCTACTCATGGTTTGAATTTGTGGATGATTATACAAAAAATTTATGCCGGATTGAATTTTGCTTCTAGAAATCTTTTAGATTCGGCCACGGGAGGCACTTTTATGGAAATCACTTTAGGAGAAGCTACTAAACTCCTAGATAATATTATGGTTAATTATTCTCAATGGCACACTGAAAGATCTACTAGTAAAAAGGTTCATGCGATTGAAGAAATTAATGTTTTGAGTGGAAAGATGGATGAACTTATGAAATTGTTTGCTAATAAGAGTGTTTCTTCTGATCCTAATGATATGCCTTTGTCTACTTTAATTGAGAATAATAATGAATCTATGGATGTGAATTTTGTTGGTAGGAATAATTTTGGTAACAACGCGTATAGAGGAAACTTTAATCCTAGGCCGTTCCCTAGTAATTCCTCTAATAATTATGGTAATTCCTACAACAATTCTTATGGAAATTTTAATAAGATTCCCTATGAATTTGAGACTAGTGTTAAAGAGTTTATGAATTCACAAAAGAATTTCAAGACCTTGCTTGAAGAAAAATTGCTTAAGGTTGATGAATTGGCTAGGAACATGGATATAATTTCTCTTGATGTTGATTCTTTGAATCTTAGATCTATTCCACCTAAGCATGATATCAATGATTCTCTCAAAGCCATGAGAATTTCCATTGATGAGTGCAAAGAAAGAAACGCTAGAATGCGTGCTAAGAAAGATTGCTTTGTAAAGGCGTGTTCTTCTAGTTTTTATGAGAATAAAGATGAAGAACTAAAAGTTATTGACGTATCTCCTATTAAATCTTTGTTTAAAGATCATGAATGATGGGACTGGAGATAATGATGGGACTGGAGATGAGTCAACTTTAGTTAAAAGGCGTCCCAATAATTCGGAGTTTTTAGATCTTGATGCAAAAATTGGTAAAAGTGGGATTGAAGAGGTCAAAACTTTAGATAGCATCAACCCACTATTTTGGATTTCAAGGAATTTAACTATTATAATTGCTCTTTAATAGATTGTATTTCCTTGTTGCAATCCGTGCTAAATTCTCCTCATGCTTATAGTCAAAATAAAGCCTTTACTAAACATATCGTTGATGCTTTGATGCAATCTTATGAAGAAAAACTTGAGTTGGAAGTTTCTATCCCCAGAAAACTTTATGATGAGTGGGAACCTACAATTAAAATTAAAATTAAAGATCATGAATGCTATGCTTTGTGTGATTTGGGTGCTAGTGTTTCCACGATTCCAATTTTTTTTGTGATTTCTAGGTTTCCGTGAATTTGATGATTGCTCTTTAAACTTGCACCTTGCGGATTCCACTATCAAGAAACCTATGGGAAGAATTAATGTTGTTCTTATTGTTGCAAATAGGAATTATGTGCCCGTAGATTTTATCGTTCTTGATATAGATTGCGATCCTTCATGTCCTATTATTCTTGGTAGACCTTTCCTTAGAACGATTGGTGCAATTATTGATATGAAGTAAGGGAATATTAGATTCCAATTTCCGTTAAGGAAAGGCATGGAACACTTCCATAGAAATAAGATTAAATTACCTTATGAATCCATTATGAGAGCCACTTATGGGTTGCCTACCAAAGATGGCAATACCTAGATCTATCCTTGTTTTTATGCCTAGCTAGAGGCCTTAAACGACAGCGCTTGTTGGGAGGCAACCCAATTTTATTTTCATTTCTTTTTTTTGGTTCTGTTTAGTACTCCCTCTGTTCCTAAATATATGGTGTATAGTTTTTGGCACGGAAATTAAAGAACGCACGTGGAGTGAAAATTTCACAAGTTTTGGGCGAGATTACACCTCACTAATTGACATGACAAAATAGAGGAGCTTGCATAATATATAAGTAAATGTAATCAAATCCCTAAAAAAATTATCCAAATGAGTGGTGCAACACAATGCACCTTATATTTCAGATTATTTCTCAAAAATCTATACACCTTATATCAAGGAATGGAGGGAGTAATAAATAATTCATGTATCCTCTGGTTAGATTCGTTTTTTTGTTTTAATTAGTGTTTGTGCCAAGTAAAACCTTTAGGATAACCTACGGTGCTAGTTATTTGATCTTGCTGTAAAAAAACAGAAACTTTGTGCGCACGATATTAGTTTTCATAATTCACAGAAACGTTATTTTCAATTGATTCTTTTTGCAGTAGATAAATAAACAAATTATCTAGGACTTAATAATTTGGTAGAATTTTCTAGGTTCCAGAAGTTTGCGTTAGATACAGATTACTACAGACTGTTCTGTTTTTGACAGATTCTATTTTTCGTGTGTTGTTTGCTTATTTTAATGAATCTATGGCTAGTAAAAGAGCTTATAAACCATAGAGAAGTTGGAATACAGTAGGTCTAACACCAATATAAATAAATAATGAGTTCAATACAGTACCTTAAATTGGTAGTTTGTTTTATTTCGCTAACAGAGCTTATGAGATTTTCTGTTGAGTTTTGTGTTGTGAAGTTTTTAAGTTTCGGGTAAAGATTTGATGGATTATGGAACAAAGAGTCTCAAGAGCCTAAGCTTGGGGATGCCCAAGGCATCCCAAGGTAAAATTAAAGGACAACCAAAAGCCTAAGCTTGGGGATGCCCCAGAAGGCATCCCCTCTTTCGTCTTTGTCTATCGGCAACTTTACTTGGAGCTATATTTTTATTCACTACATGATATGTGTTTTGCCTGGAGCGTCTTGTATGATTTGAGTCTTTGCTTTTTAGTGTACCACAATCATTCTTGCTGTACACACCTTTTGGGAGAGACACACATGATTCGTAATTTATTAGAATACTCTATGTGCTTCACTTATATCTTTTGAGCTAGATAATTTTTCTCTAGTGCTTCACTTATATCTTTTAGAGCATGGTGGTGGTTTTATTTTATAGAAATTATTGATCTCGCATGATTCACTTATATTATTTCTAGAGTCTCCTAGAACAGCATGGTATTTTGCTTTGGTTGAAATTAGTCCTAATATAATAGGCATCCAAGATAGGTATAATAAAAACTATCATATTAAGTGCATTGAATACTGTGAGAAGTTTGGTACTTCATGATTGTTTTGAGATATGGAGATAGTGATGTTAAAGTTGTGCTAGTTGAGTAATTGTGAAATTGAGAAATACTTGTGTTGAAGTTTGCAAGTCCCGTAGCATGCACGTATGGTAACCTTGTGTAACAAATTTGAAACATGAAGTGTTCTTTGAGTGCCATCCTTTGTGTGGAGGTCGGGGGCGCGCGATGGTTAACTCCTACCAACCTCCCCCCTAGGAGCATGCGTGTAGTGCTTGGTTTTGATGACTTGTAGATTTTTGCAATAAGTATGTGAGTTCTTTATGACTAATGTTGAGTCCATGGATTATACGCATTCTCACCCTTCCACCATTGCTAGCCTCTTCGGTGCCGTGCATTGCCCTTTCTCACCTTGAGAGTTGGTGCAAACTTCGCCGGTGCATCCAACCCCCGTGATATGATACGCTCTATCACACATAAACCTCCTTATATCTTCCTTACAACAGCCACCATACCTACCTGTCATGGCATTTCCATAGCCATTCTGAAATATATTGCCATGCAACTTTCCACCATTCTGTTTATTATGACATGCTTCATCATTGTCATATTGCCATGCATGATCATGTAGTTGACATCGTATTTGTGGCAAAGACACCATGCATATTATTTCATACATGTCGCTCTTGATTCATTGCTCATCCCGGTACACCGCCAGAGGCATTAATTTAGAGTCATATTTTATTCTAGTATCGAGTTGTAATCATTGAGTTGCAAATAAATAGAACTGTGATGATCATCATTCATAGATCATTGTCCTAACAAAAAGAGAAAGGCCAAAAAAGGAAGGCCCCAAAAAAGGGGACAATGCTACTATCTCTTTTTGCACACTTGTGCTTCAAAGTAGCACCATGATCTTTATGATAGAGAGTCTCTTGTTTTGTCACTTTCATATACTAGTGGGAATTTTTCATTATAGAACTTGGCTTGTATATTCCAACAATGGGCTTCCTCAAATGACCTAGGTCTTCGTGAGCAAGCAAGTTGGATGCACACCCACTTAGTTTCATTTGTTGAGCTTTCATACATTTATAGCTCTAGTGCATCCATTGCATGGCAATCCCTACTCCTTGCGTTGACATCAATTGATGGGCATCTCCATAGCCCGTTGATTAGCCGCGTCAATGAGAGACTTTCTCATTTTTTGTATTCTCCACACAACGCCCATCATCATATTCTATTCCACCCATAGTGCTATGTCCATGGCTCACGCTCATGTATTGCGTGAAAGTTGAAAAGGTTTGAAAATTCCTAAGTATGAAACAATTGCTTGGCTGAAACCGAGGTTGTGCATGGTTTGAATATTTCGTGTGACGAAGATGGGACATAGCCAAACTATATGATTTTGTAGGGATGAACTTACTTTGGCCATGTTATTTTAGGAAGACATAATTGCTTAGTTAGTATGCTTGAAGTATTATTATTTTATGTCAATATTAAAATTTTATCTTGAATCTTTCAGATCTGAACATTCATGCCACAATAAATAAAGTTACATTGAGAAATATGCTAGGTAGCATTCCACATCAAAAATTCTGTTTTTATCATTTACCTACTCGAGGACGAGCAGGAATTAAGCTTGGGGATGCTTGATACGTCTCCAACGTATCTATAATTTTTTATTGTTCCATGCTATTATATTATCTGATTTGGATGTTTAATGGGCTTTATCATACACTTTTATATTATTTTTGGGACTAACCTATTGACCGGAGGCCCAGCCCAGATTGCTATTTTTTGCCTATTTCAGTGTTCCACAGAAAAGGAATGTCAAATGGAGTACAAACGGAATGAAACCTTCGGGAACATGATTTTCGAAACAAATGTGATCCAGAGGACTTGGAGTGGACGTCAAGCAATCAACGAGGAGGCCACGAGGCAGGGAGGCGCACCTGCCCCCCTGGGCGCGCCCCCCACCCTCGCGGGCCCCTCGTAGCTCCACCGACCTACTTCTTCCTCCTATATATACCTACGTACCCCGAAACCATCCAGGAGCACCACGAAACCCTATTTCCACCGCCGCAACCTTCTGTAGCCGTGAGATCCCATCTTGGGGCCTTTTTCAGCACTCCACCGGAGGGGGCATTGATCACGGAGGGCTTCTACATCAACACCATAGCCTCTCCGATGATGTGTGAGTAGTTTACTCAGACCATCGGGTCCATAGTTATTAGCTAGATGGCTTCTTCTCTCTCTTTGGATCTCAATACAAAGTTCTCCTCGATTCTCTTGGAGATCTATTCGATGTAATCTTCTTTTGCGGTGTGTTTGTCGAGAGCCGATGAATTGTGGGTTTATGATCAAGATTATCTATGAACAATATTTGAATCTTCTCTGAATTCTTTTATGTATGATTTGTTATCTTTGCAAGTCTCTTCGAATTATCTTTTGGTTTGGCCTACTAGATTGATCTTTCCTGCAATAGGAGAAGTGCTTAGCTTTGGGTTCAATCTTGCAGTGCTCGATCTCAGTGACAGAAAGGGAAATGACACGTATTGTATTGTTGCCATCGAGGATAAAAAGATGGGGTTTATATCATATTGATTGAGTTTATCCCTCTCTACATCATGCCATCTTGCTTAAAGCGTTTTTCTTATGAACTTAATACTCTAGATGCATGCTGGATAGCGGTCGATGTGCGGAGTAATAGTAGTAGATGCAGGCAGGAGTCGGTCTACTTGTCGCGGACGTGATGCCTATATACATGATCGTGCCTAGATATTCTCATAACTATGCTCAATTCTATCAATTGCTCGACAGTAATTTGTTCACCCACCGTAATACTTATGCTATCTTGAGAGAAGCCACTAGTGAAACCTATGGCCCCCGGGTCTATTTTCCATCATATAAGTTTCCGATCTACATTATTTTGCTTTCTTTACTTTTAGTCTTTATCATAAAAATACCAAAAATATTATCTTATCATCTCTATCAGATCTCACTTTTGCAAGTGGCCGTGAAGGGCTTGACAACCCCTTTATCGCGTTGGATGCAAGGTTCTTTTTTGTTTGTGTAGGTGCGTGGGACTTGAGCGTGGCCTTCTACTGGATTGATACCTTCGTTCTCAAAAACTGAGGAAAATACTTACGCTACTTTGCTGCATTACCCTTTCCTCTTCAAGGGAAAACCAACGTTGTGCTCAAGAGGTAGCAGCCCATCACAACTAAGTTACAGAAACAAGGCCCCCCGGGGGGTCGTACCTGTGGCAAGCGGCGGCATCCACCCGCCACAGTTAACCTCCTAGTTGTGGCGGGCAGAGTTTATTACCTGCCACTGCTCATTGCCGAAAATAGCTATGGAGGGTGCCCCACCTTGCCCACCACAGATTAGGGTTCACCTATAAGCCCTTTTGCCAGTAGTGAGCAACAACATAATTAAGTAACTCATCTAAAAAATTAATTAAGTAGATCGTCTGAAAAAGGAAATGTATATAGCACACCATAAGAACTTCCGTAGTTTCAATTGTACTATGATAATACTTTAAACATCTTAGCACAAAGTGATAAAATTAGCTACGCGATGAAGGGGGAAACTCCTCGTGAAAGTCAAAGTCATAGATATAATTCTTTGGGTCAAAATGTGCCGCCGGCGCACAGGAAGGATCGAGCGTACAACAGGGGTGGGCGTATGAGAAGGCAGATTCTCGAAAGCAGACATATAGACAGCATGGGCCACCGTTGAAGCCAAAGGCTTAGTGGACTTGTGAGCAGGAGCACTACAAGGAGCATGCGAACGAAACACCTACTAGAGGTTGGGACTCAGAGCGTACCACAGAGACCGAGAAAACGAAGCCCTGAAATCTTCCCCATTCATGCAATCGTTGTTGGCATCATCATCGTTGGAGGGAGGGGGAGACGGTCTAGGAGGTGGAGCCTGTAGATCAACCTGTCCCTCCACCTGAACCTTTATATGGTAAGCAGGCGAAGTAAGGAACATTTCCACGTAATCCACGAATGCGCTTAGGGGCGCGGCACCAAATCTTAGTGCTAACCGGGCCAAGCACTAATAGGGATAAGCCTAGTAGTAGTATGGGGTATAAGGCCAGTAGTAGCGTGGGCTGCCGCACTACCACTACCGCACTACATCTAACTGGCTATTAGTAGCGTTGGTGCCATCCGCGCTAATACTACTTCTGTTAGTAGTAGGCCCGCGCTACTAGTAATTAGTTGTAGCGTGTTCCTAGACTTCACGCTGCTACTTCCTGTATATTTATGCTATATTTATACAGTAGTTATACAAGACTTTATGCAGTTCAACATATACATACAACACATAGTAGTAGGAACTACTCCTCATCATACGTGTCTCAACATCAATCGTAGTGATATAACACGGTCATCATACATTAATTAACTACTAGCACATAGTAGTCATAACATGATCGACGGTGCAAACTAATTATTATCATCCTAGGTAGATAGCTTCTCAGCACATAGTAGTCATAACACGATCGACGGTACTAGCTAATTGTTACCATCCTAGGTAGATAACTTCTCAGCAGATAGTAGTCATAACACGATGGACGGTATCAACTAATCGTTATCATTTTAAGTAGATAGCTTCCCCATGCATAGTAGTAGGACCTACTCCTCTCTTTTAAGGAAATAGAAAAGAATAGGAAAATCCCTCCATCTCCATGATGGAGCACAAAGATCCACCGGTCTCCATTTTGTGGCATGCACTCATTCATTACTTGTCTCCATCCTTCAATGCTGAGGCATCCATCTGGCTGGTGTTCAGTCGAGTGTCTATATTTGAAATTGGTCTTCTAATGATATAATTGTCATCTCACCTTCCACATCCATCGGCGCAGGCGCAACAACATTTGGGAGCTTCTGTTGAAGAATATAATACTAACATAGTAAGCAATGTAGTTTACTTAAGAATAATGAATGACAAGATGGACTAGTGACACAATAGTAAAATATCTTACCATGAATTTTATAAGAATGTTAGTATCGTTCAACTTAGGACTAGTGGCACGTTTTGTGTAGTATTTTGGCCAGCTCCATAAGTGCCATTAAACGAAACAACATCATTAATAAAGGAGACAAGATAATTCTTCACCTCCCAAGTAAGCTCCGAGCCAGCAGTGTAATAGGTCTTGTCTCCTATCTTTCGTGTAATTCATGGAGATAGAAAATAGGTTGTCAATTATAAATAAACAAGTTAAGTTAGGGGTGAATAAAAACTACTTTTAAATATGCAATATAGATTATTTAGCAAACTCACACGAAGGTACAATTGGAATCATGTCCAGATCCACCCAGAATTTGCCGGAACATAAATTAATCAACATTCCGGCAAAACATAGGAACTCATGCATCGCTAGACCAAATCTCAAGTCATGACCACACACGCAGGGATCACTACACCACAAGCTCACACTTGCACTGACAATAGGAAAACTTTACAACTTTTGCAAAAGATAGAGAGAATGCCACATTTGGTGTAGTTGGCTGAACGCCCCTCCTCCCTCCCTCTCCCTCTCCCTCTCCCTATCGCTTTCTCATAATTTCTGCGAGCCTGCTTTGTATGGTTATTAGGGGCATGATAACACTAAATTTCCGAGGATTTTGTTTTCTTACTCCAATGCAGAAACTTCCGTTAAATAAACCACAATCAGATAGTTTCCCCGTTTCTCAGATCTGAATCGGAGTATCTCATTGTGTAGAACATCCCATGTACAATGGGACAAAATAGGATAGTTAAGTTAATTAGTATGTTTCTCTTGATTTGGATAGTACACTGACCGTGTATAGTATTAAAATTGCATATTTATTCTATCTTATGTTCATAAGACATATAGTTTAAGGGTATCTTGTACGATCCGCCCGCCCACAATGGCACCTTTTAAATCGGCAGAATTGCACCTCCAACTGTGAATCGATTGGTTGATCCATTTTTGCAGCAAAATGGTTGATTTACCATACATATCTGACATTTAGATTGTTGCCTTCAATAAGGTTCATACTGCTGAAGCAACAATTGATATAGGGAGTATTCTAGACTAGTACAAATAGAGTCGGTCGATCACTTATTTGTATTTAGCTGATAGGTTGTTTCAACACCAAGTTAGATCACTATGAGGGATGTCTATGAGATATGTGCCGCCTTGTTGATCTGCAATTCCAAGCGATGAAACCCTAGCAGAGCAATAAATTTCTTGAATATTGCACGCGGGTCTGAAAAATACGGGGCCTTGCACGTCTCATGTGGTGGCCTCCTTTGAGAGCACGAGAAGTTTCGAGACCAATGGAGCAACATCACCTGTACATCCTGCACAAACCGGACACGCTCCCTCTCGATACCCAGAGACTAGCTCGGAGATGGTGCGGTTTACAAGCGGCCTTAGGGGAGGCTTATTCAAAACGCGCACAAACTTTTACCACCCCTAAAGGGGTCATGTGATGACACCGTGCCAGCTCTCGAGGAATTCTAGCATCGTACAATTTTCCGAGGATTCATGCCACCGAGGTACTTTCACCCGCCGGTGTCATGGCATGCCCCTCCCTCATCTGTGCAAGGCCTGGCCGTGCTACAAGGACATCACAAAGGATATCCCATGCCGCTTCCGGGCATAAAGTTAATACATATTCCTAATAATGAACACCAAAATTTAATGCAATTGGACTATCGGACTATTTAAACAGGTAGGCGAGGTGGGACTAAATCGGCAACTGTTGCTGTTCCGAGAGATGCTCTCGGTAAAGAAGTCAAATCGTGGGCGTGCCGTTAACCGCCACCCGAACGTGCCACATGGCAAAATGTTGCCATGCGGGCACTGCATGGCTCTCGGCAAATAGTGCCTTTGCCGAGTGTTGCCTTTTTGCCGAGGTCGATTCTCAGCAATATCATGTGTTTGCCGAGTTGCGCCTGTTGCCGAGACGCCCTCTCGGCGTCTCTTACTTTTCCGAGTGCCCATGGTTTGGCTGTCGGCGAAGAGCCTGACACCCGGTGATAGGGAAATTCCAGTAGTGTGCGGGCCGGTAGGTCGTGGATCAACTAGAAAAGTATGTCAGTTTTAATTGAGCCTTGTCAAATGTTAAAACAACATATAGACACTTTGTAACCTTGGATATTATCGGGTTTTTTGGCATGCATGTGACAATAGATTTTTTGGCATGCATGTGACAATACATAAGGAAATTGTAATTATGGCAACTAACATTAGTGGCGTTGACTAAAGTAGCTTTGCCGCTACACCGGAAATTTACAGGCGTGCCCCATATATCAACGCCAGTAATGTGATATTTCCACATCGTTCCAGAAATACGCGACGCCAACGATTTTTTCATGAATACCAGCGGTGTCGTCTTTTTCATCAACGCCAGACAATAGGTACGAACAGTGGCACTGGCTATATTCCAGGTATTTTCAGAAATTACCGCGGGCGTCTTCTTTTAGTACCACGTCAGTAACAAACTATTTCTATAATGGTTTTTTCTACTAGAAACTATTCCTATGATGGTTTTTCCAACTAGTTTAAGAAAACTTAGAAAGAAAATGAGTCGATTACACTCTTGGTGTCACAACTTGGCCTCAATGTTCACTTTGGTGCTACAAGTTGTGAGATACATCAAAGTGGTGAAAAAACTTGGCTCTATCGTGCACATACGGTGCTTTTCTCGGTTTCGTACGAATCAAGCGCTGACTAAGCAAGACAGCGTGGCGCCGGTCCCATTGGCAGGGACCGGAGGCTGTGGGCTGCTGCGTTTGGCATGAGTTTTCTCAGAAACCCCTTAGATTTCACGTTTTTGACAAATAAGCCCCCGGGTTGGCTGTACACAGGCGGCCTTTCCTTATAACTGACAGACAAAGAACAAAATTGTTGTTTTAAGAGAAGATAGCTTTGAGAGTTGATCGGAACTTGCATAGTAGCCCACTGGCTACAGACAAAATAATACCACCTACAGATTCTAGGTTCGAGTTCCAAAAACACCAATTTTTTATATATTTTTTCTCATACTCTTAAAATTGTTCTATATAGGATTTGCACAGCAAGGTTTCTGCACAATAGTTTCACAAAAATCATAGAGCAGAATATAGCATCATATCAAAAACTTCGCAGGAAGCATTTCTATATGAAATGAAGTAAAATTTCAGAAAAGAAAACAGTTTGAATCATAGAGCAGAATATAGCATCATGTCAAAAACACCACAGGAAGCATTTCTATATGAAATGAAATAAAATTTCAGAAAAGAAAACAGTTTCACAGAAATCATAGAGCACAGGATAACATCATATCATCTTCACAATAATTATAGTGCAGAGGATAGCATCATATCATCTTTAGAGAAGTCATACATGAACTAATTTAGAGAGGATAGCATCATATTCATGTAAGCATCCTAACAAAAGATATGTTCAGCTCCTGACATGTTTCAACTTAAGCCAAGGGCAAATTTAGTTCTAATAATCCAAAGAACAAAAGTTCATGCATGAACTTGATTGCATTTTTTTCCAGTTCATTCATGAACTAATTTGATATGCAGCTTGCTCTATAAGGTCTGGAAATCATCAAGCCACTCCTCTTGTGGTGTATTTTGTGTCACTAGGACCTCCTCAGCTCGCACATATGATCTGGGTTCATCTAGTGGAAACATGGTGTTCCATAGCCCAGCTCCTGGCCCCGTCCTACCACCTGTGTGGCCTCCCCCAGTCCCTCTGGCACTACCTCTCCCTCTCCCAATTCCTCTCCCAGGTGCTCTGCCTACTCCTGTGACATTTCCCCTGCCTCTTCCAATTGCTCTCCTCTTTCTCCCTCTTGCATTTTCAGCTGCTTCGTAGCTTGCTTCAGGTACATCTTCAGGAATGTCTTCAGTCACCCCTCTTCTTCTAACTCTGCCTGTTGCCATTGCCGTGGTAACCCTAGGAGGGGGTATGCCATCTCTAGCATTTGCAACAAAAGCTGATTCTGGAAGAGGTCCATGATCCATAATTGGCACATATGCTCTCCTCTCCTAAGTATGAAACAATGCAACAATTTTCAGATAGAGTTTTGCATGGTGAAAGTAGAATTTAATGTTTTGTAGAAAACAAAATACTTACCATTTGTTGCATGAGAAACACCATTGACCCTGGTGTTTGAGTAGGATCCATGTGTGGGTGCACTATATGTGGCATTATGTTCTGAAAAGCGTACAAACAAAGTGTCAATGCTACTAGGCAGGGAGTAAAATTTACAAAACACTATAGTAATTTTACTTGCTTCCATCTTACTGAAATGATTGAAGGATCGTCATAATACTTTGCATCATCATCATCATCTCCATCATCTTCTGCAGGCTGAGGTGCATGTCTATTGTTCTCCTCCCACTTGTTGTGCCCTTTCTTATTGTGATCCGCTCTTCCACATAAAGAGCAATGCATGGACACACCATGCTTTGACAGCCTCTTCCCTCCATCTTTCATCTGCTTCTCCTCTGGATCTTTCTTCCTATTCCTCCTTGGTCTTCCCATGACCTTAGTGTACATGGGTGGATGTACATCAACTCCATACATCTTTCTCCAATGCTCCTTGTCTCTCACTGGCTTTATGTTAAATCCATAAGCTTTTTTGTAAGTATCCACAGAGTAGCATTCATGTACTAGAGTTGCAGGATCTATTCTCTCCTCTCCAGCACAAGCTATTGCATGGTGACATGGAATTCCTGACAAGTCCCATCTTTTGCAGTCACATGTTTCCATGTTCAAGTCCATGATGTATGAATGGTTCATTGACACAACTTTGAAAACCTTCTGGCCAGCTCCAAATGCCATGCAATTAGCAGCCCAGTCAGTAAATTTTTCAAGTTTTTTTTCTTAATCTTAGGGCACAATCTACCACTCCATTTCCTATCCAGGGCCACTTCCTTCTGCTTGTTGTACATCCTTGCTGTTATCTTGTTGTTTATGTTATCCACCATAGATAAAATTGGTAATTCTCTTGCTGGCAAGATCCAACTGTCATAAGAAGAAACAAACATGTTAATGTAGTACAATAGAAACTGAAAAAGGAATATTGCAAAATTAATATTGAAGCACAATACTAAATTAGAAGCTAACCTATTAAATAATTCAGACATGTTATTCAGTAGAATGTCACATTTTGGAAAAGGGTTGAAAAAGGCTTTAATCCATGTCTTTGGAGGCCATTTCTCTACCCATTTGTATGCACCCACACTGTCGGCCAAGATCTTTTCCATAGCTTTCATGTATGTAGGATTGTTTGTGGCTCTTGCAATTGCCCAAAGATTGTTCTTCAACTATTCCCCCTTGTGTTGCTTATGGAAATTCTGGTACATATGCCTGAGACAGAACCTGTGTTCAGCATCTGGCCAAACCTTTGCTACTGCTGCAATGAGACCCTAAACATCACATACGAGATTAACTATCAGATCAATATATGGTTTACACACTTCTAAATTAATAAAGTACATGTAAAGTGAATGAACTCGGGAGCATACCTTTTGCTTGTCACTCATTATTGTGTATGGAGAGGTGTTACATATGTTTAG